>NC_056729.1:1840127920-1840277920 GCF_019279795.1 Protopterus annectens | reverse complement strand
ATGTTTCACCCTCTTTAGCCATGTATATATGTGGCAGGAGGTTCTCCCACTATGTGTCACCCTCTTTAGCCATGTATATATGTGGCAGGAGGTTCTCCCACTATGTGTTATCCTCTTTAGCCAGGTATATATGTGGCAGGAGGTTCTCCCACTATGTGTTATCCTCTTTAGCCATGTATATATTTGGCAGGAGGTTCTCCCAATGCTGGGGCCTAAGCAGTAAGAAAGCCCTGCCAGCAGATGAGTGTTTGGCATGGAGGACGGGGAAAAGGTCTATGAAAAGGAGAAGCAATGAGAAGAATAATGGGTTGAGTATGGCTTGATAGTACAACAGTGCACACTAATGTACGGCAGGCATTTCTGAGAATGAGTTTCCATCTCAAGGACAGGGATTAGATAAAGAATCAAATGACACAGAAAGCGTGTTACTCATATAAGACTGAACATAATTTTACCTTGAGAATGAAAGGTTAATATGACAGACTGTGTTGAGTAGTTTACACTTTGGAGCAGATGATTTAATACACATTCTGTGATATGCATAAACATCCTTTTTATATGGTCATTGGAGGAAGATGAGACAACAGGTTGGGTAGGGATTATGTTGCTTCTAGTCTGAATTTGGGTTTGGTGTAAACTGTCACAATAAATAATAAAGGCTAGACAGTTGGTCACAATACATGAGGAAAGTTAGACAGTGGATCACACCAAAGACCAAAGTATCTACGCATGAGAAAAGTGTCAGGTTAAGTAGAGAAGTTTCTGGAGAGGATCTAGGGATGATGATGTATGTGCCTCAGCCATTCCTGAGAACTGAACATTTCTGACTAATGCTTTTTTTTTTTGCAGTTAATTTTGAATAATGTGAGTGAGACGTGATGTTGTTTTTCATACAATAAAGCTACATTTGCTGGAAATGAATGAACAGAGATGATAAAACAGGGCCAGACCATTAATGTATGAAACTGTCTGCAGTTCTGGGAAATTCATGGTTAA
The DNA here is from genome assembly GCF_019279795.1 of Protopterus annectens. Taxonomy (NCBI): domain Eukaryota; kingdom Metazoa; phylum Chordata; order Ceratodontiformes; family Protopteridae; genus Protopterus; species Protopterus annectens. Next base: position 1,840,276,924 of record NC_056729.1, on the reverse strand, counting down.
GTTATTGATGAATATGAACACAAACAGACTTAGACTACAATATATTGGGATATGCAGTGTCACAGAAATTGGCTACAATATATTGGCATATACAGTGTCACAGACGTGGACTACAATATATTGGGATATGCAGTGTCACAAGATTACAATATATTAGGATATGCAGCATCACAGACGTGGACTACAACATATTGGGATATGCAATGCCACAGACACAGACTACAATATATTGGGATATGCAGTGTCACAGACACGGACTACAATATATTGGGATATGCAGTGCCAGAGATGTGGGCTACAATATATTGGGGTATGCAGTGTCACAGACGTGGACTACAATATATTGGGATATGCAGTATTAGAGACGTGGACTAAAATATATTGGAATATGCAGTGTCACAGACACGGACTACAATATATTGGGAAATGCAGTGTCACAGATGTGAACTACAATATATTGGGATATGCAGTGTGACAGACACAGACTACATACAATATATTGGGATATGCAGTGTCAGACATGGTCTTCATTATATTGGGATATGCGGTGTCACAGACGTGGACTACAATATATTGGCATATGCAGTGTCACAGACATGGGGTACAATATATTGGGATATGCAGTGTCACAGACGTAGACTACAATATATTGGGATATGCATTGTCACAGATGTGGACTACAATGTATTGGGATATGCAGTGTCACAGACATGGACTACACTTTATTGGGATATGCAGTGTAAGCGTATTATGTTTAAGACCACAGGCAGTGAGAACAAGAAGCTGCAGTTGGGGGCAGTGATTTGTGCCTATCATAATGGTAACCTAATTACCTGCTGATGGACACCAAGAGTGAGGGTGACTGTCATGCTATAAAAGGTAGCTTTTTGAATAAGGGCTGCAGATACTTCTCTAGAATCAGCTGAGTAACACTAAAAGGGCAAGAAAGTTGAGGGGCAATGATCACCATCACAAAAGCTTGGTCACAGAAGGAAGTGAGAGAATCCATCAATAAAGGTAATCAGATGACCTTAAAGACATTCATTCAAGTCTTTCAGAGCTTCAGAACTGACAGATGGAATCTTGATTAGGCATTCATTAAAGAGTGGAAGTTCTGAGCATTACTGAAAACACTGTATGAAGGTGGATGGAACATTTCTACATCTCCTTGATCCATTTTGCATGCTGTCATTTCAGGATTGAAATTTCTGGTACTTTGGTTTATTTAAGTGTATCTAAGTCACTGCATTAGTTCAAGACCTCCACAGTTTCAAGGCTGTAGGGCTGAAAAGACTGGGCTAGGGATGTTGATGGCATTCTGCAATTTTGGGCAACATATGGTTAATATGAATTTTCAAAGCTGAATGGAATGTTGATGGCACTCTGCAAGGTTGGGTAGCATGTGGTTACCATGACTCTTCAATGCTGTATGGAATGTTGATGACACTCTGCAAGGTTGGGTAGTATGTGGTTAACATGACTCTTCAATGCTGCGTGGAATGTTGATGGCACTCTGCAAGGTTGGGTAGCATGTGGTTACCATGACTCTTCAATGCTGCATGGAATGTTGATGGCACTCTGCAAGGTTGGGTAGTATGTGGTTAACATGACTCTTCAAGTCTGCATGGAATGTTGATGGCACTCTGCGAGGTTGGGTAGTATGTGGTTAACATGACTCTTCAAGGCTGCATGGAATGTTGATGGCACTCTGCGAGGTTGGGTAGTATGTGGTTAGCATGACTCTTCAATGCTGCATGGAATGTTGATGGCACTTTGCAAGGCTGGGTAGTATGAGGTTAACATGACTCTTCAATTCTGCATGGAATGTTGATCACACTCTGCAAGGTTGGGTAGCATATGATTAACATGACTCTTCAATGCTGCATGGAATGTTGATGGCACTCTGTAAGGTTGGGTAGCATGTGGTTACCATGAATCTTTAAGGCTGCATGGAATGTTGATGGCGCTCTGCGAGGTTGGGTAGCATGTGGTTAGCATGACTCTTCAATGCTGCATGGAATGTTGATGGTACTCTGTAAGGTTGGGTAGCATGTGGTTACCATGACTCCTCAATGCTGCATGGAATGTTGATGGCACTCTGCAGGGTTGGATAGCATGTGGTTAACATGACTCTTTAAGGCTGCATGGAATGCTGATGGCACTCTGCGAGGTTGGGTAGCATGTGGTTAGCATGACTTTTCAATGCTGCATGGAATGTTGATGGCACTCTGTGAGGTTGGGTAGTATGTGGTTAGCATGACTCTTCAATGCTGCATGGAATGTTGATGGCACTCTGCGAGGTTGGGTAGCATGTGGTTAGCATGACTCTTCAATGCTGCATGGAATGTTGATGGCACTCTGCGAGGTTGGGTAGCATGTGGTTAGCATGACTCTTCAAGGCTGCATGGAATGTTGATGGCACTCTGCGAGGTTGGGTAGCACATGGTTAACATGACTCTTTAATGCTGCATAGAATGTTGATGGCACTCTGCGAGGTTGGGTAGCATGTGGTTAGCATGACTCTTTAGTGCTGCATGGAATGTTGATGGCACTCTGCGAGGTTGGGTGGCATGTGGTAAGCATGACTCTTCACTGCTGGTGGAATGTCGATGGCACTCTGCGAGGTTGGGTAGCATGTGGTTAGCATGACTCTTCAAGGCTGCATGGAAAGCAGGAGCATGACATCATCCCTGGCAAGATGGGATAATGGCTACTATCCTTAATTAAAAGAAGATATGTTCCACCTACTAGGGTTCCTATTCATCAGTTTTCCTAAAAATGTTCATGTCAAGATGTTGGACAAAAGACTCTAATTGATGATCAAACCTTATATTTAAAGAAATAGTGTGGATTCTCTCCAGGCCATGTAACAGTGGACCATACATTAGCCTTATGCAGTTATGGGTGAAAGTGTTTGGAGCTTCATAATCTGGTAAAGAGTTGCTTTGTCAACTTGCTAGGTCCCTGGTTCTCAGACTATTGCTATATACCTTCTAGTCCCTGTTGCAAAAGAGAAGCTGAGTTTTTGTACTAATTTGAAAATATTCAGAGATGATGTTGGGTCCAACAGGAGTGCATCATGCCACCACTCCAGTCTGTAGTTTCCATGAAAAAGAAATCAAGCCAAAGCCACCAGTTTGGAGGCAGCATCCTTGTTGCATCCAGATTATGTTGTTTTGGCCTCATCTAACAATAACTTGTGATTTCACACACTGAAGAAATTCACTGCAAAGTGTGAAGTGACTGTGGTGAGAAACAGCTATTCTAAATCTTATCATAATACTGGAACAGAATAGTATGGTGAGAGAAGCAGGAAGTCTAAACAGTAGATCACAGTACTCTCAGAGAAAAATACTTGACACAAATCAGCACCAAATACTAGGTCATAGTACCCTCCCAGAAAAATACGTGACATAAATCAGCACCTCTGAACACTAGGTCATAGTACCCTCCCAGAAAAATATGTGACACAAATCAGCACCTCTGAATACTAGGTCATAGTACCCTCCCAGGAAAATATGTGGCACAAATCAGCACCTCTGAATACTAGGCCATAGTACCCTCCAAGACAAATATGTGACAGAAATCAGCACCTCTGAGTACTAGGTCATAGTACCCTCCCAGAAAAATATGTGACAGAAATCAGCACCTCCGAATACTAGGCCATAGGACTCTCCCCGAGAAATATGTGACATAAATCAGCACCTCCAAATACTAGGTCATAATACCCTCCCAGAAACGTTCATGATGAGATGCATCACCTCTGAATCCCAGGTCAAGGTGTAACAGGTGAGACATCACTTCTGAATCCCAGGTCACTGTACAACATTTGAGACATCACTTTTGAACACCAGGTCAACATGTAACAGGTGAGACATCACCTCTGAATCCCAGGTCAGGCTGTAACAGGTGAGACATCACCTCTGAATCCCAGGTCGATGTGTAACAGGTGAGACACCACCTCTGAATCTCATGTCAATGTGTAACAGGTGAAACATCACCTCTGAATCTCAGGTCAAGGTGTAACAGGTGAGACATCAATGTGTAACAAGTGAGAGAATATGGTTGCCAGACATATGGAGCTTCAGTCTCATGACTACCAACAAATGTAACACATGAAAATATTACAGAAAAGGTGTGTGGTCCTATGATCTACTCCACTGCCACAGATAGCTCTGCTGGCCTCCACAGGGATTGTGTCTCTTGTCACACCATTGTAAACCAATACGTGAACTCATTAACACCTATGTAGTGTGGAATGTCACACTTCTAGTAGCCTACACACAGCCTTACATTCCAGAGCATTTTCTGAAAAAATCAACTTAAAAAAATAAGAGAAACAAATGTAAATATTTTGTGAAGAATAAAAGTTATTAAAACTGTACATTATCAGTAAAATGCAATACTGTGGTGGTGGTGGTGCTGCAGTAGCATTGTCGCCTCATAGCAAAATGTTGTCCCATTCAATTCTGAGCTAGAGCTTCTGTGTGGAGGCATACGTGAATGGGGCATGCCTTCATTGAAGGTTGTGTGTTAGGGCTGGTAACCCGGTACGTAAAAATCCACTACCAATCATTAGCGGACCGGAGTTCCACTGTGGCAACCCCTAACCGGGAAAAGCCGAAAGACACAAACCAACAATTATCAGTAAAATGTATTCCTTACAGTGAGAATAGTGATTCACATTATTTCTATAAATACGCTTATAAATTATAATGCACACAAACCCAGAATTATTTTTGTATTTATTTTTATTTTTATTTTACATTTGTTGACCAGGCTAGTCTGGCTGGATACATGTCCATTTTCAGCAGAGGCCCGAGGAGAAAAGCTCCACTAAATACTAAGTACATTACAAATAATCATTACTGTTAAGAAATAGCAAAAATTGGAAGTCATAAAAACACACAGAATGAAAGATAATTTCAAAGAGAAACAAGTTTACAATAAGCAGTTCATTACATTTATTTGTCTGACATTTATTTATCAGGAAAGTCAGATTGGGCCAGAAAGTGCCCTTTTTCAGCAGAGGCCTGGGAAGAAAAGCTCTGCCGTCACATGTATTCAAAAAATAAGTAGAAATATTTTCAATCACAAAGTATCAGGTTACATTTAAAATAATTTGTAATTGATGTTTTGTAACCACAAACAGTCATGTTACACTAGAAAACATCAAGCACAGATAGTTTAAATCACAAAGTATCATGTTACATTACAAAACATGAAGTACAGATATTTTAAATCACAGAGTATCATGTTACACTACAAAACATCAAGTCCAGATATTTTAAATCACAAAGTATCATGTTACACTACAAAACATGAAGTACGGATAGTTTAAATTACAAAGTATCATGTTACATTACAAAACATCAAGTACGAATAGTTTAAATCACAATGTATCATATTACATTACAAAACATCAAGTACAGATAGTTTAAATCACAAAGTATCATGTTACATTGAAAAACATGAAGTCCAGATATTTTAAATCACAAAGTATCACGTTACACTACAAAACATCAAGTCCAGATATTTTAAATCACAAAGTATCATGTTACACTACAAAACATCAAGTACAGATAGTTTATAAAAACAAAGTATCATGTTACACTACAAAACATCAAGTACAGATAGTTTATAAAAACAAAGTATCATGTTACACTACAAAACATCAAGTACAGATAGTTTATAAAAACAAAGTATCATGTTACATTACAAAACATCAAGTCCAGATATTTTAAATCACAAAGTATCATGTTACACTACAAAACATGAAGTACGGATAGTTTAAATCACAAAGTATCATGTTACATTACAAAACATCAAGTATAGATATTTTAGATCACAAATCATGTTACACTACAAAACATAAGAGTGAAAAAAAATCTTGTAATGAGGAAAAACATAGAACATGTGTTTCATAACAGAGTGCAATGGCAACCAGTAATGAGTTGAAGAGAATATGTGAGGAAAAACTCAATAGTCATATTATTTATTACACAAATTAGTATGTGATTAATGAGACCTGAGACAATTATAATAAGATATTTAAAGACATATCAGAGATTACATGATTAGAGACAGTGAGATGAAACTGAGTGATGTCTTAGTATGAGACAGGTGTTCATATTATGGTTATAGAAGGAAGAAGGACAGAGAGAAGGAGATTATAAGAAGAATGCAGGGAGGGTGCCTTCAGGTAGCTTAGGAGCGTGGGGAGCAAAGAGCTAGAGGAAAGGTCTGCAAAGATGCATGAAATAAGATAAGGTAGTGGGGAAAACAAAAAGGAGTGGAGCAGGAGGCTGGAGAGGGTAGTGAAGTCTGATCTAGCTTGAAGGTGGTGTGAGAAGTACAGTGAGTAAGTTCAGCCAAGACTGGCACAGGAGCAGGTCCAAGATTTTGTATGGCATTCTTTTAGGGAGCATTTAAATGCATGTAGGTTAGAAACAGTTCTGGTGGTTAGGGGTAAGGATATCCATTTATATTTTGCTACTGGGTACAAATTTAGGCTTTGTCCAATGGATTTATTCAGTTTATTTATGGTGAGAAGCTGTCTGTCTTCTGATCTGAAAGTTATTTTAGGGAAATATATGTTGATTAAAGGGGTAAGAGCTGGGCAAGCTAATGGTCTGTGATGATTTTATGTGTTGTAAGCTGAATGTAGGAGAGGTGGACGGGGAGTTTCAGCCAGCTAAGGGTATGCAGAGCTTTACAGTCATGGGTAAAGGTGGATGGATTAGTAGCAAACCTGACAATTTTATTTTAGCAGCTTTCAAGTTTTTTTTTTTTTTTTTATGGAGGATTGTAAATTAGTTATAATTGGTGATCCATAGAGCAGGGAGGGCAGAAATGGTAGGTTTTAGCTAGAGTACTTTTTGTGTGTGTGCTTTGTGAAGACATGCGTGGATGGGCATGCCTTCGGTGAAGGTTGTGTGTCAGGGCTGGCAACTCGGCATGTAAAAATCCACTGCCAATCATTAGCGGACCGGAGTTCCGCTGTGGCGACCCCTAACCGGGAAATGCCGAAACACATGACAACAACTTTTTGTGTGTGTGCTCAGAAAATGATTGTTTCTGTATTGCATGCCCAGTTTTGGTGGGTTTTCTTGATATCGCTTTGTATGTGGAGGTCAAATTTAAGATCACCACCTATTATGACTAAAAATAGTTTGGTATGATGGACTAAATTGATTTCAGTGTCATTCACTGAAAAGATTTTGAAAGATGCTTTGCTAGGGGTGTGAGTTTTAGGGGTAAAAAGGATGTTTAGTTTCTGAGGGGGGCTTGGGTAGGAGTTGTGTCATTGTAAGCCAGGTTTCAATGGAGATGACAGCTTGTTGAGTGATTTCTTGGAGGTGAGTTAAGATGTTTGAAGAGCAGATGATAGTAGAGTCATCTGCAGTTTGAATAAAGGTTCCTTCACAAGAAGATTGTAGCTTATTGATAAAAATATTGAATAGTAGAGGGCCAAGGATGGATCCTAGTGGGACTCCTCTGGAAGTGGGAAGGTATGCAGAGATGGATCCTTCCCATTTTAAAGCTTGCACATTGGCAGGGTAGATAAAGAACTGCTGGATAGATGGAGATGATAGTCCCAGGGTGGAAAGTCGATCGAGGAGTTTACTGTGAGAGACCATGTCAAAGGCTTTTGACAGATCTAGAAATACTGAAGATACAAGTTTATTAGAGTTGTGAGCTTTATTGACAGTGTAAATGAGGGTCATGATGCTCAATGCCAGACATCTAAATTTCAAGATGCACTCGCTTGAAGTACTCCTCAAAATGAAGAACATTGACATTTGTGCTATAACGGAGACCTGATTTAAAGCAGTAGAAAGCACCCCTGCATTACCAGGCTATAACTCATTCCACACCTTTCGCCCGAGAACATGGACAGAAGCTCCAAAGGCAGTGCTGTCTCCATATTCATAAAGGATATGTACACCTCCAGACTAGTAGCCCAGCATAGCGCATCTGAGATACTCCAGGTACAACTAACATTGGGTAAGACGGTGATTCAGGCCATAATCTGCTATTCGTCCCCAACCATGTCCCAAGACTCTCACTCCACATTCCTAAGCACCCTGGAAACTATTAAGATCCAACCCAACACTCTCATACTAGGTGAGTTCAACTACCCCCTCCATCAGCTGAGAAAACTACTCATGCACCAATGCACTGACACAACGCTTCCTGGAATTCATCAGTTCCAATGCCCTGGACCAGCTCATTCTTACTTCAAGTAGAGGAAGCAATATCCTTGACCTGGTTATTACCAACATGAGCAACCATTACTCTACACCAATAGTCAAATCCTCCCTGGTTAGATCTGACCACAAACTAATCACCATGGGAATCCACATCTCACCCACACTCCCTGCAAAGGTATCCACAATGAAAAACCTCCAAAGTTGACTTTGGACTCCTAAAAAACAGAGGTGACTAACTTCACGGCACCCATGCCAATAGAAAATAGATGCATGACTGCCAAATCATACACCAATGCACTGTACGAACACGTACATAAATGCATGGAACTAGCCATACCCAAAAGAACCAAGACGCTTTCCTCCAAAAAAGGAAGCCAGTCTGGTGGTCCCCTGCCATTAATAAAGTCTACAACAGAAGGAAGAAACTGTTGCAAAAAAAGGTGAAGTCCCAAGAATGAAAAAACTCCCTTATTATCCTCAACAAAAAGTTGAGATCCCTCATCAAAACCTCCAAAGTCAGCTATGAAGGCAGAATTGTGGCAGACACTAAAAACAACCACAAAGCCTTCTTCATGGCAATACCCAGATTTTCTCTGAGTTACTGCACAATAGTACATCCTATACTGCACCAACAGCTATTGCCAGCATACTGGCCGACAGATTCAGTGCCAAGTTTACCCCTCTCTCCCCCCTAAAGGACCAATCTCAATACCCGAAGAATACCAGGCACCCAACATTACTGCAGCACAGGTTAAAGCTGCATTGTCTAATGCCAAGAATACAGCTTCCATGGCACCCGACAATAGCCCTGGCTGTGTTCTACTTGAATTACAAAGTGAACTGGCACCACATCTGTGTGCTCTGTTCACTCACAGCCTCACTTCAAGTATTGTCTCTACCAAATGGCACACTGCTACAGTCATTGCTCTCCATAAAGGAGGAGTGACTAGAGACCCTGGAAACTACCGCCCCGTTAGCCTGACGAGTCTGATATGTAAGGCTATGGAGCACATCATCATGGACCTAATTAACAAGGATATAGGGAATCTCCAAACTCTAGATCCCACGCAATTTGGTTTTGTGAAAGGTAGATCATGCCTGCTCAACCTGGTTGAATTCTTTGAGTCAGTCACCAGAGTAGTGGATGAAGGTAAGGCAGTTCATACAGCCTACCTCGATCTGGCCAAGGCCTTTGATATCATTCCTCACTCAGAAATTATAGATTAACTCACCAAACTAGGCATTAACCTCTATATCATTAGGTGGGTTGCAAATTGGCTCACAGATAGAACCCAGAGTGTGAAAGCAGAGGTCTCCAAGTCAGACTGCCGACCCGTCATGAGTGGAGTCCCACAGGGATTGGTCATGGGTCTTCTCCTGATTGGCATCTACTTCTCAGAAGTCCAGACCAACATGGAGGGACACTGGCTCATCAAATTCTCAGACTGCTGCTAGCTGGGAGCCATTATTAACTCCCCAAGTGAAGCAGACATCTTACAGAAAGGCCTCACTGAGACCAATGACTGGTGTCAAAACCATGGCCTTAAGCTTAATGCCAAAAAATGCATCATCATCCCCTTGGGGAAAAATTCAGTTCCCACTAATTACCACATCATTGGGAGCCCACTAAACACTGAAGGCATTATAAGAGATCTGGGGACACAGGTTGAAAGCAACTTCTTCGACCACCACATTGCCACTGTGGTCCAAAAGTCCTTCTATGTGGCACATCTCATTACCAAGTGTTTTGCATCCAGGAAGAAAGAGGTCATCATTTCTCTCTACTCTTCCTTCATTAGACCAATCATAGAGCATAATGCCTCATTTGGCATGTACCTCACTTGATACCTGCAGCAGCTGGAGAGGCCATAAAAGTTCCTCACGAAGAGGATCCTAGTCCTTAAACACATGTCTTACATGGACAGACTCAAACAACTCCAGCTGTTGTCTGCCTCATATCATATGATAAGAGGTGATCTCTTCTTGACTTACAAAGCCACATCTGACCCAGCTCTGTTAGAAATGTTACATCTAAAGAAATCCCAAGCCCTCTGCACCACACACTCCAGAGACCTCAACCTCATTACCACAATCAACAGAACATGTTGGAGGAACAGGTTCATAACCCAGAGACTGCCCATGCTATGGAATACACTTCCTATACATGTCAAACAGAATACCTCACTGGCCCTCTTCAAGAGAAATCTTGATGAGTGGATGGGAAATAGAAAGCTCACCCTGGGGATCACTCCAGTGGCTCTACTTGATAGAGGCACTGGGAACTAACGACAGGTGGCACAATGCCAGGGCACTTTTATGGGCTAGGCCTGTAAAGGCCCCTGGGCTATTAGCCTAGTACACACCTATAAACCTATGATAGTAATGCAGTGCAGGTGGTTTGGACTGGCCGAAATCCATGCTGTGTATTTGTGACTTGCTTATTTTGTAAAATATAGTGGAGAAGTTGTTGATGAACACATCTTTCAAGGATTTTAGAGACGGGAGGCAGGATGTTTATGGGATGGAAGTTTGTAATGTCAGTTGAATTACCTATTTTATGTAAGGGAGGTAATGAGTGCCATTTTCCAAATGTTAGGGACACAGGATTCTATTATTTATCTATTAGTAAGAATGCTAATTGGGTATGCTATTGCATCTGCAGCTAGATTTAGGTATTCTGGGGGAAGGTTGTCCACTAAGGAGGAACAAGGTTTTAGTTTACGTAAAAAGTTTTTTAAGAGAGGTATAGAAGCTGTTTGAAAAGTAAAGTGGGTGACGTTATCTGTATGTGTATTGAAGAGGTTGAAGATAGGTGAGTTTTGTTAAGGAAATTTTCTAGGGTTTAAGGTCGGGGAAGTTGTCTGTGTAAAAGGGGGTGTGTAAGGTGAGTTTGAGGTTAAGTTGGCTATGCATTCTTTGAAGTATGTATTGAAATAGTTAGCTGTTTGAAAATGGAGAACTTCTGGGTATGGGCTGGGATCCTTTTTAGTACCTCGGCTGATGAGAGAGGATATGGACGACCACAATTTTTTAGAGTTGTATTTATGGCTATCTTGTAGCTGAGTATAATAAGACTTTTTATCTCCATTAACTTATTCTTGACCTGGTTTTGCAGCTGCCTGAATAGCTGCTAATGTTTGTCATTTTTATTCTTTTGCCAGTTAATCCAGGCTTTGTCTTTGCCTTTCATAAGGAGTTTGCATTGGTTGCTAACCCAAGTGGTATGGCTGCTTTTAATTATTTTTGTACACTGTGGGGCTAAAGTGTTAAGAATATTTAGAAATGTCTCAGCCGGAGCACCTTCTGTGTGGTCTGCATTTCCTCCCCGTGGTTGAGTGACGTATAAAGACATGCAGTTAAGTGTGTGTGTGAATGGGTGTGCCTTCTTTGAAGGTTGGGCATCGGGCTGGCAACTCAGCACCGTAGAAATCCACTGCCAATCATTAGCGGACTGGAGTTCCGCTGTGGTGACCTCTAACCGGAAAAAGCCAAAAGACAGTACAAGAAATGTACCAACAATATGCGGCAGATAAATTATTTAGAAATGCTGCACTGAAGTATTCAACTGCATCATTTAAGAGGAGTCTTTTTAGGATGCGCCAGTTAACTGCCTTCAGAGCGTCAATGAAAGACTCCTCAGAAAATTTGGAGATATTGCTCCATTTCTCCTAACACTCTAACTCATCCAACTAACTTCTACTGCAACCTCTCTAGACCAGTATTAGGACATGTATAGCATTCTTCACACTTTCCTATTACTCACCTCCTACTAGAAGTGCCTCTTTGCCAAATTACCCCCTTTTTGTACAGCTATGCTCATTCACATGTTTGACCTTACTTTATTAACCTTCACTTGCATGTACTACAGTTTTACTCACATAACCAAACAGAGAATTAATTACTTGCTGGTTATTTTCTTGTTACCTGTAAAACTTGTACAGTGAATGTATCGCTTGTATAATTTGTATTGGTAAATTTAATTTGTACTGTCAAATTTCTTATTGTATATTTTGCACTGTGGAGCTTTTCTGCATGGGCCACTGCTGAATAGGGGGCAAGCTCAAGTCGGACTATCCCAGTCAACAAATGTCCAATAAATAAATAAATAAATTGTGGGTAGCTTTGAGATTATGTTTCTTTGTTAGTTGTATAATATCCCTGTGGGTATAAGCTAGCAGGTGGTCACTTAGTGTATCAGCGAGGGTATCTGAACAGGTAACATTAGATGGGTTGGTAACCAGAATCCAATCCAGGACACATTGTTGGGAGTCATTTTTGCCATATCTTGTTGGTATATTAACAGGCTGAGTGAATCCAAACAGGTTCATATGCTGTTGATCACTGAATATGTGGATAAAGACTGCCAGTCAGTGTTTACCTCACCCAGGAGGATAATTTCATTTGTGATTGTATCTGCTATCCAGGGTAGTATGTTTTCAAGTATTGGAATATTCTGTCCCGAGGATATATATAGCACAGCAATGCATATGCTCTTGGCTCTGTTAAGTTTTAGGAATGACAGTAGAATTTCTGCTTTTCCAAAAGTTGTGATTGTGCCTGTAGAAGTTGTTACTGTGAGCATATTTGTTAAAAGTATAGCTATTCCACCTGTTTTTATATATTTTCTATCAAGCCTAATAATATTATAACCAGGGAGTAGTACTTCAGCATCGTTCATTTCAGGCTTTAGCCATGTCTCTGTTGTGTCTAGGATGTCTGGGTTAAGCTGGGTCATCCAGGCATGAAAATCTGTGATTTTATTGCATATGCTTCTAATGTTTAGAGTACCTATTTTTAAACGTTTAGGGTGTATTTTATTGTTTGGGGTACGATTGGTACCTGGGTTGGGGTGGATGTGACCACACTGATGTATAGTGGAGAAAGGTTTGTTTATTTTTGGCATCTTTAGCAGAGATGGGTATAAGCATTGCCTTAACATTGGAACTGACATTTTCAGTATTTTGGGGTTACCACAGTGGAATGGAGTTACGGGAAACAAGCCTAAAGAAAGTTTTGAGTAGCCAGGGGGGCTATGGTTGATATGAAGTAATAATAGAGGTGTGCTTCTTTATTATTACTAGTGGTGGGAATGTTAGGAATAAGATGATACAGCAGTGAAACAGCATGGCTAGTGTGTTAGGAATAAGATGATACAGGAGTGAAACAGCATGGCTAGTGTGTTAGGAATAAGATGATACAGGAGTGAAACAGCATGGCTAGTGTGTTAGGAATAAGATGATACAGGAGTGAAACAGCATGGCTAGTGTGTTAGTGTGTTAGGAATAAGATGATACAGGAGTGAAACAGCATGGCTAGTGTGTTAGGAATAAGATGATACAGGAGTGAAACAGCATGGCTAGTGTGTTAGGAATAAGATGATACAGGAGTGAAACAGCATGGCTAGTGTGTTAGGAATAAGATGATACAGGAGTGAAACAGCATGGCTAGTGTGTTAGGAATAAGATGATACAGGAGTGAAACAGCATGGCTAGTGTGTTAGGAATAAGATGATACAGGAGTGAAACAGCATGGCTAGTGTGTTAGGAATAAGATGATACAGGAGTGAAACAGCATGGCTAGTGTGTTAGGAATAAGATGATACAGGAGTGAAACAGCATGGCTAGTGTGTTAGGAATAAGATGATACAGGAGTGAAACAGCATGGCTAGTGTGTTAGGAATAAGATGATACAGGAGTGAAACAGCATGGCTAGTGTGTTAGGAATAAGATGATACAGGAGTGAAACAGCATGGCTAGTGTGTTAGGAATAAGATGATACAGGAGTGAAACAGCATGGCTAGTGTGTTAGGAATAAGATGATACAGGAGTGAAACAGCATGGCTAGTGTGTTAGGAATAAGATGATACAGGAGTGAAACAGCATGGCTAGTGTGTTAGGAATAAGATGATACAGGAGTGAAACAGCATGGCTAGTGTGTTAGGAATAAGATGATACAGGAGTGAAACAGCATGGCTAGTGTGTTAGGAATAAGATGATACAGGAGTGAAACAGCATGGCTAGTGTGTTAGGAATAAGATGATACAGGAGTGAAACAGCATGGCTAGTGTGTTAGGAATAAGATGATACAGGAGTGAAACAGCATGACTAGTGTGTTAGGAATAAGATGATACAGGAGTGAAACAGCATGGCTAGTGTGTTAGGAATAAGATGATACAGGAGTGAAACAGCATGGCTAGTGTGTTAGGAATAAGATGATACAGGAGTGAAACAGCATGGCTAGTGTGTTAGGAATAAGATGATACAGGAGTGAAACAGCATGGCTAGTGTGTTAGGAATAAGATGATACAGGAGTGAAACAGCATGGCTAGTGTGTTAGGAATAAGATGATACAGGAGTGAAACAGCATGGCTAGTGTGTTAGGAATAAGATGATACAGGAGTGAAACAGCATGGCTAGTGTGTTAGGAATAAGATGATACAGGAGTGAAACAGCATGGCTAGTGTGTTAGGAATAAGATGATACAGGAGTGAAACAGCATGGCTAGTGTGTTAGGAATAAGATGATACAGGAGTGAAACAGCATGGCTAGTGTGTTAGGAATAAGATGATACAGGAGTGAAACAGCATGGCTAGTGTGTTAGGAATAAGATGATACAGGAGTGAAACAGCATGGCTAGTGTGTTAGGAATAAGATGATACAGGAGTGAAACAGCATGGCTAGTGTGTTAGGAATAAGATGATACAGGAGTGAAACAGCATGGCTAGTGTGTTAGGAATAAGATGATACAGGAGTGAAACAGCATGGCTAGTGTGTTAGGAATAAGATGATACAGGAGTGAAACAGCATGGCTAGTGTGTTAGGAATAAGATGATACAGGAGTGAAACAGCATGGCTAGTGTGTTAGGAATAAGATGATACAGGAGTGAAACAGCATGGCTAGTGTGTTAGGAATAAGATGATACAGGAGTGAAACAGCATGGCTAGTGTGTTAGGAATAAGATGATACAGGAGTGAAACAGCATGGCTAGTGTGTTAGGAATAAGATGATACAGGAGTGAAACAGCATGGCTAGTGTGTTAGGAATAAGATGATACAGGAGTGAAACAGCATGGCTAGTGTGTTAGGAATAAGATGATACAGGAGTGAAACAGCATGGCTAGTGTGTTAGGAATAAGATGATACAGGAGTGAAACAGCATGGCTAGTGTGTTAGGAATAAGATGATACAGGAGTGAAACAGCATGGCTAGTGTGTTAGGAATAAGATGATACAGGAGTGAAACAGCATGGCTAGTGTGTTAGGAATAAGATGATACAGGAGTGAAACAGCATGGCTAGTGTGTTAGGAATAAGATGATACAGGAGTGAAACAGCATGGCTAGTGTGTTAGGAATAAGATGATACAGGAGTGAAACAGCATGGCTAGTGTGTTAGGAATAAGATGATACAGGAGTGAAACAGCATGACTAGTGTGTTAGGAATAAGATGATACAGGAGTGAAACAGCATGACTAGTGTGTTAGGAATAAGATGATACAGGAGTGAAACAGCATGACTAGTGTGTTAGGAATAAGATGATACAGGAGTGAAACAGCATGGCTAGTGTGTTAGGAATAAGATGATACAGGAGTGAAACAGCATGACTAGTGTGTTAGGAATAAGATGATACAGGAGTGAAACAGCATGGCTAGTGTGTTAGGAATAAGATGATACAGGAGTGAAACAGCATGGCTAGTGTGTTAGGAATAAGATGATACAGGAGTGAAACAGCATGACTAGTGTGTTAGGAATAAGATGATACAGGAGTGAAACAGCATGGCTAGTGTGTTAGGAATAAGATGATACAGGAGTGAAACAGCATGGCTAGTGTGTTAGGAATAAGATGATACAGCAGTGAAACAGCATGACTAGTGTGTTAGGAATAAGGTTCATAGGTTCATAGGTTTATAGGTTAGTACTAAGCTAACTGCCCTTGCGAGCCATTTTAAGCCTAGCCAATTATCCTTGTGAGACTCAAACCCTGCACCTTGTGCTTGTAAGGCAAACACCTTAACCATACAGGAGTGAAACAGCATGGCTAGTGTGTTAGGAATAAGATGATACAGCCATGTATATATGTGGCAGGAGGTTCTCCCACTATGTGTCACCCTCTTTAGCTATGTATATATGTGGCAGGAGGTTCTCCCACTATGTGTTATCCTCTTTAGCCATGTATATATGTGGCAGGAGGTTCTCCCACTATGTGTCACCATCTTTAGCCATGTATATATGTGGCAGGAGGTTCTCCCACTATGTGTCACCCTCTTTAGCTATGTATATATGTGGCAGGAGGTTCTCCCACTATGTGTCACCCTCTTTAGCTATATATATATGTGGCAGGAGGTTCTCCCACTATGTGTTATCCTCTTTTGCCATGTCTATATGTGGCAGGAGGTTCTTCCACTATGTGTCACCCTCTTTAGCCATGTATATATGTGGCAGGAGGTTCTCCCATATGTGTCACCCTCTTTAGCTATGTATATATGTGGCAGGAGGTTCTCCCACTATGTGTTATCCTCTTTAGCCATGTATATATGTGGCAGGAGGTTCTCCCACTATGTGTCACCATCTTTAGCCATGTATATATGTGGCAGGAGGTTCTCCCATATGTGTCACCCTCTTTAGCTATGTATATATGTGGCAGGAGGTTCTCCCACTATGTGTTATCCTCTTTAGCCTGGTTTATATGTGGCAGGAGGTTCTCCCACTATGTGTTATCCTCTTTAGCCATGTATATATGTGGCAGGAGGTTCTCCCAATGCTGGGGCCTAAGCAGTAAGAAAGCCCTGCCAGCAGCTGAGTGTTTGGCATGGAGGATGGGGAAAAGGTCTATGAAAAGGAGAAGCAATGAGAAGAATAATGGGTTGAGTATGGCTTGATAGTACAACAGTGCACACTAGTGTACGGCAGGCATTTCTGAGAATGAGTTTCCATCTCAAGGACAGGGATTAGATAAAGAATCAAATGACACAGAAAGCCTGTTACTCATATAAGACTGAACATAATTTTACCTTGAGAATGAAAGGTTAATATGACAGACTGTGTTGAGCAGTTTACACTTTGGAGCAGATGATTTAATACACGTTATGTGATATGCATAAACATCCTTTTGATATGGTCATTGGAGGAAGATGAGACAACAGGTTGGGTAGGGATTATGTAGCTTCTAGTCTGAATTTGGGTTTGGTGTAAACTGTCACAATAAATAATGAAGGCTAGACAGTTGGTCACAATACATGAGTAAAGTTAGACAGTGGATCACACCAAAGACCAATGTATCTATGCATGAGAGAAGTGTCAGGTTAAGTAGAGAAGTTTCTGGAGAGGATCTAGGGATGATAATGTATGTGCCTCAGCCATTCCTGAGAACTGAACATTTCTGACTAATGCTTTTTTTTTACAGTTAATTTTGAATAACGTGAGTGAGATGTGATGTTGTTCTTCATACAATAAAGCTACATTTGCTGGAAATGAATGAACAGAGATGATAAAACAGGGCCAGACCATTAATGTATAAAACTGTCTGCAGTTCTGGGAAATTTATGATTAAGTTACTGATGAATATGAACACAAACAGACTTGGACTACAATATATTGGGATATGCAGTGTCATAGACAAGGGCTACAATATATCGGGATATACAGTGTCACAGACATGGACTACAATATATTGGGATATGCAGTGTCACAAGATTGCAATATATTAGGATATGCAGCATCACAGACGTGGCCTACAATATATTGGGATATGCAATGTCGCAGACACAGACTACAATATATTTGGATATGCAGTGTCACAGACGTGGACTACAATATATTGAGATATGCACTGTCACAGATGTGAGCTACAATATGTTGGGATATGCAGTGTCACAGACGCAGGCTACAATATATTGGGATATGCGGTATTAGAGACATGGACTAAAATATATTGGAATATGCAGTGTCATAGACACGGACTACAATATATTGGGAAATGCAGTGTCACAGATGCGAACTACAATATATTGGGATATGCAGTACCACAAGACTACAATATATTGGGATATGCAGTGTAACAGACATGGACTACAATATATTGGGGTATGCAGTGGCACAGACATGGACTACAATATATTGGGATATGCAGTGTGACAGACACAGACTACAATATATTGGGATATGCAGTAAACAAAATAAAATTCTCAAAACTCCAAAAAAGAAAGTAAACGGAGGCTACAAATCACGCCAGCCAAACGGATTCAAAATCTTTTACTCGGTTAGCGCTTTCATGCAAAACATTGCTTGCACTTCTTCAGACAAAGTAAAAATGAAACACATTACATTTTATGATATCAAGTGCTTAAACCAAGCCCACAGTTAATTAAATAATTAATTGATTTACTTAATTAAACCAACCATTTAGCAACCATAAAAAACCTGACTTAAAGATACAAACATACATAAAAAGCTGTGTATAAGAGGAATATATGCATATGTATATTTTTGTATATAAATCAATAAATCCTGTACATCCATTAATTAAACCAACTACTTAACATATACTTGTAGAATATAACTTATTTTAAATTATTATTATAAATTTAATTTAAATTTAATCCATTTTATGTATATTATGTATAGTATACTAACCAAATCCATTCTTGTATGTACATACAAATTCAACTACATAATGTTAAAAAATAAAATACTTAATCATGGAAATGTTTTCAAAATCTTAATTATTTATGCATAAAAATATTGCACATTAAGAATTCTACTATCTCTCTAAAGCTTTGATATTAAGCAAACATTTGATGGAACATGCATCATTAATGCCTGGATAGATATGAGCATTAGTCTTTAGTTGCCAGAAAAGTTCACGTTCTTATAGTTTTAAGTACCATGGCCCCCCTCTAGGATTCTTGTCTACTTTTTCTACTATATTAAACAGAAAACTATGAGAGTCATTATCCATAACATGCTTAGCTAATGCATTAGTTGGATTTTTTCTAGATATAGCATACAAATGCTCATAGATTCTGTTTTTTAATAATCTTTTGGTTTTACCGAAATAGTAGACAGGACATTCTTTACACTTTGCAAGATACGCCACACCCTGGGTCTCACAGTTGTATTTACCATTAATGTGATATCTAATGCCCCTTATCATAAAGCTAGAACCTATTTGTATAAACTTGCAATATTTACATCTCCCACACTTAAACATACCCTTATTCATTTTATAGGGTTTAATGGGAAGCTCAAGTAAATTTTTCATAGAAGGAGCTCTTTTATAAACTACATTCAATTTTGGACCCAGTAGAGAATGTAGTTTCCTATCTTGCATTATGAATTCCCAGTTACTTTGTAAAATACTTCTAACTTGTGAAGAATACAGGTTAAATTGTGTTAAAAAACCAATATTATAATTAATATTACTGTCACTTTGATTCGTACTTTCCAGCTCAATATTGTCAGTGATGTTATCATGAGTTACATTCCCTGTAGCAATGGATACCTCTTTGAGTAAAGGCCCAAGTATTCCTGCTTTCCTTTTGTTTTTAATTTCTGCAAAAACTGCATTTAATAATTTGTTGGGATAACCCCTGTTTTCAAACATTTCCCAGAGTTTCCCACATTCCTTCTCAAATCCTTCTTCTGTGGAACACATTCGAGAAGCTCGAACAAGTTGGCCTTTTACCACCCCTTTCTTTTGGTAGTAGGGGTGGCAACTTGTAAAGTGTAAGAAGGAATTACTATATGTTGGCTTTCTGTATATTTTGGTAGCGAAAGCATTTTTTGTCGTGTCTTTACTAATATTGATGTCAAGAAAATTAATAGATGTCTCTCCAATTTCATAAGTAAATTCAAGAAAAGAGACAAATGAATTCATTTCACTAATCAGCTCAATAACTTTGTCTCTTGCACAATTGGCTATCATTAGGATGTCGTCCTGATAGCGTGTGTACCAGACTATGATTTCTTGAAATAAATTATGAGGAAAAAGGAATGTCCGTTCCCAAAAGGCCATTACGGTATTTGCAAAACTACCGCCAGCTGGGGAACCCATCGCTACTCCTGTTGTTTGTAAATATATATCTTTTTTAAACATGAAATAATTGTTTGCCAAAATAATTTCCAAGATGGAAATAATAAGGTCAACTTGCTTCCCTGGGCACTTTTTTTGTATTAAAAATTCACGTGCCCACTCTACTCCTGTTGTATGAGGAATAACAGTATATAAATTTTTAACATCTGCTGTCACAAATATTAATTCGGTTTGAAAGGGAATTTTGTTGAGACTCCTCAAGACATGTCAAGAATCTTTGCATATCTGGCTTTCAGTCTTGAGGAATTCTTTCAGTTTATTATCCACCCATTTTGCACAGGGGTAAGTAATGGAATTCCGTCTGTCTATTATAGACCTAAAAGGGGGTTTTTGAATGTTCTTATGTAATTTTGGAATGCCGAATAGCACAGGTGTAATGGGTGCTGGCATAGAAAAATAATGATATAAATCTAATGTGATACTTCCTTCAATAAACAGTTCGCTTAAATAGTCTTTAATTCTTTTATAAGCTTGATTAAATTCATTTAATGATACCAATTTGTATTCTTCCCCAGAGAGTACCAAATGCATTTTCTCTAAGTAATCACTCTCATACATTAGAATACCCCCCCCCACCTTTATCAGGCTTCATTACACATATTTCATGTATTCTAATGTGTGTAATTAATTCTTTTTCTTTACATGACAATGTCTTGTTTTTACAAATTTCCTTGTGTAAACTTCTCAGATGAACTTCGGAAATTTTTTTTCAAAAGTCATCAAGTTGTTATCTAAAGGGGGGTTAAACACACTTGGAACATTTTCCGTTCTGCATTGTAAACTATCTTTGTCCCCAAAAAATATTTTTAAATTTAGTTTCCGTACAAACATTTTTACATCACATAATACTCTAGCGATGTCAAAATTAGGTGGCACAGCGTAAGAAAAACCTTTAGATAGAAGTTCAATAAAATCTGAACAGATGTCAAAGTCTGTATAATTATATACTTTAAAGTCATTACTCTTACTTTTCAAGATGTTGACGGAACATTGATTGTCCCCATCCGTCACATCTATCGGCCTTTCCTCTTGTTGGACGCAAACCTGTTGTGGCCTTTGCGAGTCCAACCCGTTTTTTTCCGAGGGCCATGCTGATTGCGTTGAAAATCCTGGAATTGATTACTATTAATCTGGTTTTGTTGGTTACCAGCTTTCTTTTTATCGTTGATTCGGTCACTACATCTCAGGGCTTGAGGTGATGCCTCAGTGTCCGAAAGATGACTGTTGTCCGTATTAAGAAAGTTATCTAAATCACTTTCTCTTACCCCTTGTGTGTCTGTGACCGAGGAGTTAGTGTGCGTACACTCAATGAAAGGAGGACTGACATGCGCACTTTTGTTTACAGGTGGATCGGGATAAGCAGCTCCTTTTTCATAGGCTGAAACATCCCTTTGTATTTTCCTCCTTTTCGTATCGCCAATTTTATTAATTAAAACACTAATACTCGAAAAAATTCTGGTGTAGTCGTATTCATAACGAGAAAAACAGGGATCAGCCTTTATCAGAGTATCCATGGTGTTTAATTTGTCCTTTAATATTGTCATTTGGTTAGTATATTCTTCTATCAGCAGCTCCAAAAGCTGAAGCCCTTGCTGATCGAAGTGACGAATCAAGCGTGAATGAAATTCAATTTGTTTTAGTGTTCCTGATGGGTACTTCCATTGCCGGAGACCCTTAGGAACTATTTTCAAATTTATACATTCACGCAGGTAAATAACCTCAACTTGCAACTTCTTGAATTTTAATAAATATCCATCTAGTTGTTTGAGGTTGGCAACAATATTGGAATTGTTGTCGTTTTCTGGCTTGCTCTGCTGGTTTTCTATGGCAACATTCCCACCCAAATGAAGATTAATATCAGGAACCTTACAGAACTCCTCTAGAGTTGGTAAATTATTAGAAATATTGTTGTTCTCGCGTTGAACCCCATTACCCGTTTGAATTGCTTGCCTCCTTCCTTGTCCAAGAGGTAAGCTAGATGAAGGGGAAACGTTAGAACTTGTTACGCCAGCAAAAGTAGTTGGTATATTGTTGACAGATGGGAGACCCAATGGTGGAAGCATTTGAAAAATTGTTCCTGCTTTCGGTCGCACCACCGGCATGTTGGAAACATTCTGGGACTCGACCCTGGTTGCTAAAACTTCAACGCGTTGTGTTAGCTGTTGAATTAATGCTGTGAGATACCCAACTGCATCGGCATCACGGTTAGGAATGTTAGCAGTTGGACTTGAAGTGAACAAATCCTGTGACTGCGATTGTAAGCCACCGTTGTTTTCAGCCATAAACAAAATAAAATTCTCAAAACTCCAAAAAAGAAAGTAAACGGAGGCTACAAATCACGCCAGCCAAACGGATTCAAAATCTTTTACTCGGTTAGCGCTTTCATGCAAAACATTGCTTGCACTTCTTCAGACAAAGTAAAAATGAAACTCATTACATTTTATGATATCAAGTGCTTAAACCAAGCCCACAGTTAATTAAATAATTAATTGATTTACTTAATTAAACCAACCATTTAGCAACCATAAAAAAACCTGACTTAAAGATACAAACATACATAAAAAGCTGTGTATAAGAGGAATATATGCATATGTATATTTTTGTATATAAATCAGTAAATCCTGTACATCCATTAATTAAACCAACTACTTAACATATACTTGTAGAATATAACTTATTTTAAATTATTATTATAAATTTAATTTAAATTTAATCCATTTTATGTATATTATGTATAGTATACTAACCAAATCCATTCTTGTATGTACATACAAATTCAACTACATAATGTTAAAAAATAAAATACTTAATCATGGAAATGTTTTCAAAATCTTAATTATTTATGCATAAAAATATTGCACATTAAGAATTCTACTATCTCTCTAAAGCTTTGATATTAAGCAAACATTTGATGGAACATGCATCATTAATGCCTGGATAGATATGAGCATTAGTCTTTAGTTGCCAGAGAAGTTCACGTTCTTGTAGTTTTAAGTATGCAGTGTCAGACACGGACTTCAATATATTGGGATATGTGGTGTCACAGACGTGGACTACAATATATTGGGATATGCAGTGTCACAGACATGGGGTACAATATATTGGGATATGCGGTGTCACAGACGTGGACTACAATATATTGGAATATGCAATGTCACAGATGTGGACGACAATATACTGGGATATGCAGTGTCACAGACATGAACTACAATATATTGGGATATGCAGTGTCACAGACACGGACTACAATATACTGGGATATGCAGTGTCACATACATGGACTACAATGTATTGGGATATGCAGTGTCACAGACGTGGACTACAATTTATTAGGATATGCAGTGTAAGCGTATTATGTTTAAGACCACAGGCAGTGAGAACAAGAAGCTGTAGTTGGGGGGGGTAATTGGTGCCTATCATAATGGTAACCTAATTACCCGCTGATGGACACCAAGAGTGAGGATGACTGTCATGCTATAAAAGGTAGCTTTTTGAATAAGGGCTGCAGATACTTCTCTAGAATAAGTTGAGTAACACTAACAGGGCAAGAAAGTTGAGGGGCAATGATCACCATCACAAAAGCTTGGTCACAGAAGGAAGTGAGAGAATCCATCAATAAAGGTAATCAGATGACCTTAAAGAGGTTCATTCAAGTCTTTCAGAGCTTCAAAACTGACAGATGGAATCTTGATTAGGCATTCATTAAAGAGTGGAAGTTCTGAGCATTACTGAAAACACTGTATGAAGGTGGATGGAACATTTCTACACATCCTTGATCCATTTTGCATGCTGTCATTTCAGGATTGAAATTTCTGGTACTTTGGTTTATTTAAGTGTATCTAAGTCACTGCATTGGTTCAAGACCTCCAGAGTTTTAAGGCTGTAGAGCTGAAAAGACTAGACTAGGGATGTTGATGGCATTCTGCAATTTTGGGCAACATATGGTTAACATGAATTTTCAAAGCTACGTGGAATGTTGATGGCACTCTGCAAGGTAGGGTAGCATGTGGTTACCAAGACTCTTCAATGCTGCATGGAATGTTGATGGCACTCTGTAAGGTTGGGTAGCATATGGTTAACATAACTCTTCAATGCTGCATGGAATGTTGATGGCACTCTGCAAGATTTGGTAGTATGTGGTTAACATGACTCTTCAATGCTGCATGGAATGATGATGGCACTCTGCAAGGTTGGGTAGCATGTGGTTAGCATGACTCTTCAGTGCTGCATGGAATGTTTACGGCACTCTGCGAGGTTGAGTAGCATGTGATTAACATGACTCTTCAAGGCTGCATGGAAAGTTGATGGCACTCTGCGAGGTTGGGTAGCATGTGGTTAGCATGACTCTTCAATGCTGCATGGAATGTTGATGGCACTCTGCAAGTTGGGTAGCATATGATTAACATGACTCTTCAATGCTGCATGGAATGTTGATGGCACTCTGTAAGGTTGGGTAGCATGTGGCTACCATGACTCTTTAAGGCTGCATGGAATGTTGATGGCACTCTGCGAGGTTGGGTAGCATGTGGTTAGCATGACTCTTCAATGCTGCATGGAATGTTGATGGTACTCTGTAAGGTTGGGTAGCATGTGGTTAGCATGACTCTTCAATGCTGCATGGAATGTTGATGGCACTCTGTGAGGATGGGTAGCATGTGGATAGCATGACTCTTTAAGACTGCAGGGAATGTTAATGGCACTCTGCGAGGTTGGGTAGCATGTGGTTAGCATGACTCTTCAAGGCTGCATGGAATGTTGATGGCACAATGCAGGGTTGGATAGCATGCGGTTAGTATGACTCTTCAATGCTCTATGGAATGTTGATGGCACTCTGCAGGGTTGGATAGCATGTGGTTAGCATGACTCTTCAATGCTGCATGGAATGTTGATGGCATTCTGCAAGGTTGGGTAGCATGTGGTTAGCATGACTCTTCAATGCTGCATGAAATGTTGATGGCATTCTGCGAGGTTGGGTAGCATGTGGTTAGCATGACTCTTCAAGGCTGCATGGAACGCTGATGGCACTCTGCAAGGTTGGGTAGCATGTGGTTACCATGACTCTTCAATGCTGCATGTAATGTTGATGGCACTCTGCAGGGTTGGATAGCATGTGGACAACATGACTCTTTAAGGCTGCATGGAATGTTGATGGCACTCTGCGAGGTTCGGTATCATGTGGTTATCATGACTCTTCAATGCTGCATGGAATGTTGATGGCACTCTGCAAGGTTGGATAGTATGTGGTTAGCATGACTCTTCAATGCTGCATGGAATGTTGATGGCACTCTCCGAGGTTGGGTAGAATGTGGTTAGCATGACTCTTCAATGCTGCATGGAATGTTGATGGCAGTCCGCAAGGTTGGGTAGTATGTGGTTAGCATGCCTCTTCAAGGCTGCATGGAATGTTGATGGCACTCTGCAAGGTTGGGTAGCATATGATTAACATGACTCTTCAATGCTGCATGGAATGTTGACGGCACTCTGTAAGGTTGGGTAGCATGTGGTTACCATGACTCTTTAAGGCTGCATGGAATGTTGATGGAACTCTGCGAGGTTGGGTAGCATGTGGTTAGCATGACTCTTCAATGCTGCATGGAATGTTGATGTTACTCTGTAAGGTTGGGTAGCATGTGGTTACCATGACTCTTCAATGCTGCATGGAATGTTGATGGCACTCTGTGAGGTTGGGTAGCATGTGGTTAGCATGACTATTTAAGACTGCAGGGAATGTTGATAGCACTCTGCGAGGTTGGGTAGCATGTGGTTAGCATGACTCTTCAAGGCTTCATGGAATGTTGATGGCACAATGCAGGGTTGGATAGCATGTGGTTAGTATGACTCTTCAATGCTGCATGGAATGTTGATGGCACTCTGCAGGGTTGGATAGCATGTGGTTAGCATGACTCTTCAATGTTGCATGGAATGTTGATGGCATTCTGCAAGGTTGGGTAGCACGTGGTTAGCATGACTCTTCAAGGCTGCATGGAATATTGATGGCACTCTGCGAGGTTGGGTAGCATGTGGTTAGCATGACTCTTCAAGGCTGCATGGAATGCTGATGGCACTCTGCAAGGTTGGGTAGCATGTGGTTATCATGACTCTTCAATGCTGCATGGAATGTTGATGGCACTCTGCAGAGTTGGATAGCATGTGGTAAACATGACTCTTTAAGGCTGCATGGAATGTTGATGGCACTCTGCGAGGTTGGGTATCATGTAGTTACCATGACTTTTCAATGCTGCATGGAATGTTGATGGCACTCTGCGAGGTTAGGTAGCATGTGGTTAGCATGACTCTTCAATGTTGCATGGAATGTTGATGGTACTCTGTAAGGTTGGGTAGCATGTGGTTACCATGACTCTTCAATGCTGCATGGAATGTTGATGGCACTCTGTGAGGTTGGGTAGCATGTGGTTAGCATCACTCTATAAGGCTGCAGGGAATGTTTATGGCACTTTGTGAAGTTGAGTAGCATGTGGTTAGCATGACTCTTCAAGGCTGCATGGAATGTTGATGGCACTCTGCGAGGTTGGGTAGCATGTGGTTAGCATGACTCTTCAAGGCTTCATGGAATGTTGATGACACAATGCAGGCTTGGATAGCATGTGGTTAGCATGAATCTTCAATGTCGCATGGAATGTTGATGGCACTCTGCAGGGTTGGATAGCATGTGGTTAGCATGACTCTTCAATGCTGCATGGAATGTTAATGGCACTTTGCGAGTTTGGGTAGCATGTGGTTAGCATGACTCTTTAATGCTGTATGGAATGTTGATGGCACTCTGCATTGTTGGGTAGCATGTGGTTAGCATGACTCTTCATTGCTGGTTGAATGTTGATGGCACTCTGCGAGGTTGGGTAGCATGTGGTTATCATGACTCTTCAATGCTGCATGGAATGTTAATGGCACTCTGCGAGGTTGGGTAGCATGTAGTTAGCATGACTCTTCAAGGCTGCATGGAAAGCAGGAGCATTACATCATGCCTGGCAAGTTGGGATAATGGCTACTATCCTTAATTAAAAGAAGATATGTTCCACCTACTGGGGTTCTTATTCATCAGTTTTCCTACAAATGGTCATGTCAAGATGTTGGACAAAATACTCTAATTGATGATTAAACCTTATGTTTAAAGAAATAGTGTGGATTCTCTCCAGGCCATGTAACAATGGACCAGACATTAGCCTTATGCAGTTATGACTGAAAGTGTTTGGAACTTCATATTCTGGTCAAGAGTTGCTTGGTCATCTTGGTAGGTCCCTGGAATTTCTTGACAGAAATCCTGCAGGACTTTGAGGTTCTCAGACTACTGCTATATACCTTCTAGTCCCTGTTGCAAAAGAGAAGCTATTTTTGTATTAATTTGAAAATATTCAAAGATGATGTTGGGTCCAACAGGAGTGCATCATGCCACCACTCCAGTTTGTAGTTTCCATGAAAAAGAAATCAAGCCAAAGCCACCATTTTGGAGGCAGCATCCTTGTTGCATCCAGATGATGTTTGTTTGGCCTCATCTAACAATAACTTGTGATTTCACACACTGAAGAAATTCACTGCAACATGTGAAGTGACTGTGGTGAGAAACAGCTATTCTAAATCTTATCATAGTACTGGAACAGAAGAGTATGGTGAGAAAAGCAGGAAGTCTAAACAGTAGATCAAAGTACTCTCACAGAAAAATATGTCACACAAATCAGTACCTTTAAATACTAGGTCATAGTACCCTCCCAGAAAAATACGTGACATAAATCAGCACCTCTGAACACTAGGTCATAGTACCCTCCCAGAAAAATATGTGACACAAATCAGCACTTCTGAATACTAGGTCATAGTACCCTCCCAGGAAAATATGTGGCACAAATCAGCACTTCTGAATACTTGGCCATAGTACCCTCCCAGAAAAATACGTGACAGAAATCAGCACCTCTGAGTACTAGGTCATAGTACCCTCCCAGAAAAATACGTGACAGAAATCAGCACCTCCGAATACTAGGCCATAGGACCCTCCCAGAAAAATATGTGACATAAATCAGCACCTCCAAATACTAGGTTATAATACCCTCCCAGAAAAGTTCATGATGAGATGCATCACCTCTGAATCCCAGGTCAAGGTGTAACAGGTGAGACATCACTTCTGAACCCCAGGTCGACATGTAACAGGTGAGACATCACCTCTGAATCCCAGGTCAAGATGTAACAGGTGAGACATTACCTCTGAATCCCAGGTCAACGTGTAACAGGTGAGACACCACCTCTGAATCTCAGGTCAATGTGTAACAGGTGAGACATCACCTCTGAATCCCAGGTCAAGATGTAACAGGTGAGACATCAACTCTGAATCCCAGGTCAATGTGTAACAGGTGAGACATAGGTTCATAGGTTCATAGGTTCATACTAGGCTATCTGCCCAAGGGCATTTATAAGCCTAGCCCATAGTTATGTGGCTTTCGCCACCCCTTTAGTTTGAATAAAAACTATGCCTATCATTTTGCTGTGCCTCTGTCAAGCAGTGACACTGAAGTAATCCCTGGGGTATATCTGCAATCTCCCATCCATTGGTCAAGATTCCTCTTGAACAAGGCCAGAGAGGTGCTCTGCCTCACATGTACCGGGATTTTGTTCCACAGCATAGGGAGTCTCTGGGTGATGAATCTGTCCCTCCAGCACATCACCTCTGAATCCCATGTCAAGATGTAACAGGTGAGACATCACCTCTGAATCCCAGTTCAATGTGTAACAGGTGACACATCATCTCTGAATCCCATGTCAAGATGTAACAGGTGAGACATCACCTCTGAATCCCAGTTCAATGTGTAACAGGTGACACATCATCTCTGAATCCCAGGTCAAGGTGTAACAGGTGAGACATCAATGTGTAACAAGTGAGAGAATTTGGTTGCCAGACATATGGAGCTTCAATCTCATGACTACCAACAAATGTAACACACAGAAATATTACAGAAAAGGTGTGTGGTCCTATGATCTACTCCACTGCCACAGATAGCTCTGCTGGCCTCCACAGGGATTGTGTCTCATGTCACACCACTGTAAACCAATACGTGAACTCATCAACACCTATGTAGTGTGGAATGTCACACTTCTAGTAGCCTACACACAGCCTTACATTCCAGAGCATTTTCTGAAAAATCAACTTAAAAAATAAGAGAAACAAATGTAAATATTTTGTGAAGAATAAAAGTTATTAAAACTGTACATTATCAGTAAAATGCATTACTGTGATGGTGGTGCTGCGGTAGCATTGTCGCCTCATAGAAAGACGTTGTCCCGTTCGATTCTCAGCTAGAGCGTCTTCTATGTGGAGGCATACGTTAATGGGGCGTGCCTTCGTTGAAGGTTGTGCATCAGGGCTGGTAACCCGGAATGTAAAAATCCACTACCAATCATTAGTGGACCGAAGTTCCGCAGTGGCGACCCCTAACTGGGAAAAGCCGAAAGACACAAACAAACAATTATCAGTAAAATGCACTCCTTATTCACATTCTTTCTATAAATACGCTTAAAAATTATAATGCACATAAACCCAGAATTATTTTATTTATTTGTCTGACATTTATTTATCAGGAAAGTCAGAGTGGGCCAGAAAGTGCCTTTTTTCAGCAGAGGCCTGGGAAGAAAAGCTCTGCAGTCACATGTATTCAAAAAAATAAGTAGAAATATTTTCAATCACAAAGT
The DNA here is from genome assembly GCF_019279795.1 of Protopterus annectens. Taxonomy (NCBI): domain Eukaryota; kingdom Metazoa; phylum Chordata; order Ceratodontiformes; family Protopteridae; genus Protopterus; species Protopterus annectens. The sequence continues at coordinate 1,840,246,934 of NC_056729.1, read as the reverse complement.
ATCGGGTTACATTTAAAATAATTTGTAATTGATGTTTTGTAACCACAAACTGTCATGTTACACTAGAAAACATCAAGCACAGATAGTTTAAATCACAAAGTATCATGTTACATTACAAAACATGAAGTCCAGATATTTTAAATCACAAAGTATCATGTTACACTACAAAACATCAAGTACAGATAGTTTATAAAAACAAAGTATCATGTTACATTACAAAACATCAAGTCCAGATATTTTAAATCACAAAGTATCATGTTACACTACAAAACATGAAGTACAGATAGTTTAAATCACAAAGTATCATGTTACACTACAAAACATCAAGTACAGATAGTTTATAAAAACAAAGTATCATGTTACATTACAAAAAATCAAGTCCAGATATTTTAAATCACAAAGTATCATGTTACACTACAAAACATGAAGTCCAGATATTTTAAATCAAAAAGTATCATGTTACACTACAAAACATCAAGTACAGATAGTTTATAAAAACAAAGTATCATGTTACATTACAAAACATCAAGTCCAGATATTTTAAATCACAAAGTATCATGTTACACTACAAAACATGAAGTACGGATAGTTTAAATCACAAAGTATCATGTTACATTACAAAACATCAAGTATAGATATTTTAGATCACAAATCATGTTACACTACAAAACATGAGTGAAAAAAAATCTTGTAATGAGGAAAAACATAGAACATGTGTTTCATAACAGAGTGCAATGGCAACCAGTAATGAGTTGAAGAGAATATGTGAGGAAAAACTCAATAGTCATATTATTTATTACACAAATTAGTATGTGATTAATGAGACCTGAGACAATTCTAATAAGATATTTAAAGACATATCAGAGATTACATGATTAGAGACAGTGAGATGAAACTGAGTGATGTCTTAGTATGAGACAGGTGTTCATATTATGGTTATAGAAGGAAGAAGGACAGAGAGAAGGAGATTATAAGAATGCAGGGAGGGTGCCTTCAGGTAGCTTAGGAGCGTGGGGAGCAAAGAGCTAGAGGAAAGGTCTGCAAAGATGTATGAAATAAGATAAGGTAGTGGGGAAAACAAAAAGGAGTGGAGCAGGAGGCTGGAGGGGGTAGTGAAGTCTGATCTAGCTTGAAGGTGGTGTGAGAAGTATAGTGAGTAAGTTCAGCCAAGACTGGCACAGGAGCAGGTCCAAGATTTTGTATGGTATTCTTTTAGGGAGCATTTAAATGCATGTAGGTTAGAAACAGTTCTGGTGGTTAGGGGTAAGGATATCCATTTATATTTTGCTACTGGGTACAAGTTTAGGCTTTGTCCATGGGATTTATTCAGTTTATTTATGGTGAGAAGCTGTCTGTCTTCTGATCTGAAAGTTATTTTAGGGAAATATATGTTGATTAAAGGGGTAAGAGCTGGGCAAGCTAATGGTCTGTGATGATTTTATGTGTTGTAAGCTGAATGTAGGAGAGGTGGACGGGGAGTTTCAGCCAGCTAAGGGTATGCAGAGCTTTACAGTCGTGGGTAAAGGAGGATGGATTAGTAGCAAACCTGACAATTTTATGTTAGCAGCTTTCAAGTTTTTTTTTTTTTTTTTGTTTTTTTTTTATGGAGGATTGTAAATTAGTTATAATTGGTGATCCATAGAGCAGGGATGGCAGAAATGGTAGGTTTTAGCTAGAGTACTTTTTGTGTGTGTGCTGTGTGAAGATATGCGTGGATGGTCATGCCTTCGGTGAAGGTTGTGTGTCAGGCCTGGCAACTCGGCATGTAAAAATCCACTGCCAATCATTAGCGGACCGGAGTTCCGCTGTGGCGACCCCTAACCAGGAAATGTCGAAACACACAACAACAACTTTTTGTGTGTGTGTGCTCAGAAAATGATTGTTTCTGTATAGCATGCCCAGTTTTGGTGGGTTTTCTTGATATTGCTTTGTATGTGGAGGTCAAATTTAAGATCACCACCTATTATGACTAAAAATAGTTTGGTATGATGGGCTAAATTGATTTCACTGTCATTCGCTGAAAAGATTTTGAAAGATGCTTTGCTATGGGTGAGAGTTTTAGGGGTAAAAAGGATGTTTATTTTCTGAGGGGGGCTTGGGTAGGAGTTGTTCCATTGTAAGCCAGGTTTCAATGGAGATGACAGCTTGTTTAGTGATTTCTTGGAGGTGAGTTAAGATGTTTAAAGAGCAGATGATAGTAGAGTCATCTGCATATTGAATAAAGGTTCCTTCACAAGAAGATGAATGTAGCTTATTGATAAAAATATTGAATAGTAGAGGGCCAAGGATGGATCCTAGTGGGACTCCGCTGGAAGTGGAAAGGTATACAGAGATGGATCCTTGCCATTTTACAGCTTGCACTTTGGCAGGGTAGATAAAGAACTGCTGAATAGATGGAGATGATAGTCCCAGGGTGGAAAGTCGATCGAGGAGTTTACTGTGAGAGACCATGTCAAAGGCTTTTGACAGATCTAGAAATACTGAAGATACAAGTTTATTAGAGTTGTGAGCTTTATTGACAGTGTAAATGAGGGTCATGATGCTCAATGCCAGACATCTAAATTTCAAGATGCACTCGCTTGAGGTACTCCTCAAAATGAAGAACATTGACATTTGTGCTATAACGGAGACCTGATTTAAAGCAGTAGAAAGCACCCCTGCATTACCAGGCTATAACTCATTCCACACCGTTCGTCCCAGAACATGGACAGTAGCTCCAAAGGCAGTGCTGTCTCCATATTCATAAAGGATATGTACACCTCCAGACTAGTAGCCCAGCATAGCACATCTGAGATACTTCAGGTACCACTAACATTGGGTAAGACAGTGATTCAGACCATAACCTGCTATTGGTCCCCAGCCATGTCCCAAGACTCTCACTCCACATTCCTAAGCACCCTGGAAACTATTAAGATCCAACCCAACACTCTCATACTAGGTGAGTTCAACTACCCCCTCCATCAGCTGAGAAAACTACTCATGCACCAATGCACTGGCCCAATGCTTCCTGGAATTCATCAGTTCCAATGCCCTGGACCAGCTCATTCTTACTCCAAGTAGAGGAAGCAATATCCTTGACCTGGTTATTACCAACATGAGCAACCATTGCTCTACACCAATAGTCAAATTCTCCCTGGTTAGATCTGACCACAAACTAATCACCATGGGAATCCACATCTCACCCACACTCCCTGCAAAGGTATCCACAATGAAAAACCTCCAAAGTTGACTTTGGACTGCTAAAAAACAGAGGTGGCTAACTTCACGGCACCCATGCCAATAGAAAATAGATGCATGACTGCCAAATCATACACCAATGCACTGTACGAACACGTACATAAATGCATGGAACTATCCATACCCAAAAGAACCAAGACATTTTCCTCCAAAAAAGGAAGCCAGTCTGGTTGTCCCCTGCCATTAATAAAGTCTACAACAGAAGGAAGAAACTGTTGCAAAAAAGGTGAAGTCCCAAGACTGAAAAAACTCCCTTATTAGCCTCAACAAAAAGTTGAGATCCCTTATCAAAATCTCCAAAGCCAGCTATGAAGGCAGAATTGCGGCAGACACTAAAAACAACCACAAAGCCTTCTCTATGGCAATACCCAGATTTGCTCTGAGTTACTGCACAATAGTACATCCTATACTGCACCAACAGATATTGCCAACATACTGGCTGATAGATTCAGTGCCAAGTTTACCCCTCTCGCTCCCCTAAAGGACCAATCTCAATACTGGAAGAATGCCAGGCGGCACCCAGCATTACTGCAGCACAGGTTAAAGCTGCATTGTCTAAGGCCAAGAATGCAGCTTCCATGGCACCCGACAATAGCCCTGGCTGTGTTCTACATGAATTACAAAGTGAACTGGCACCACATCTGTGTGCTCTGTTCACTCACAGCCTCACCTCAAGCATTGTCCCTACCAAATGGCACACTACTACAGTCATCCCTTGCCATAAAGGAGGCGTGACTACAGACCCCGGAAACTATTGCCCCATTAGCCTGACGAGTTTGATATGTAAGGCTATGGAGCACATCATCATGGACCTAATTAACAAGGATATAGGGAATCTCCGAACTCTAGATTCCATGCAATTTGGTTTTGTGAAAGGTAGATCATGCCTGCTCAACCTGGTTGAATTCTTTGAGTCAGTCACCAGAGCAGTGGATGAAAGTAAGGCAGTTCATACAGCCTACCTCAATCTGGCCAAGGCCTTTGATATTATTCCTCACTCAGAAATTATAGATTAACTCACCAAACTAGGCATTAACCTCTATATCATTAGGTGGGTTGCAAATTGACTCAAAGATAGAACCCACAGTGTGAAAGCAGAGGTCTCCAAGTCAGACTGCCGACCCGTCATGAGTGGAGTCCCACAGGGATTGGTCATGGGTCTTCTCCTGATTGGCATCTACTTCCCAGAAATCCATACCAATATGGAGGGACACTGGCTGATCATATGCTCAGACTGCAGCAAGCTGGGAGCCATTATTAACTCCCCAAGTGAAGCAGACATCCTACAGAAAGGCCTCACTGAGACCAATGACTGGTGTCAAAGCCATGGCCTTAAGCTTAATGCCAAAAAATGCATCGTCATCCCCTTGGGGAAAAATTAAGTTCCCACTAATTACCACATCATTGGGACCCCACTGAACACTGAAGGCGTTATAAGAGATCTGGGGACACAGGTTGAAAGCAGCTACTCCTTCAACCACCACATTGCCACTGTGGTCCAAAAGTCCTTCTATGTGGCACATCTCATTACCAAGTGTTTTGCACCCAGGAAGAAAGAGGTCATCATTTCTCTCTACTCTTCCCTAATTAGACCAATCATAGAGCATAATGCCTCAATTGGCATGTACCTCACTTGATACCTGCAGCAGCTGGAGATGCCATAAAAGTACCTCACAAAGAGGATCCTAGTTCTTAAACACATGTCTTACATGGACAGACTCAAACAACTCCAGCTATTGTCTGCCTCATATCATCTGCTAAGAGGTGATCTCTTCTTGACTTACAAAGCCATGCATGACCCAGCTCTGTTAGAAATGCTACATCTAAAGAAATCCCAAGCCCTCTGCACCACACGCTCCAGAGACCTCAACCTTATTACCACAATCAACAGAACATGCTGGAGGGACAGGTTCATAACCCAGAGACTGCCCATGCTATGGAATACACTTCCTATACATGTCAAACAGAGCACCTCACTGGCCCTCTTTAAGACAAATCTTGATGAGTGGATGGGAAATAGAAAGCTCACCCCAGATATCACTCCAGTGGCTCTACTTGATAGAGGCACTGGGAACTAATGACAGGTGGCACAATGCCAGGGCACTTTTATGGGTTAGGCCTGTAAATGCCCCATGGCTATTAGCCCAGTACACACCTATAAACCTATGATAGTAATGCAGTGCAGGTGGTTTGGTCTGGCCAAAATCCATGTTGTGTATTTGTGACTTGCATATTTTGTAAAAGATAGTGGAGAAGTTGTTGATGAACACATCTTTCAAGGATTTTAGAGACGGGAGGCAGGATGTTTATGGGATGGAAGTTTGTAATGTCAGTTGAATTACCTCTTTTATGTAAGGGAGGTAATGAATGCCATTTTCCAAATGTTAGGGACATAGGATTCTATTATTTATCTATTAGTAAGAATGCTAATTGGGTATATAATTGCATCTGCAGCTAGATTTAGTTATTCTGGGGGAAAGTTGTCCACTAGGGAGGAACAAGGTTTTAGTTTAGGTAAAGACTTTTTTAAGAGAGGTATAGAAGCTGTTTGAAAAGTAAAGTGGGTGACATTATCTGTATGTGTATTGAAGAGGTTGAAGATAGGTGAGTTTTGTTAAGGAAATTTTCTAGGGTTTAAGGTAGGGGAAGTTGTCTGTGTAAAAGGGAGTGTGTAAGGTGAGTTTGAGGTGAAGTTGGCTATGCATTCTATGAAGTATGTATTGAAATAGGTAGCTGTTTGAAAATGGAGAACGTCTGGATATGGGCTTGGATCCTTTTTTGTACCTCAGCTGATGAGAGAGGATATGGAGGACCACAATTTTTTAGGGTTGTATTTATGGCTATCTTGTAGCTGAGTGTAATAAGAGTTTTTATTTCCATTAACTTATTCTTGACCTGGTTTTGTAGCTGCCTGAATAGTTGCTAATGTTTGTCATTTTTATTCTTTTGCCAGTTAATCCAGGCTTTGTCTTTGCCTTTCATAAGGAGTTTGCATTGGTTGCTGACCCAAGGGGTATGGCTGCTTTTAATTTTTTTTGTACACTGTGGGGCTGAGGTGTTAAGAATATTTAGAAATGTCTCAGCTGGAGCGCCTTCTGTGTGGTCTGCATGTCCTCCTTGTGGTCGAGTGACGTATAAAGACATGCAGGTAAGTGTGTGTGTGAATGGGTGTGCCTTCTTTGAAGGTTGGGCATTGGGCTGGAAACTCAGCACCGTAGAAATCCACTGCCAATCATTAGCGGACCGGAGTTCCGCTGTGGTGACCCCTAACCGGGCAAAGCCAAAAGACAGTACAAGAAATGTACTAACAATATGTGGCAGATAAATTATTTAGAAATGCTGCACTGAAGTATTCACCTGCATCATTTAAGGGGAGTCTTTTTAGGATGCGCCAGTTAACTGCCTTCAGAGAGTCAATGAAAGACTCCTCAGAAAATTTGGAGATATTGCTCCATTTCTCCTCACACTCTAACTCATCTAATTAACTGCTACTGCAACCACTCTAGACCTGTATTAGGACATGTATAGCATTCTTCACACTTTCCTATTACTCACCTTCTACTAGAAGTGCCTCTTTGCCAAATTACCCCCTTTTTGTACAGCTATTCTCATTCTCATGTTTGACCTTATTTTATTAACCTTCACTTGCATGTACTACAGTTTTACTCACGTAACCAAACAGAGAATTAATTACTTGCTGGTTATTTTCTTGTTACCTGTAAAACTTGTACAGTGAATGTATCGCTTGTATAATTTGTATTGGGAAATTTAATTTGTACTGTCAAATTTCTTATTATATATTTTGTACTGTGGAGCTTTTCTGCACAAGCCACTGCTGAATAGGGGGCAAGCTCAAGTCGGACTATCCCAGTCAACAAATGTCCAATAAATAAATAAATCAATTGTGGGTAGCTTTGAGATTATGTTCCTTTGTTAATTGTATAATATCCCTGTGGGTATAAGCTAGCAGGTGGTCACTTAGTGCATCAGGGAGGGTATCTGAACAGGTAACATTACATGGGTTGGTAACCAGAATCCAATCCAGGACTGATTGTTGGGAGTCTTTTTGCCATATCTTGTTGGTATATTAACAGGTTGAGTGAATACAAACAGGTTCATATGCTGTTGATCACTGAATTTGTGGATAAAGACTGCCAGTCAGTGTTTGCCTCACCTAGGAGGATAATTTCATTTGTGATTGTATCTGCTATCCAGGATAGTATGCTTTCAAGTATTGGAATATTCTGTCCCGGGGATATATATAGCACAGCAATGCATATGCTCTTGGCTCTGTTAAGTTTTAGGAATGAGAGTAGAATTTCTGCTTTTCCAAAAGATGTGATTGTGCCTGTAGAAGGAGTTACTGTGAGCATATTTGTTAAAATTATAGCTATTCCACCTGTTTTTTATGTTTTCTATCAAGGCTAATAATATTATAACCAGGGAGTAGTATTTCAGCATCGTTCATTTCAGGCTTTAGCCATGTCTCTGTTGTGACCTGCGTTAAGCTGGGTCATCCAGGCATGAAAATCTGTGATTTTATTGCATATGTTTCTAATGTTTTGATTACCTATTTTTAAACTTTTAGGGTGTATTTTATTGTTTGGGGTATGATTGGTACCTGGGTTTGGGTGGATATCCCCACACTAATGTATAGTGGAGAAAGGTTTGTTTATTTTGGCATCTTTAGCAGAGATGGGTATAAGCATTGCCTTAACAATGGAACTGACATTTTCAGTATTTTGGGGTTACCACAGTGGAATGGAGTTATGGGAAACAAGCCTAAAGAGAGTTTTGAGTAGCCAGGGGGACAATGGTTGATAGGTGAGGATGAAGTAATAGTAGAGATGTACTTCTTTATTATCACTAGTGGTGGGAATGTTAGGAATAAGATGATACAGGACTGAAACAGCATGGCTAGTGTGTTAGGAATAAGATGATACAGGAGTGAAACAGCTTGGCTAGTGGTGTAAAACTCTTGCACTATCATGGGTGTGTGCAGTAATGAGTAGTGATGCTAGTGTTGTCACGGGCTATATTCCTGAGATTGAGTAAATTCAAAACGACATCGGTATTATCATGCTTTGACCTCTCAATCTATTGCTTTGCACTCTGTACTGCATGTTCAGTGAAGCCATTTGATTATGGGTATTCCAGACTTCTATTAATATGGATAAAGTCCCACTCTTTTGGAAATTTCTGCAACAATTGACTGGTAAATTGGGTACCGTTGTCAGAGATAACTTTATGAGGACTACCATGGACTGAGAAATGATGTTTCAACTTAGCAATAACAGTAGTAAACGTTAGGAATGGTAACAAATCAATTTCAAACCAGTTTGAGTAACAGTCTGCCAACACTAGGTAATTCTGATTGTTCCACTCAAATATGTCAGTGGCTACTGTTAACCAAGGTAGTTCAGGAATTTGGCTTAGCTGAAGTGGCTCTTTTTGCAAATGCAGCTTAATACTGTTGCACACTGAACAAGATGAAAGCAATTTATCAATGTCTTTTGATAGAGAAGCCCAAAGTACTAGTCCTCTCTCCCTTGTGTGGCCACGATGTAAGCTCTGAATATACTCATATTGTAAGGAAGTATGAACAACAACTTTATGACCTTTGAAAATTATACCATCTTCCATCAACATTTCATCTCTGTAAGGAAAATAAGGCTACATTTCTGGCAGTACACAAGATTGCTTTAATGGCCATCCATCATAAATGAAGTGGTTGAGCTTTTGCAAAACTGGATAGGTTATTGTATGATCTCTAAGCTCATCTAGTCTTGAGGTAGAAAAATTACTCACTTCCATGACATTGAAGTAAAAATTCTCTGCATCAAGCTATTCAATAGTATTTCTGGGCAATCTGAGTAAGGTATCAGCCAGATAAAGAAGTTTGCCTTTCATGTGGATTATTTTGAAGTTGTATTTTTGCAGTTTAAGCATCATTCTTTGTAGTCTTGCTGTAGCTGTATGCATAGGCTTCTTTAAAATAGTAACTAGAAGTTGATGTTCCGTCTTGATTTGGATAGCTTGACAATAAATATAATCATGGAACTTAGAACATGTGAACACAACAGCCAAAAGTTCCTTTTCAATTTGAGCATACTGCATTTCAGTTTGGGTAAGAGTTCTAGATGCATAGGCAACAGGTCTTCCCTCCTGAAGAATAACTGCACTAAGACCAAACTTTGAAGCATAGCAAGAAAGATTTACTGGTTTATGGATATCATAGTATCACAATGTATGTGGGCTGGCAATTTTCTGCTTGAGGTTATCAAATACTCTCTGGCACTGTTTTAACCATGACCAGGCAACATTTTTTGCAAGTCAGCTCTCTCAAAGGTGCTGATAACTCACTGAAGTCAGGTATATATTTGCTCAAATAGTTAACCATACCAAGGAAATACTGTAAGGCTTGGACATTATCTGGAGCTGGCATCTCAAAAGTGGCTGCTTGTTTGGATGGGTCAAGTCGTAAACCAGTACTAGTGAATAAATTAACTACATATGTGACTTCTGGAAGTCTGAATTTACACTTCAAAGGATTGAGCTTCAAGTTCACTTCATGAGCTCTGTCTAAAACTTTTCCTGAGGTTTTTGTCATGCTCTGCTTCTTCATTGTCTCTGACCAGTCAATCATCCACAATAATGGCACATGGATAACTCAAAAAAATTTGCTCCATTGCACACTGAAAGACTTCACTTTGCAGAATTTATACAAAAAGGCATCCTGAGGAATCTGCATCTACTAAATGGAGTACTGAATGTAGTCAGTGAAAATTTGCAATTAAGCATCACTTGCCAAATTTGCATCCAGGACAAATAAAACAGTGGCATTTGGCATCAGGGCAGTGACTTCCTCGACTGTATTCATAGTATGATGAGGTATCTTTAATGCTTTGCTCAAGTTTCTTGGGTCAATGCATATTCTGATTTTATCTGAGCCCTTGTTATGGGCAGCTACCATGGAAGACACCCACTCAGTTGGTTCTGTGACTGGAGAAAACAACTTGCTGTATCATCTTATCCAGCTGGACCTTGACTTTATTCTGCATGGCTATTGGAACTCCTCTCACTGGTCTGACCACTGGACTGACCTCTGGGTCTATTTTCATGGAGTACACAACTGGAAGTTTGCCTAACTTGTCATCGAAAACATCAGCATACTTTGCAAAAATAGCATCAGTGAAGCTAAAATTATGACATGTGCTTAGATGATGGATATCTTTGGTAAAAGAAAACAGTTTCATTCTCAAGCTCTTTCTGAGAGCTAATAATGACTGCACAGGTCTTCAAACTACATAGAACTGTAACCTGTAACTGTTCCCAGCCGAATAGCATGAAAGCATTACTGAGCCTTCAGTTTGAAGATCTTCACCTCCCTAAGCAACCAGCTTTGCTCAATTGGCCAATTTAAGTTGCTCACCAGCTCTCACTTTAGCAAATGTTTCTGCTAACATAACATTACACTTTGAACCAGTGTCTACTTTGAGCTCTGTGGGTTTACCATTAATCAGGACAGTACAGAACACTTTGTTCTTTGTCAACAAATCTACTGCATTACTGTTTTCACCAACCACTGATGCACCATCTACATAGAAAGTAGGCTTGCAGCTTTCTACATGATCAATTTGCTTTTTTGAGTGACCTTTCTTTATAACTGAATGATGCTTGCTTGATTTGCAAAACTTTTGAAAGTGACACCATTTTTTAAACATGTGGAATTGTTGACCAAATGCTAAGCACTTCTCTCATTCAGACTCATGATTGATTCCACAATTATCACAGTTAACAATAAAGCTTGATTTGGGTTTTGCTGATTCACCCTTGTGCTGCACCGAGCATGCCTGTTTCACTGAGCTAGTCTTAGAACTTACAAGTAAGTTATGGGTTCTCCCTGGAAGACCCATAGGGGCTTCAGCTGCTATGTTCTTAGGCCTGTTTCTGCTAGCCACATGCTGCATGCTGTCTATGTTTGCTCTGGAGCCTGCCAAAACCATGCTTTTGCCATTTGCAAGCATATTTGTGTGCCTTTCTGTAAGCTTGTGGATTTGACAACTCTCTATAGCCTGCTTAATGTTAAATCACTGACACAAAGCAAGATCTTTTTCACTGCAGCACTATTACCACCACACACAAGCCTATCCTTTATTAACTCATCTTTCAAATCACCAAATCTGCATGTTTTAGCTTTATTCCTTAAGTCAGTAATATAAGCTGCAAAAGTTTCTCCTGGCTTTTGGTCTCTTGTATAAAATAGGTGCCTTTCTAAAGTAACATTTGTCTGGGGGCTGCACATTTTTCTAAATGTATGTTTCAAGCACTCAGAGTCCTCTCTTGATTCAGCTGGTTCAACAATATGGTAGTTTTCCCCCTCTCCTGCATATACTTCTCGTGCATGCACAAATGAATGCTCTCTTTCAATAGCCTCAGGATCTGCTAGATTAAGCAAAATGAATGTCTTTGTACGTGCATCTTTGTCTGAAGAAGCTGCTTGTATAAACATGTCATATTCCTTCTCAAATACTCTCCAATTCTCTGCAATATTGTGGTCAAATACAAGTGGGCTGGGGCTGCGAAATGCCTCTGCCATAACCGTACTCAGTAGTGAAGGCCCTTGAAATTATGCATGAACGTACACACACATATATATGCCAGAAATTTATGCCAGAACTTGTAACTATGCCCAACAGCATAACAACTCTTTGAAATAACTGCACTTTGTAAAATAAGTCTGCATAGCACAAGAATAGTTTTGAAATCACTGTACTTTGTGAAACTACTCTTTATCAATCTAAGAAACAAATGATTGCACTTTGTGAATAAACTGTATATGGAAGAAGAAGTTCAGAGTAAGAAACACTTTGAAATAACTGCACTTGCGATTGAACTGGGTACAGCACACAGTAAACTTCAAAATAGCAGTACTTTGCAAAATAACTGTACAGTGTAAGAAACACTTTGAAATGGTGGCACTCTGCAAATAAATGTACACAGCACAAGAAACTTTTCGAAATGGCTATATTCTGATTGCACTTTGCAAAATAGGTGCACTTTATGCATAGTAAACTCTTTGGAATAAATGTACTGTAATAAAGCACACTCTGCAAATACTTTTGCACACTCTGAGATACTTCAAACAACTCTAATTATGCTTTGAATGGCTTCGGTCAATGCAAAATAGTACCTCATGCCAAAATACAGTAGTTTACTAAGAAACATGCAGTTGCTTTGTTTTTCTATGCTTATTTTGCTCTTTTATTGTACTTGTTATGCCCATTTGACCTCATTTCATGCCCCTTATACTTTTCTTGTGCTCGTTTTACTCCAAACATGCTCGTTTTACTCTAAATATGTTCATTTTTCTCTAAACATGTTTGTTTTACTCTAAACATGTTAGTTTTACTCTAAACATGCTCATTTTACTTTAAACATGCTCGTTTTACTCTAAACATGCTCATTTTACTCTAAACATGTTCGTTTTACTCTAAACATTTTTGTTTTACTCTAAACATGTTCATTTTACTCTAAACATGCTCGTTTTACTCTAAACATGCTTGTTTTACTTTAAACATGCTTGTTTTACTTTAAACATGCTTGTTTTACTCTAAACATGTTAGTTTTACTCTAAACATGCTCATTTTACTCTAAACATGCTCATTTTACTCTAAACATGCTCATTTTACTCTAAACATGCTTGTTTTACTCTAAACATGCTTGTTTTACTTTAAACATGCTTGTTTTACTTGAAACATGCTTGTTTTACTCTAAACATGCTCATTTTACTCTACACATGTTCGTTTTACTCTAAACATGTTCGTTTTACTCTAAACATGCTCGTTTTACTTTAAACATGCTTGTTTTACTCTAAACATGCTCATTTTGCTCTAAACATATTCGTTTTACTCTAAACATTTTTGTTTTACTCTAAACATGCTCATTTTACTCTAAACATGCTCATTTTACTCTAAACATGTTCGTTTTACTCTAAACATTTTTGTTTTACTTTAAACATGCTCGTTTTACTCTAAACATGCTCATTTTACTCTACACATGTTCGTTTTACTCTAAACATGCTCGTTTTACTCTAAATATGCTCGTTTTACTCTAAACATGCTCGTTTTACTCTAAACATGCTTGTTTTACTTTAAACATGCTTGTTTTACTCTAAACATGCTCGTTTTACTCTAAACATGCTCATTTTACTCTAAACATGTTCGTTTTACTCTAAACATGCTTGTTTTACTTTAAACATGCTTGTTTTACTCTAAACATGCTCGTTTTACTCTAAACATGCTCATTTTACTCTAAACATGTTCGTTTTACTCTAAACATGCTCGTTTTACTTTAAACATGCTCGTTTTACTCTAAACATGCTCATTTTACTCTAAACATGCTCATTTTACTCTAAACATGCTTGTTTTACTCTAAACATGCTCGTTTTACTTTAAACATGCTTGTTTTACTCGAAACATGCTCGTTTTACTCTAAACATGCTCATTATGCAAACCTGAGGCAATTCTGAACTCCTTATGAACTTTTCTGATAAGTGTATTATTAAATATCATGGTTTTGAGCATTTAGTTTAATTATCTATGCATTTTGTGCTCTATGAATGCTCTGTATTGTTTCTTTTACAAAATACAGTCAAAAATGAGCAAAAAAACTTGTAAAAATGTGTAGGAAGCTGTGACAGGGGTCACGGCGAAAACGTTGTCTTTTTGAAAAATAAAATACTTTTACGTTAAAGAAGAAACTTGGACTTTGTTTCCTGTGGTTAGTATTGACTATCTGGACATCAGGTTGCCTGTTTCTACACATTTTTACAAGTTTGTTTGCTCATTTTTGACTGTTTGTTGATTGCCATGGATTCAGGCACTCCTGCCAGTCCTGTTAGTCCTAACCTTTGTCTAACAGCTACTTTTGAAAAATCAAGTGAAACAGACTTATTCTCTTTATTGGCTTCCATCTCACAAAAATTGGAAGCTTTACATGTTCGTATGGATGTTTTAGAGCAACTTCCAACTTTTTACAGAAAAGAAAAGTCTGAAACTATTGTAAACCAGAATGTTGTTTCAGTTTCTGACTCGGAAGGGTCTGCTACGTTACTTCCTGCAGCGCAACAGCTTAGAGGACTGCCTCCTCGACCAAATAAACAACAGGCAGGAAGCTCTGTTGTTCAAAACGCTACTGCTTCTACCAGTAGGGAAATGGACTTGTTTCCTTCAACTCCATGCATCTTTCGGATCCCTTCTACTAGTCATGCTGTAGGAACTAATGCTAATCCAATTACACCACCAGCATCTAACTTAAATGAGGAGCATAGGACGGAGCCAGTGGAGGAACGCCGAACCTTGAACGACTGGATTAACAAAGAGAACCCGTTTTCGTTTTTGTCAGGCGCTAACACTGGGTCAACTGCCAGCTCTTTTCCTGTTCAAGAAAACGACAACAACTGGTTTAGTGACCGCTTAAAGGTACTTGACATTAAGTTGCTTAAATTAAAAAAACTGCAGCTGGAAGCTGCTTATTTTAACAATGTTTAAATGAGAAACTGGTTCCAAAAGGCCTTAGGAACAACTTTACTCCTTCTGGACTACTGTTAGACCAAATGTATTTTTCAGAATTGAAATGTTTGTTTCAGGAACAGGGGTTACAATTGCTAAACGTGATAGTTAAACATTATGATATGCATATCTTGTCTCTTATTTCTGAAGTGAATGTTTTGGATGAAGAAATCAAAATTAATACTTCTTTTTTGCAGTTTAAATATGACTACGACCGTATTTTTTCTAGCATTGATGCATTGTTACTTAAATTAAAAATTAACAAAAATAAGAAGTTAGTAAGGGATAGAACAGCTTATTTTTCTAACCAAGCATATTCGCATTTGAACATTCCAAGTGCAGGGTCCAATACTGTTGGTTTAAATGGGCCTTCTACTTCTGTTAATGCTGAATTAATTTCGTTGGAAGGTGAAAATGGTGAACACCTTACTAATACACCTAGACAGGAAGTTAGAAGAAGTAATAGGTTAAAAGGGTCCACTGCTGTTAACTACAATTATAAGAACCAAAGAGGACCAGGGAGAACTGACCAGAACAAGCAGGTTCCTTTAGAGCTCCCTAATGATAAAGTTTTTTTAGGGAATCGACAGAAGAAACAAGGGGGGAATGTGTATTGGAGGAAACGTTAACAGACAATGTTTCTCCCATAGGTCCGAGGGATTTTTTGCAAGGCCCTGTTATATATACTAACACAAGGAAAGATTTTACTATCTATAACTTTTCATCTTTGGAACTAGATTCTGACCTAGTTGAATTGTCAGCTCTTGGATACACTTTTATTCCAAGTACCTATGGAAGTTTAGCTAAAGTTTTGATTGATCTGAAATGCTACATACGCAAGTTAAATTTAAAATTATATTTTAACAATGAAACAACAAATGTTAATGACAAATTGAAACTGACTAGGGCTTTTTACCCTCCTACACAACAAAATTTATTTCTATTTGAACAAATGTGTGAATTAGATATAAGACATCTGTTTTCTACACAAAATCAAGTAGTACTTTGAATGAGATGAATATTTCACTTGCACAACGTGAATGGCTAAAAACCTGGGTTCTTTAACTGTCAGGTTTTGAAACCTGACAAAGGAGGGGGCTTGGTAGTGTTCGACAACGTTCAATACACAGAAAAAATGATGCAAGTGTTATCATCTGATGCCTATGTTACTTCTTCCTTAATGAGATTAATGTAGTTCAAGGTCGCAATGGGTATTTCCGTGACCTTTCCTAGCAGGCAAAATAGACTTAGAGACATACAACTATATTGACATCATTCAGCCAAAGTTGCCTGTAATGTTCGGAATACCCAAGATACACAAAGACCAAAAGAATCCTCCCATGAGGCATTAATAGATGGTAGGTCTTCTATGACCTACCCTGTTCAAAATTGATAGATAGTATTCTATCAAAATATGTAAAGAAAATACCTACTATTTGCAAAGACTCCTGGTCTTTCTTACGTGATATCAACAGTATTAAGTTTGACCTTGAGTGTAACTTTTTGACTGTGGATGTCATTGATTTATATACATCCATCCTCACAATGAGGCAGTTGAATGGATTCAACTGCTTCTTAAAGACTTAAATGCACCACAAGTGGAGATTGACGTTGTAACAGAACTGTTGAGCATAGTACTGTCATCAAACTTTTTGTTTTTGAACATAAATTCTATTTACAAAAATGTGGAATAGCCATGGGCTCCCCTTGCGGAGCCAATGTGGCTAACCTGTTTGTAGCCTTTTGGGAAAATCTTTATATACTATCTAATGAAACTGTAATGCAGAAGATAAAATATTACACTAGGTTTTTGGACGACATATTTATCCTTTTAAAGGGAATGAAGTTGAAGCAAAACTTTTGTAGACTATTTGAACAATTCTACACAATGGTTAAAATTTACTTATAGGTTTTCAACAATAGAAACAGACTACTTGGACGTGAGACTAACTAAAGAAGTAGATGAAGAGATTTATTTGTCTGGCATTTTCAGGAAACAGACGTACTGCAACTCTTTCCTGCACTACACTAATCTACATCCACCTAGGCAGAAAAATCTATTGTCAAAGGACAACTGGTACGTGCAGGCAGGATGTGTAGCACTTACAGCGATTTTAAAGCTGAGTGCCAATTTTGAAAGGTATGTTTATAAACCGCGGATACCCTGTCCCTCTTTAGAAGGGCTTATAAATGAAGTTGACACTAAAAGAACAAAAGGGTTGTATAAACCACTACTTGATCAATCTAATGTAGGTAGGTCTACTAATGATAATGAATTAGCACACCAAAATTCCTTACTAAATCAGCAGAGAAACTTTTCTTTAAGTTTTATAACCCAATTTAACTTGAATTCAACAGGAATTTGGGCCATTATCTTAAAAAACTGGCCACTAGTTATTAATTCCGTTAACTTGATTGACAAGTTAGGTCAGCGCCCCTATGTAATTTACAGGAGAAGTAATAATTTGAAAGAACTTTTACAGCATACTTCTAACACTTATGGTCACATAAGACCTAGAGGTTCATTTAAATGTGGATGCTGCAACATGTGTAAAGTGATGAGAACTGGAAATTCCTTTATAGTTAGGAATAAAAAATACAACATTAAGCAGAGGATTACTTGTGATTCAAAGTCAGTGGTGTACATTGCTTTGTGTAACTCCTGCCTTTCCTTTTACATAGGAAAAACCAATCGTAAACTAAAAGAGAGAATATACCAGCACCTTTATGCTATATATAAAAAAACCTCTTTTAGAGAATGCCTTAGCAAAACATGTTAGCAGTAACCCTGACCACTCTTTTTGTTTTATGGGTATTGATCAAGTACCTTTAACCGATAGGGGAGGCCCCTTTCAGATAGTTCTTGAGTGTGTCGAACTTTTATGGCAGTTGAATTTAGATGCATTTAGGCTAGATGGCCTCAATGAGAACTGTAACATTTCATGTGTTCTTAAACTAAGGAGCTACTTTAGGTAATGCCTATATGCACATTATTTTGTGGGTTTAATGCATAATTTTACAATGTTAATGTAAATGCACTAGTAAGAATATTTTTATGTTGTTTTTATCATACAATATTTATAGATAATTTAATGGAGTTTTATGATTATTCATTATTTTATTCATTATTTTTATTGAGTCAAATCAGTGCAGGAAGTGCAATTATTTGTCACTTCCTGTTAACTGAGTATTTGAACAGACCAGTTTAGCTGTTTTACTTGTCTTCTTCTGAGGAAGCTGTGACAGGGTCACGGCTAAAAACGTTGTCTTTTGAAAAATAAAATACTTTTACGTTAAAGAAGAAACTTGGACTTTGTTTCCTGTGGTTAGTATTGACTATCTGGACATCAGGTTGCCTTTTTCTACACATCTTTTACAAAATAAATCATTTATGTGAGTTTTGGTTACCTGTAGTTCATTTCTGGCCTTTTTTAATTGTTTGAGCACTGTATTCACCCAGCCTGCTCAATATACCTTCACTTTCAACTGGTTTGACACCATGTCACTCATCTGGTCAGGACAAAAAAAACACTCTAAACATGTTCATTTTACTCTAAACATGCTCGTTTTACTCTAAACATGCTTGTTTTACTTTAAACATGCTTGTTTTACTTTAAACATGCTTGTTTTACTCTAAACATGTTAGTTTTACTCTAAACATGCTCATTTTACTCTAAACATGCTCATTTTACTCTAAACATGCTCATTTTACTCTAAACATGCTTGTTTTACTCTAAACATGCTTGTTTTACTTTAAACATGCTTGTTTTACTTTAAACATGCTTGTTTTACTCTAAACATGCTCATTTTACTCTACACATGTTCGTTTTACTCTAAACATGTTCGTTTTACTCTAAACATGCTCGTTTTACTTTAAACATGCTTGTTTTACTCTAAACATGCTCATTTTGCTCTAAACATATTCGTTTTACTCTAAACATTTTTGTTTTACTCTAAACATGCTCATTTTACTCTAAACATGCTCATTTTACTCTAAACATGTTCGTTTTACTCTAAACATTTTTGTTTTACTTTAAACATGCTCGTTTTACTCTAAACATGCTCATTTTACTCTACACATGTTCGTTTTACTCTAAACATGCTCGTTTTACTCTAAATATGCTCGTTTTACTCTAAACATGCTCGTTTTACTCTAAACATGCTCGTTTTACTCTAAACATGCTCGTTTTACTTTAAACATGCTTGTTTTACTCTAAACATGCTCGTTTTACTCTAAACATGCTCATTTTACTCTAAACATGTTAGTTTTACTCTAAACATGCTTGTTTTACTTTAAACATGCTTGTTTTACTCTAAACATGCTCGTTTTACTCTAAACATGCTCATTTTACTCTAAACATGTTCGCTTTTACTCTAAACATGCTCGTTTTACTTTAAACATGCTCGTTTTACTCTAAACATGCTCATTTTACTCTAAACATGCTCATTTTACTCTAAACATGCTTGTTTTACTCTAAACATGCTCGTTTTACTTTAAACATGCTTGTTTTACTCGAAACATGCTCGTTTTACTCTAAACATGCTCATTATGCAAACCTGAGGCAATTCTGAACTCCTTATGAACTTTTCTGATAAGTGTATTATTAAATATCATGGTTTTGAGCATTTAGTTTAATTATCTATGCATTTTGTGCTCTATGAATGCTCTGTATTGTTTATTTTACAAAATAAATCATTTATGTGAGTTTTGGTTACCTGTAGTTCATTTCTGGCCTTTTTTAATTGTTTGAGCACTGTATTCACCCAGCCTGCTCAATATACCTTCACTTTCAACTGGTTTGACACCATGTCACTCATCTGGTCAGGACAAAACAGATGAACAGTTGTACGTTCAGTGCAAGCAGCTTTATTATATACAAACACATCTGGAATGAGGCTTAATAACTTAAAATTAAATAAACTGACTGCCACACTCATACATTTTCACACACTGGTTGTTCTTTCAAAATGGCACTGCTGCCTGCACGTGCTCACTATTTATATGCAGGTGCCTACACTTGGAAATGCTTCTTAAATTTACAACACACACTCTGTTCTACAGGAAGGAAGTGGAGTGAGATTTGAGAAGAAATTTAGAACAGAAGTTGGTGGAGTTGGTATAAAGAGAACAGATTATGATTGGATAGAAAGTTAGGTACAGGATAGAAGGGTGCATAGAGGAGGTGGAGTAAGTGAGGTATAAGTGTAGATGTTGTGGGGGTATGTGGGAATTGGGACTATGGCTGGGAAGTGGAGTGAAGGGACTGGGTCGGCCCAGGGTGTACTAAGTACCAGGAAAAGTATCCATAAAATGGCAGCAGAAGAGGAGGTAAGACACATCCTGATGATTTTAAAGACAGTAACACAAACTGGTAGATTGCTGTTAACATATACCTAAGTTAACTGTAACAGCCATTACTGCAGTGAGTTAGACTTGAAATAATGCTATAGTAGCTGAAGAACAACTGAGATGAGAGGAGAACCAATCAGGTACTTCAGTGGAATGTATTTACTCCTTCCATCCATCTACAGATGGTTTAACACCAAAAATAATACTTAGTGAGGAAAAATATTTATGGATACAAAGACAAGGGCTTTGAACTCTAAATGCTTGATGTGAATCATGGCATTTCATTTTATGGTTGTGGGCTTTTATTACCTTTCCAGGGATTTTTTTTACAATGCTAGAGCGAAATATGGCAAACTGTTAATTTAAATAAACAAAAAATGCTGCTCGCAAAGGCAAATGCTCTCGATAAAACAAGTAAAAGTTTTTAAAATATATACGTCAATCGAGAGCAAAAGTAAGGACCAGTTCCAATATTTGTAACTGAACAATTTATTATAATAACAGTTGATAAGCGCTTTCGCTATGTAATAGCTTCATCAGATCAAATACTTTCTGTTATACAAGCTGCTTAAATACTAGAATAAAACATTTAATCCATTCAAATTAACCAATCATTAAAGCATATTAATTAATTCCTTTCTAAATTTAAAGCAGTAATACATAGATAAAGTGCATAGTAAAACTTTAAAAATGCATCAAAGTATTTCTTATCTAACAAATATATATTCTAAAACTCAAGGTAAATACATGCCATAGTTTTAATAGATGTATGTATACATATAAATATAAGGCTAAAATACATATAAAAAATATATATAAAAAGTGCACTAACTACATATAACAAACTTTTCATATTAATCGGATCATATGCATATGTAATGATATATATCTAATATAAAAAATGTATATATAATATACATAAATACTAAAAATCTATTTATTGATGCCTAAATAAATAAATTATTAATTATTAAAATTACTTTATGTGTCTACGTTGCCTGAGTGTTGGTTTGATTGATACTTTATCATTTAGTCCTGAACCTCTATCTGCTTTTAACAAAATAATCCAATTATTTTCTTTTTCTTCAGTACGTGATATTATATTGCCTCCTCTCATATCAGGCTTAATTACTTCTAATACCCTGAACAAAAACTCATGGTGAATGCTGTTTAAAAAAGTGTGTTTAGCTAAAGCGTTCTACATATTATTTTTTCTGATGTTATAAATATGCTCCCTTATCCTGTCACGTAGTGGGCGATTTGTCGATGGAGTTATTAAAGACCATGATGTTTATGAAATATGTAACTATGTGCATTCTACTCTTATGGATATCTTCAAGAGTAAGTTGATTGAGAAAAATGTTTTTGAATATCTTATTATTGATAAACCAGTTATACCATTAATATATGGACTCCCTAAATTACATAAAAACCTGCATAACCCACCAATGAGACCAATTGGATCTGGAAGGGGTTGGGTTACTGAACACCTATCAGTGTTTATAGAAAAGCATCTCAGGCCGATTTTAAATGATAATAGATTTGTCCTACGTGATACTAAACAGTTTTTGGTGGACCTTTATGAATGCGTTACACATTATGACTATATTGATACTTGTTATTTTGTTACGTTAGATATACAGTCTTTGTTTACGGTGATTCCTAATGAATTAGGTTTAACTTATGTCACGAATTATCTTAGGGAGCATAGTGATTACTCTGAAATATTGATTGATTTGTTAGTCCATTTTTTGGAACTTGTTCTGTATAATAATATATTTATGTTTGGTGATAGAATCTATAGACAGCATGAGGGCGTAGCTATGGGCACTCCATGTGCCAATAGCTACGCCAACATGTTTCTGGCATTCTGGGAAGAGAATATTTTATTTAATGAACCCTTTTTTAAGGAACATGTCTTCTTTTTTCATAGATTTGTAGACAATGTCTTTTTTCTGTGGAATGGTACAACTAATGACTTGGAGAAATTACTTGATACCATGAATGAATTGACAGATTGTTTAAAGTTTACTATGCAATACTCTTTTGAAAGGGTAGAATTCCTGGACGTTTTTGTACAGAGATTACATAATGGGCTTATCAATACAGGAGTATATCGGAAATCATGTCATAGTAACATGCTGTTGCATAGATCTAGCATGCATCCACCACATATTTTTAAAAATATCATTAAAGGGCAGACATTGAGATGTTTTAGATTAAATCCATTAGAAGAAGGCCTAGAGAATGACTTATTAAGTTTGAGAAATAGATTAATAGATAGAGGTTACAAAACTGATGAGGTTGATAAACACACTGGTGAAGTTTATGATTTACGTGACACCAAAGGCCGACCATATTATGGCTCATCACAAAATATTATCAAAACCAATGAATCATTGACACCTTCGAATGTGAAATTTTCAACTTGTTATACAACAGATCTTTTTGAAGTCAAAAGAATTATTGGTAAACATTGGGACATACTTATGGCAGATGAACACTTCCACCAAATTGTTGGTGAAGAACCCTCTTTTTTATATAAAAATAAAAGTAATCTGAAGAGGCTTCTGTGTTACCCCAAGAAGGATAGACATTCTATTAACTCAGGTCATACAGAACACTGTGGGCATTGTCATTTCTGTATTTATATTGATAGTAATACAGAATTTTATCACCCAGATAATGGTAAAGTGTTTTATCGTAAGGTTGATGCTAATTGCATGACTGTTGTTTATTTGGCAGTATGTAAAGTATGCTTATCATTCTATGTGGGGAAGACAAATCGCCCACTACGTGACAGGATAAGGGAGCATATTTATAACATCAGAAAAAATAATATGCAGAACGCTTTAGCTAAACACACTTTTTTAAACAGCATTCACCATGAGTTTTTGTTCAGGGTATTAGAAGTAATTAAGCCTGATATGAGAGGAGGCAATATAATATCACGTACTGAAGAAAAAGAAAATAATTGGATTATTTTGTTAAAAGCAGATAGAGGTTCAGGACTAAATGATAAAGTATCAATCAAACCAACACTCAGGCAACGTAGACACATAAAGTAATTTTAATAATTAATAATTTATTTATTTATGCATCAATAAATAGATTTTTAGTATTTATGTATATTATATATACATTTTTTATATTAGATATATATCATTACATATGCATATGATCCGATTAATATGAAAAGTTTGTTATATGTAGTTAGTGCACTTTTTATATATATTTTTTATATGTATTTTAGCCTTATATTTATATGTATACATACATCTATTAAAACTATGGCATGTATTTACCTTGAGTTTTAGAATATATATTTGTTAGATAAGAAATACTTTGATGCATTTTTAAAGTTTTACTATGCACTTTATCTATGTATTACTGCTTTAAATTTAGAAAGGAATTAATTAATACGCTTTAATGATTGGTTAATTTGAATGGATTAAATGTTTTATTCTAGTATTTTAGCAGCTTGTATAACAGAAAGTATTTGATCTGATGAAGCTATTACATAGCGAAAGCGCTTATCAACTGTTGTTGTAATAAATTGTTCAGTTACAAATATTGGAACTGGTCCTTACTTTTGCTCTCGATTAACGTATATATTTTAAAAACTGTTAATTTAGCTTCACCTTCAGAAATAAAAAGCCTTCCCGTGGGGGTGTCCCTCCAGCAGATTCAACACTACAGTACAGAACACGCTAAGGCATAAGTGAGGGAAAACAATTAAGTTTAGTTTGAGTCTTGGAAATTGCCTTTCATAGATTTTTAACTGATTAATTTCACACTGCAGGACATTTTGTTAATTATTCTTTGTCCTTAATGCTGCCTATTATTAGCTGCAAGACTCTTATTTAAAGAAGCCATACCCACAAAAGGTCTGGATGCCATAAGAAGCTATGGGTGTTAACTGGAAATGTACAAAAAAGATGCTATAGGCATAAAAGGATGTACGCAACTCTCATTCACTGATCAGTTCACTAAATGGAACCTGACCTTAAAAGGAAACAAGAAATAGACCCTGCCGCTCCACTGACCACTTACTGTGCTGAGGATTTGGTGTAGCACCCCAAGCTCCCTTCTCACCATTATCTCTGTAAACGTCTGTTTGTTTCTGTACCTCCTGCCCACGGTAATGGCCTGATGAAGAATTTATTTACACACACACACACATGCGCGCACACACACACACACACACACACACACACACACACACACACACACACACACACACACACACACACACACACACACACACACACACACACACACACACACACACACACACACACACACACACACACACACACACACACACACACACACACACATACAGTTTTCAGAGAAGGCTGTCAGAATTGTACAATTCCTCACATCTTTCAGATATGCCACCAACATAAATATTGGGTTAGGGACGCAATAAATTGGTTACTGTGTCTATCTTGATTAGTAACTAAATAAAATTATAAAAATACACAAGTACTAATGTGCAGCGTGAACTGATGTTACAGATGAATGCAGCAGCTTATTATCCTACAACGCTAAATAATGCTCTTTTAATAAATAACATATAAATATAAAAAGTGAAAAAAGTTACTTAAAAAACAAAACAGCAAATTTGTGCTGATACAAACTAAATGTGATGAGGTAAAAATGTTTGCAGAAACAGCAGAAAGGAATCAATCAGTCAATATTTAAAAAGAAAACTCTTACTAATTATAGCTAAACCAATTGACTAACAGTAGCGTAAAGAGTACCGAAGCCTTAACTACACTGTTACTAGAATATTATAATGGCTGGTGCAGACTGCAACTAACAGAGACATGGACGCACAAAGGTCTACCATCAAGACTGAATTTACACTGGGGTCAAATTAAAAATGTGCTTTTATATTCTGTTTGATACCCCAGAACAATAGGTAGTTACCCTAGATTTTCACACGTAAAGTAAAAAAAGCAAAAAGACTAATTAACTGCACAGTATAGCAGCTGCTCTTTTTCTAACCTTTTTCCTAGAATTCCCTGCCTGGCAACTCTTTGTATGACATTCCCTGCGATTACATGTAAGCAGTTAATTATCGAGTCTTCTCTGTTAGTATAGTAATGAGTAACCCCACCTGTCACATGGGAAACCAGAGCTCGAATACCTGATGGGGAGTAGCTGTACCTTTACCTCTGTCACTCATTGTATAGACAGCTGGCTGAAAGATAGGACCTAAAAAGTTAGGACAGGGGAGTCTTCCTCCAAAACAGGTCAGTCATTAATGAAGTCCCTCAAGCCTCGGTGCTGGGGCAGCTCCTTTTTGGCACCTACTTCTCTAAAGTCAATGCCAACATCAAGGGGCTATGGCTAATCAAGTTTCAGATGAATGAAACAATGAACACTCAGAGAATCCATTAAAGGCACAGATACCCTTCAAGAAGGCCTGAGATAGACAAATAACTGGTGCCAAAGCCACAGTCTAAAAATTATTGCCAAGAAATGCATAATAGTATCCTGTGGGAAATCCACACAGGTTTCTCATAAAAAGAATACTGGCTGTAACCAACATGCCCTGTGCAGACTGCCTCAAAGTCCTAACTCTCTACTCAGTCACTTACAGAGTGTAGTCACTTACAGAGTGCTGAGAGGTGATCTATGCCTGGCCTACAAAGCATCCTCTGATCTCTGATGGAGAGTTCTTCCATAAAGCAATTCAAGCTTAACGTGGACCAGTGGATGGGCAATTGGAAATTTACCCCTGGTCTGGCTCCTGTGTCTCCATTAGACAGATGCAGCTTGTAAATGCTTGGCTACCTATCCTCAAGCCTACTTTTACCCCTTAAAATACCCCTAGGTATGAAAACTTGTCAAATTAATTTGGGAAGCATGGCTATAGGCTTAAAAAGCCCTCCTGGAGCCATTAGCCTAGCAATCTCGTATGACCATATGAACCTATTATTTCCAAAGTTGAACCATATCTTTCAGCAGAATAAATGTTTATATTTTTCAGTATTATACAAAAGAACAAATACCATCTCCCATCACTGTTAATACATTTTATAAATGGTGTAATTTCAGAGTGTTGTTTCATTTGCACATTTTATAATGATCTACTATAGTCTACAAATATGTTGAAGTCAATTAAAAAGAGGGAATTAATAGACATTTCATGTTAAATCCCTTTGTCTAGCCTGGCATCACTATTTCTCCCATAAGAATTGTAAGTCTTCTTGGGGGTTGTTAAAGAGATGGAGCTTGAGATGTGGTTTCCCTCTTTTAGTAAACTATCCCATTTCCTTTCTAAACAGACCATGCGCATTGGCATTAGCAGTACCTCTTATGTTGGATAGCTGTGTTATAGAATTATAATGTTTAAGTCTATCTTAAAAGCATTCTATTCTTCCCACTTGTGTTACATAATGACTTTAAAGGACTGTGGTTTGTTACTACAGTGACGTTCTGCCCTAAAGTTAGAGTTCAAGCTTTCACAGAGCCCAGACAAAGGTCAGACACACATTGTCTGTGGCTACATAGGATTCCATTCTGGGCTGAAGTCTGTGCTCCAGGATACAATGCAGTCTGTTCTCCCTCTGAGGAAAAATGGCTAAGTATGGCCCCCATGCAATAGCTGGATGTTTTGACCTGCACAGTTAATTCTTGAAAGTACTCAGGACTGGCTAGTACAGGATATCTATTCAAGGCCACTTTGACTATGAACAAATGCTTGCTCACAGGCTAGAGTCCAGACAACCTTATCTTGTATTTTTGTTCAATAAGGACCTTAAGGGAAGTAGTTATCATACTGTAATGAGGGGCAAACCTCCTGTAGTGCTCCCTGTCCATTGAAATACCATCACCTTAGTGGGTGTAAACTATGTCAACATGGCTTTAGTCTTGATGAGTTATGGTCTAATGTCAGAAATCACTCTAATCAATCTAAATCACTCTAAGACCCAGATAAGATACCTCTATTATCCTCCCTTGAAACGTGTTAGCCTTGATAGTCAGACTTGCACTTTGTCATGTGCCCAACATCTCCATGAAATGCTGATTATGTTTTATTCATGATCATTTGTAGATCGTAATATCATTCAGTTAAGAAAGGACATAATCTCCCATTTCTTCAAGAATGCAAGCTACCAGCTTTTTGAATGATGCTGGGTGTTCTTTTTAAAAACGGGATTTTGGATAAATCTCATATAACCTCAAATGGGTCACCAGTGCTGGTATCTCCAGGGCTGTGGGTGTCAAAGGTTTCTGCAAGTAACCCTTGGTCAAAACAATAGTGGTTAGATACTTAGCTTCACCCACCTGCTCTAAGACTTTGACTGTGAGACTATTCAGTTTCCTGGGCATGGGGTGATCATCTGACTCTGTGTGACTATTCAGTTTCCTGTGCATGGGGGTGAGCATCTGACTCTGTGTGACTATTCAGTTTCCTGGGCATGGGGTGAGCATCTGACTCTGTGTGACTATTCAGTTTCCTGGGCATGGGGTGAGCATCTGACTCTGTGTGACTATTCAGTTTCCTGGGCATGGGGTGAGCATCTGACTCTGTGTGACTATTCAATTTCCTGGGCATGGGGTGATCATCTGACTCTGTGTGACTATTCAGTTTCCTGTGCATGGGGGTGAGCATCTGACTCTGTGTGACTATTCAGTTTCCTGGGCATGGGGTGGGCATCTGACTCTGTGTGACTATTCAGTTTCCTGGGCATGGGATGAGCTGCTGAGACAGGGTCATTTAATCCACCAATCTTCACTGAAGAGCTCTACCACTAGATTCCCTTTTATTTCATCCTGTAACCCACTGCAGATACTGAGTAGCACAGCCTTTCTGTCATGATACTGCTTTCTCAGGTTAACATGGCAGACCCTATGCTTCACCCTTGTACTAACCTACAGACTACGCTAAGGCTCTGGCTGCCTTGTCATGCTGCATTTTTGCTACTGTTGTGCATATGCCTGAGGCTCCTGGACCATCCTCATGAGGTCCTAAAGCCTAGTCCTGATATTTAAGACATTTTCCCCATAGACTCCTTGTGAAACTCACTCTCCTTCTCTGACTCTACACCAGAGTTTCTGTCACCATGGGGACATTCAGCAGCTAAAAGGATAAGCAGTCTGTGCCTTCCTGGGACCCGTCCCCACATACAAAGAGATGGATCTGGTACTTGTCAAACTTCCACTTGCAATGGTCTGCAAAGATCCTCAACATGATCAGTGTAGTTTAAAACCTCGTTGCCAGACCATTTGCCTGTGTGTGAGAGGAGATAATTTACCCCGTGCTTTACCCCACAGATCTTTCACAAACAGGTCGGCAGGTTCGACATGAAGTTGGCACCTCTGTCTGTCACTATTTCCAGACAAAAACCTACCCTGCTAAAAATGTCTATCAGATCATTTGCCATATTCTGTGCTTCAATGGAAGACAGAGTGACTACCTTTTGCATCTCGTGGCATAATCCACCAATATTCTTGGAACTTAGGGCACTAACAAGTCCTATGAATTCATAACTACCCCTTGGTAGGGTTTCTCTATGACAGGCAAAGGCATCAGAGCTTCTGGCTAACTGTCAGTGACTAGACACCCCCAGCTGAAATAGCTATGTAATTGTCCCCAACTGAAGGTCTGGACTCAGCTGGGTCTTCCCCTCTCTGTTATTTCCATGTATTTACCTCCATACCAGATACATGTAACTACACGCACATAAGTACTGCATTGTCAATGTAATTCCCAATTAAGACATGTGCAGGGATCCCCCCCAAATAAATAAATGGAAAGAAAGAAACAAAAATTGCTTTCACCTTTGCTCTCTTTACCAATACACTCTGGCCAAATGTACCCCAAAAGGGTTTCCCACCCAAGGATCTAAATGAATTGCTGTGCCCAGGTAAGTATTGCTCCTTTTTGACCACTTGTGATTAACAATGGTTATGTATGAGGCTGCCTCTCTCTTGGCAAAGGTCACTTTTATTTCCACTGGAATATGATACAGACTTTTCTGAACATTTGGTACGGTGATTGCCTCCAGATAACCTTCCATATGGCATACTTCTCATCCTCTGCTTCCAAAGACCTGCCTTCCTCATCCTGCTTCAGCAGTCGACGAATGTAACCCAAACTTTTAATTTATAGAAGGGGTGATTAACTGGCTGCCTCTGTCCATCAGCTACATAGATGCCAGACCAGGTGTGAGTTTCTGATTATCCATTCATTGGTCCAAGTTGCACTTAAATAGGGTTAAGGAGGAACTCTGCTTCACACGGATGGGGAGCGTGTTCTAGAGAATGGAAATTCTATGAAAAACATATAGGTTCATAGGTTCATACTAGGCTATCTGCCCTGGGGCATTTATAAGCCTAGCCCGAGTGTGTTTGGCTTTCGCCACCCTTTGATTTGAGTTTGCTGTGCCCTTTTTAAGATTAGTTTACTGTGCCTCTGTCTAGTAGTGACACAGAAGTAATCCCCGGGGTAAACCTATGATCTCCCATCCACTCATCAAGATTCCTCTTGAAGAGAGTCAGTAAGGTGCTCTGCCTAACATGGACTGGGATTCTATTCCAGAGCGAAGGGAGCCTCTGGGTTATGAATCTGTCCCTCCAGCATGTTCTATTAATTTCTGTGCTGAGTTTCAAGTCCCTCGAGCACGTGGTTTTGAGGGATGTAGATTTTCTGAGGTGGAGCATGTCCATTAATTCTGGGTTGGACATAGCTTTGTATGTCAGGCATAGATCGCCATAAAGTAGGCGGTATGCAACTGAGTAGAGCTGGAGTTTTTTTAACCGGGCGGCATATGGGATCTGTTGGAGTCCCTTGATCCTCTTTGTGAGGTACGTTTGGGGTCTGTCTAGTTGCTGCAGGTGTCAGGTAAGGTACATCCCAAAAGGGGCATTGTATTCTATGATGGGCCTGATGAGGGATGAATAAAGGGGCACTATTACCTCACTTGATCTAGATGTGAATCCTTTCGTGATAAGGTGGGCTATGTAGAAGGTCTTTCTAACCACTTTGGCGATGTGGTTGTCGAAGGAGAGATTGCTATCAACTTGGGACCCCAGGTCCCTAATTACTTCTTCCATATTTAATGGGTTACCCCCTATGTGGTAATTTGTGGGCACTTTGTTTTTGCCAAAGGGTATGACTATACACTTTTTGGCATTTAGCTTTAGGCCATGGCTCTGGCACCAGTTATCCGTCACTGTGAGACCTTTTTGGAGGATGTTCATGTCAGCTGGAGAGTCAATTATGGCACCGAGTTTGCAGTCATCTGAGAACTTGGTCAGCCATAGTCCTCCCGTGTTGGCCTGTACCTCAGAAAAGTATATGCCGAACAAGAGAGGTCCCAGAACAGAGCCTTGTGGGACACCACTTGTAACCGGTTTTGAGTCTGACATGGCTCCGGCAATTCTGACTCTGTGGGTTCTGTCTTTGAGTCAGTTAGCAACCCATCTTGTGACATAGGGGTTTATGTTTAAGCTGGATAGCTTATCTATGATGCCCGAGTGGGGTATTGTGTCAAATGCCTTTGCAAGGTCCAGATAGGCTGTGTGGACTACCTTCCCTTCATCTATGGCCTTGGTGACTGTTTTGAAAAAGTCGACCAGGTTCAAGAGGCAGGATCTGCCCTTGACAAAGCCGAATTGGGTAGGATCTAGTGTCTGTAGGTCCCCAATGTCTTTGTTTATGAGTTCCATGATGATCCTCTCCATGGCCTTGCAGATAAGGCTAGTCAAGCTTATGGGGCGATAGTTACCAGGGTCCGTTGAGGCACCACCTTTGTGGAGTGGGACCACTGTTGCTGTACGCCATTCTTTGGGTACATATCCTGTAGTGAGGCTGAGATTGTACAGCAGTTTTACGTGAGGGTTTAGTTCTTCTTGGAGTTCATGTAGGACGCAACCCAGGACTCCGTCTGGTCCCATTGAAGCAGTGTTTTTTGCTTTGGAGAGGGTGGCTTTCACCTGAGCATCTGAGATGTTTGGGAGGCTGCACTCTGCTGGGATAGATATTTGCTCTTTTGGGGGGGAAGGGGGGGGTGTTTGCACTGAACCTGTCTGCCAGGATGTTGGCAATGTCTGTGGGTTCAGTGTATTGTTTGTCATTTAGAATCAACTCTGAGCATATCTGGGAGTTGCATCCCAGGTTCCTAACATAGCTAAAGAAAGCCTTGTGATTATCTTTAGTGTCCTGTGCAATTTTTCTCTCGAAGCTGGCCTTGGAGGATTTCATGAGTGATCGTAATTTTTTGCTAGTACTGATCAGAGATGCCTTCCCTTTTAGGGATTTTTCTCTATCATGTTGTAGCTTCCTTCTTCTGTTGTACAACTTATTTATGGTTGGGGTCCACCAGACTGGGCACCTGCCTTTGATCGATTGGGTCTTGGTTTTGTTTGGGATAGCATGATCCATGCATTCCTGGAGGTGTCCATAGAATGCGTTTATATAGGATTCTGTGGTTTGGGCCGTAGTTTCCACTGGCCTGGGTGCCTTGAAGGATTCCACCTCGGTTTTGAGAAGTGTGAAGTTCGCTTTTGAGAAGTTTTTCACTGTGGTTTTCTGGGTTGGGGGTGGGGTCGGGTTTTGGATATCCAGTGAAATTAGTTTATGGTCTGATCTTATCAATGAGGGATATACTTCTAGTGTGGAGCATAGGGTCCCCATGTTGGTGATGATTAAGTCAAGTATGTTTTCCCCTCTTGTGGGAGTTGTGACTAGTTGTTCCATGGCATTTGAGTTTATAAATTCCAAGAACCTTTGGGCTAGGGTGTTGGGGCTTGAGTAATGCTCCCAGTCTATGTTTGGGTAGTTGAAGTCACCGAATACAATGGTGTTTGGACAGATCTTCATGTTCTCCAATGTTTTCAGGAAAGCCGAGTGGGATTCCTGATTTTGAAACGGTGGTCTGTAGCATGCTATGAACTGAAAGGCAGTTTTGCCCACTGTTAGTTGCACATGGATGGTTTCTGATGCTTCGTGCAATGCCACTAACCTGGAGATGTGGGTATCCTTGATAAATATGGATACTCCCCCTCCTTTTGTGGTTTGGTCTGAGTTTTGGGGTCGAAAAGCATGATATGAGGTATAACCTGGTAGTGCTGGGGTGCTCTCTGGAGCCTTGAACCAGGTTTCTGTCACTGCACAGATATCAATGTTCTCCATACTGAGGAGAGCTTCGAGTGCATGCATTTTGAGGTTCAGACTTCTGGTGTTTAGCAGCATTACCCTTAGTTTCTTGTTCTTTGTGTTTTCTATGGAGGTGGGTTTGTCTTTTGAGCCTTGCCTAAAAAAGGCACTATGGGGGTGGCAAGAGCCTTTGCCAGTATCCGAAAGCCCAGGGGTGACAGGTGCAAGCTGTCCCTAGTGAAGTAACGTGGCTTGTCGAGCATGTCATCCCAGGCTGACAGGCACTGGATCCCCTTTGAATGACACCAACATTTTAGCCAATTGTTAAAATCGATCATTTTGTCTTTATATTGTGGCATCATTCTAGGTGAGGGTAAGATGCTGCTCAAGATTAGGGTCATACCGGCCTGGGCTACATGATCGGAGAGCTCCTCTATGTCTCTTTTCATGTAGTCGAGGGAGGTACATCTCAGGTCATTCACACCAGCATGTACTATGACAGAATCATATTTGTACTTGCTTTGGAGTGACCTGAGTGCTTGCGTTATGTGGTGGATCCTAGCGCCTGACAGGCAGCTCACTGTGACCTTCTCCTTGTTCAGCCTGGTGAGCGGGACGTCAGTGTGTCTGACTATAGAATCACCTATTACAAGTGTATCAGGTGTGTTATTCAGCCTTAAGGGCTGTGACTGTTTGGCACACTGACTTTGTGAGCTATGTGTTGCACGTGTTTTGCTGTGGGGTAGCGTTTGCTTGGCTGTCTGCTTTGGAGGTCTCTGCTGCTTAGGTAGATTTTTATTTAGAGCCTCCAAGTATGTTTTTGTGTGTTTATGTGTTTGGTTTGCTGTTGTGGTAGGCCTATGTGAGACTGGATTAGTGTTGTGTGAGGTTACCTTCTCCTCCTGACTGGTTACACCAGTTCTGAGGTGAGAGAGCTCAGCCTCCAGTTTGGCTATATGGTTGCATCTCTCACATATGTTTGAACCTGTTTGGAGGAGGAGAGGGTTGTCCGTGTACATGAGGCAGTTGTAACATTGTCTCAAGATTCCCAGATTCACCAGCTGGACTGGAGAGGAAACCATTAACTGACCTTTGAACATGCTAGAGTAGTAAAGGAAACTCTTTTATCACTTAATTAAAAAGGACCAATAGGGGACAAGTTAATTTTGGCGAGTATATGAGGATGTAGTGCTTTTAGTTTATTAGTGCTAGATTGTAAGATTGCTTATTTGGGCAAGTGCAGGGCCTTAGATTGAGAATAGGGTGTTTAATTTAAGATATAGAGCAGTTCTAAGGGAAAAAGTGAAGAGCAGACTTTGTGGAGCCGGGAATAGTTTAAACCCGATTAAGCAGCACTACCCGATGCTGCGCTATGCGCACAATCGCGCAAAGCCGCGCTAAAGTGGGTTTTTATGCAGGGAACTTCAAAGAGCTAGAAATGGCCCAAAATGGCCAATTACTACAAGATTCTTGTGCTGAGGTCACTCCTTCAGGGACAGATAGGTTGGTCAAGGCTCCCCACTCCCACTGGTGAGCAAAGAAACTTACCTCTATCCAAGTAAGGAAATGTGCAACACAGGAACTCTCCAAGAGTCCAGAATACAGCAAAGCCTGTATGAGGGACTATTCTAGTTTAGGAAAGGCGGGAAACAAGGATTTTTTTTTTCAGGAAAACAACAGGAGAATTACAGTATATTCAATGCACAGGCTAGCACACTTGAGTGGGCAGCCTCAACAGTTAAATATAACAAACAAACTTTTAAACTAAGTGCAGGTAATAAAAAACACAAAAACAAGCTTATAACAGTTAAATCAGCAGTGTAAACTCGCTTTTTGGTGAGAAAGGACGGTCGCACAGGTAGAGACAGAAAAAATATACTTATATCATGAAAGCAGTCACTCTTTTCATTTCTCTGCTGCTAGCACCACTCTGCAGGACCATGAGGAGCTGTTGCTGAGTAGGATATCTGTCTCTCCAATGTGTCCTATTTATATCACATGGGAAATTTAGGTCTTTTAATCTAGTAGTTCTGATGCTGTTTGTTTTACAGATGTGCAAAAGATTCATGAAAACAATATCCAGGGATGCCTTATATGCAAGGCAAAAATCACCTCTCAGTAGTTTGTATGATACAGAGTAGAGTTACAGGGCTTTGAGATAATCAGTGTAGGACATTGTTTTATTCTTTTTGTAAGTAACCATTGTGGACATTCCAGTTGCTGCATGTGTCTGGTCATGTACATTCCCAAGGGGGAATTACGCTCTATGATGGGTCTGATGAATGGTGAGTACAGTGGTATGATGACCTCTCTGGATCTAGACGCCATGCCCTTAACTTATAAGTTGAACAACATAGGAGGATTTTCTTACTGCCTTGGACACATGTTAGTCAAGGGCTAGATTTCTATCTACATGAGTTCCCAGATCCCTGATTAGTGCATTAACTTTCAGGGGTGCTTTGTTGATGATGTAGTTACTCCGGGTGGCTTTTGAAAAGGTACAATAATACATTTCTTGCCACTGAGTTTTAAGCCATGACTTTGACACCAAACATTTGCCTGTGTTAAACCTTCTGAAGGGTGTTCACATCTTGCAGGATTCAATGGCTGTTCCCAGTTTGCAGTCATCTGCAAACTTGGTCAGCCAGAGGGCTTTGACTTCCAAAAAGTAGACGCCAAAAGGGAGAAGACCCCGAACAGAGTCCTGAGGGACTCCACTGGTGACTGGCCTCTGTCTGGAAATGTTTCATCTCCCAAAGCCCTGCTAACAAGTATCAAGGGTATGAGAACTTATCAGAGATTTGCGATGCATGGCTAGGCTTAAAAAGGCTTTTGTGGTTGTTAGCCTGGTTAACACCTATGAACCTATGTGGAGTTGTCCTCACCAATTTTAACCTCTTGAATCCTATTCATAAGCCAGCCAGCTATACAGCACATACATAGCATACAAGTATAGTGATATAAGATCCGGATAATCTTAAACTAGTACTACAGATATACAAATACATACAATAATACATGATAATGGTGAGGCATAGCAGTTAATACAAGAATAGTAAAGAATAGAAGGTAGTAACAAAATAAAAAGCAGAATGTAATGCTGTACAGGACCTTATGAAGGTGGATGACCATTGCAGTCCTCCATTCACATAACACAAAACCAAAAAGTTTAAGATAAAGACTATAGTTAAATAGTAATTCCAGGGCTTCTGATTAGTCATATTTTGTGTGTTCAGGAGACATCCTGGGATGATATGGAGGCCCACTGAGTCTGTGTCTTGGGTTTAATGAGCTCAGCAAATACATGTCCCCTAGTTATAGTTGGAGAGGTTATGTTGGAGGATATCTTTTTGGGATAGCTGGGAGTGGGGGGGGGGGTTGTCCTCTAAGAGGTTTGCTGTATCCCAAAGCTTAGTGAATGTGGCACCATTAACCACCAGCTCAGCACATTGCTGTGTGCTGCCCTTGAGGTTTATGACATAGCTGAAGAAGGCTTTATGGTTATCTTTCATCTGGGAGGATATGTTAACCTTTAATTTGGCATTGTTTCACCTATTTAGACCTTTTTATTGCCTATTTAATTTGATGAGAGAGTTTTTTATCTTTATGGGTCTTTCACTTCCTGATTTTTTACATCATTTTTATTCATTTTGTTGTATATCCTGTTTAATTTGTAATGCCACCAGGGAGGTTTGTTTTTGGAGCTATGTCTGGGCTTACTTCTGGTAGGTACACCAGTCTCTTTGCAGTCCTTGACATGGTTGTGCAGAGTTTCTGAGAGCATTTTATCATCAGCTGCTGAAGGGCCGCTGAATTTTGACAACTTATCACTTAATAAAAGGAAGTTTGCCTTGGAATACTTCCTAACTGTTAATGGTTTCAGTGGGATTATGGAGTTGATTTTGTTTCAGAGGTGATGGTTTTATGGTTGGACCTTTCCTGGGTGGACAAGACATGGGGGGAGGTGCAGAATTCTCTCATATTTGTGAGTTTGAGGTCCACTATGTTGGAGCCTCTAATGGGCATATTCAATATTTGATCAAGGGTGTTTGTATTTATGAAGTCCAGGATTCTCTGTGCCAGCAGATCTGAGGCTGTCTAGGATTCCCGGTGTTAGGTTGGATGATAAGTGCCTCAAGTTGGTCCATAGGTAGGTACTAGGCTATTGGCCCTAGGGCCTATACAAGCCTAGCCAAAAAGGTACCCTGGCTTTTGCCACCCAAGAAAATTATTTTCCTGTGCCCCTGTCAAGCAGAACCACAGAAGTGATCCCCGGGTTGAATTTCCTATTACCCATCCAATCATCAAGAATGCATTGTGAGCATCTTGGGACATGTAAGGTGACCTATTGCTGGCTACGATATAGTATGGGATTTTATCTATGATTATCTGCAAGTGGAGAAAATCCAGTGTATCACCTTTTTTGTCAACCATAGAGGTATGTTTATTGATGTACATCAAAACACCCCCACATTTATCCCTTCTCTGTTGGGTGCTAGTCTAAACGTGTGGAATGCAGTGAAACCTTGCACCTTCTGGTAATCCCTGCCACTTTAAACCATGTCTCGGTAACTGCACA
This sequence comes from Protopterus annectens, assembly GCF_019279795.1. NCBI lineage: Eukaryota > Metazoa > Chordata > Ceratodontiformes > Protopteridae > Protopterus > Protopterus annectens. The sequence goes on along the minus strand of NC_056729.1, from coordinate 1,840,210,077 downwards.
GATGCCTATATTCTCAGGTGTCAGGAGGGCTTGGAAGGAGTGACGTTTTTTGTTTAGGCTCCTGGCATTGAGCAGTAACACCCTGAGGTTCAGTTGACTTGATTTTGCTATGTTCTTTTTGTATAGAACCTGCTGTCTTGCTTAGACGGCTCAGTTTAAGTTCAGTTATACTTACTTGCCAGGTATCCCCTCCTAGTCACTCGTAACCTGATACTAGATAACAGCTTTCCTTCCCATCTCTTCATTAGGTTTATACTCTTGGTTTGCCAATCAGATTCCTATGTCTGCAGGCAGAATATGGAGAACGTTGGTCTCTTATCAAAAGATCTACAAGCATTTCAGATGTGATGGCCTTACATTCACTCATACATCTATGAAACTTAGTGATGTGTTCTGCAATAATTTCACTCATACTCTCATTTGCATTTCTTCTGTGCTCTCTAAACTTTCTTCTTTATGTTTTAATGGTTTAAAACATGGAAGGGAATGCTATTTAACTTCAATATAATTTAAACAATAAATGCCTTTAAGTTTGAAATCTGAATGCTTTGGTTTACCTTTGAGCATAGGAGTTAAAAACATCACTCACTGCTCTTGGTCAAACTGATGTCGATTGTACACTCATTAAAATGCCATTATAAAAACAGTCAAAATCATTTCTCCCTTTACACTGTGGAAAATTTGCTGCAATGACCTGGGCAATTAGGGTTGCTTTCCCTTTCCCCATGACGTGCGTGTCTCGAGCAAAGGGTCAGTACCTCCACTTCATGCTAGTAATTGGTTTCTCTATCTCTCTGCACCTTGCTGTCTCTCTTTTTTGACACCAGGCAGTTTCACTTTCTCACCTGCTTCAAGCTCCACATGTTTAGTCTCCAATGTCAGGCTCTGTAGTTCCATCTGAGCTTTAACTTCATCAGGGGGTCAATTTGACTATGCCTTTTCTGCATATTGAACTCTCACAGTACCTGACTTTTTCCTTATTTAGCAGGATGATTTTCAGCTGAGCACAAGGCTGCTACCATGTCTTCCTTGGACATGGTTGAATGAGAAATTCCTTTAGCTTTACATCCCTTAGTCAGTTAGAATCCACTTAGAAGACAAAAACTGCTATGCAAGACTGCTATTCATCGATTTCAGTTCTGCCTTCAACACTGTCATCCCTCAGAATTTGATATTGAAGCTACTTCAACTGGGCATAGACTCTCATTTATGCAATTGGATTCTGAGCTTCCTTACTGAATGGCCTCAAAAGGTTTGTGTGGGAGACAAGAGCTCTAGAAGTATCATCCTGAACACAGGAGTACCACAGGGGTGTGTCTTAAGCCCTCTACTTTTCACTCTGCTGACACATGATTAGTGAGACGAATAGAATCATCAAATTTGCGGATGACACCACTGTTATAGATCTGGTCAAAGACAGAGAGGAGGAGGCCTGCAGGAAAGAGATTGAGCAACTACTGGTCTGGTGAGACAACAACAATCTAGCACTGAATGTCAGCAAGACAAAGGAGCTGATTGTTGATTTCAGAAGATCTCAAGTACCACACAAACCTCTAGTGATGAAAGGGATGACAGTGGAAAGGGTCAAGAGTACAAAGTTCTTGGGTGTCCATATGACAGAGAAAATATCCTGGTCAGTCAATGTATTCAGCACAGTGAAATAAGCTCAGCAATGCCTGCACTTTCTAAAGAAAGTTAGGAAGGGAAAATTACCAAGCTCCATTCTTCAGACTTTTTATAGGAGCACCATTGAAAGTGTCCTGACCAACAGCACTGCAGTCTGGTATGGGAGCTGTAACAATCAGGATCAGAAGGCTTTCAAGAGTTGTAAGGTCTAAAGAAAGAATCACTGGCACCTCCGTTACACCTCTGGAGGATCTACACAAATGCCGGTGCATCGACAGGACCAAAAAGATTTCCAGCGATCCAACACATTCTGGCAATGGTTTGTACACTTGCCTGTCGGAGATACAGAAGCCTGCACTGTAAGACCACCAGACTAAAAAAACAGTTTCTTTCTGCTCTCCATTAGACTGTTAAACTCTTGGGAAAAATGAGCCATGACGTCTGTTACATAACTAACCTATCAAGGGGCTTATTTTATGGATGTGCAATAACCAAGTGCAATACTAAGGTAGCTCACCTACACACTGAAGGACTGTGAAGTGCAATATACAAACTGTGCAATAATTCAGTCTAATCATAGATATGCTGCTATTGTTTCAATTTTACTTTGACAATATTACCGTCATATTGTTCTTTGTCTTCCTTGTCTCCTGTTCTGGGATGGGTGTGGGTCACTGCTGCCTACTTTACTTACAAATTGCTACTTATTAAAATTCTACTGTGATATTCTATTTGTGCAACTGTTTCCTGCATTGAGAATGAAGCACTGTAATTTTGTTCAGTTACACTGCTGTGTAGTTCTGAATGACAATAAAGTTTTATTTGACTCTTTGACTTTGACTTGACGTGACAGTTGTGGCACTAATACATTGGCATATTCTTCAAGTGAGCTCATGTTCTTACACTAATCTTTAGAAAAAATGTGCAAAAATTAAACCTATGTATATATTTGCCTTGCGGATGAAAGGGTACACAAGTCTTTAGTGACAAAGCTGCTTTACAAGCTAAATAATTTTAATTCCAATACCTTTACCAAGCCAGCAATGTAATGAATGAAGACAGGGTTTGAATCCCACCACAACAAACTGATGTAACATCTGGGTATGTGAGAGATATAGATTACAGGGGTTGGATGTGGTCCACTTCCCTATATAGGTCTGATAACCACCACAAGGATAGTATCTTGAGTCACATCACTGGTGTCCAACAGAGAAGTTAAAGAAATAGAAACTGAGGTTATGGAATACTGGCAAAGTGAATGATTCAGTGTAGAAAATCTAACTCAGAAAGCACCACAGCTGGATAGAGCAATGGACATCCAAATTAAGGGGAAACCAGTGAAACAGGAAGCAATTGGTCAGGTGCCATATGAAGATAATTTGGAGCCTTCGACAGGAAACCAGTATAAAGATTCACTTGAAACTGGACAGCAAGGGAAGGAACAGGAAACTGTGGAAACTGATGCAGTCAATGTTGAGCAGTGATAGGTCAGTGAGTTCCCATTAGGGTGCACCTTTCAAAATGGCAAAGTGTGACATTTTAGGGACCGACAGATGATTTTAGGCCGACCATATATATATATCCGATCAGTACAATAGAAACTTACTTTTTTTGCCTAAATAAAAGCTTATTTTTTTAGCAGTTTAGTTTAGTTTTCTGTTTTGTGTGTATTATTTAGGTATTTTAGATACAGAAATGTTTGTTTTTTGCAACTATTATTACATAACATGGAATATAATTATACAATCTCAATCTCAGGGACATTTTATTTTATTATTTTTCAGGACACAACTGCCCAAAGAGGGACTGTCCCTCGCAAAGTGGGACAGGTGGTAACCCTAGTTCCCATATGACAGAGCAATGGATGGCACAGGATGAAACTGAAGAGAATGTGTCACAGGAAGATGCTATAGACCTTTCTATAGAATGTCCACAGGAAATGGAAAACAAAAAATGTGCCCTTGGTTCAGTAGAAAACAAGCTAAGAGAAGAGTTGCTTGATTTAATAGAGATAGATAGATATATTAACATCAATGAAGGAAATAGACTGCAGCAGGTCAATAAAACCCAAAAGGTCAGAAGTTTGATAAAACAAATGAACACAGTAATTAGGACTGTCCATAGAGATCCACGTGATATAACAGAAGTAAACAGGATATATTACTGTCCAGCTAAATTAATAACTGATAAAGTCCTACCACAAGATCACAGGGTAGTGAGGGAAAGGAAGGAGAGAAATCGAATACCATCATGGAAATATCAAATAGAGAAAACTATAAAGTAATTAAGACAAGAAGTGTCACTGTTAGAAGACTATAGAAGCAGGAACAGCTCAACAAAAATATTTAGAAAGATAGATGTGATAAAAGCAATGCACAGTATCAGAACAGATCAGGATTTATCATGCATCATCACAAATAACAAATTAAAAATTTCAGCACAGGAGGAAAAACTCAGAAGATGTGCAGATAAATATAAAGGAAAACTACAAAATAAACAATTTATTGATGACCCAAAAAAGTTTTACAGAGAATTGGGAAACAAGGTAAAATGAATTGAAAGACCACCAAAAAAAGAAGAAATAAATACATTTTGGAGAAGTATTTATGAAGATCCTGTGGAACATAACAAAGATGCTAAATGGATAGAAGAAATAAAAGAAAGAATAAGAAGTTTAAAGGTACAGGATATGAAATAGGATGAAGTAACAGGAAGAGAGATTCAAAGTTAAGAAAAGCCTCTAAATGGAAAACCCAGGCCTAGATGCAGTACCTAACTTCTTCTTAAAAGTATTAATATCTTTGCATGAAGATTTAGCCATGAGTAAAACATAATTATATACACACCCCAAACAGACACCAACCTGGCTAACAACAGGAAAAACAATGCTCCTAGTTAAGAGTGAACCTGCAAGAGACCCTAAAAATTATAGACCAATAACTTGCCTTCTGACGACGTATACACTATACACTATACACAGGAATTGATGCCAACAGTTTATAGTCATTTAGAAGAAATCTCAATTAAGGCAGCAGAACAAAAGGGCAATAAAAGAGTCATATGGGACAAATGATCATCTGTTGTTAAATAAAGCCTTAGTGGAGAACTGTAGAAAGGGGAAGAATCTAATTATGGCATGGACTGACTAGAAAAAAAAAAAAAAAAACATTTGATAGCATCCCACATTCATGGATAAAAGAGTGCTCCTATACTGATCGATTACGGCAAACCACTTTGCAATTAAGCCATGATAAAGGACACATTATTATTCCAGGGATAAAAATTCAAAGCAATCTGGCTTTGGAGATGGATGTAGCAGCTTGACAGCCCACAGTGCTAAGTAAAGCCATCTCCTCTGTTAATAAAGCATAAATAATAAATACATACATACATACATACATACATACATACATAAATACCTACCAGATATAGGATCTTAAAAGTAAATAATTAAAAATGTATCAGAAAAATAAGGAAGACAGACAGTGCAGGTACAAATTAAATGTGAGAGTTTAAATGTATTTGTACAAACAGCAGAACAATAATGAATTGGAAAGTAAGAAAGTTTTTCTCAAATGCAGTAACTGCAGCAGAAAGACTTACATGATTTCATACATTGCTGTTACCTACTAACGTCAGGCTCTTTTTGTAACCTAAAATCAGAACTTTCTGCCTGTCAACTCTTTCATGATCTCCCCTGAAATTATATTCAAATAATTAAGTTTCCTGATTCAGAACTGCCTTTTCAAGCAGAATAGAGTCACATATGTTTTCTATGTTGCATAAAACATGAAATACAATTCTTCCATCACTGTTAGGACATCTTATAATGAAGTTTTATAGGGCAGCTTCAAATGCAGATTTTAGAAAGTTTTAATACAGTTTACAAAAATGCTACAGTCTGACATAAAAGGAAGGAAAACAGACATTACACTTTAAATCAGTTTCTCTACCCTGACATCACACGTTAGACTGTCCCAGGAAAGTAAGTGATGGGAATCAGTGTCCCTGAATCACAGACCACAGTGCTCCCCAGAAAAAATGTGGGGTGAAAATCAGTAATGTGTTTGAACACTGAAGAAGGGATATTTCCCGAAAGCTTTGTTTTTGTAATAAAGTGAGCGTTTTCTATTTATTCGTTCTTTTTTGCTGAGGGGTGAAAATCAGTACCTCAAAATCCTAGATCATAACACTATCACAGAAAAGTCTGTATCCTAGATCATAATACTTGCCCATAAAAGTATAGATTGATCAGTCCAGGTAACAGAGAACAGTGTCTGTTAGAATAGGGGCTTAAGAATCATTGGGTCTTACTCATGAGTGATAATGGGGTAAAGTATCAGAACAAAAAGCAGACTGGGCAGCAGATCTACCCCCATCCTGTGGTGAAGCAGAGGAGCGGAGTTCTCTGGAAAAACCTCTCAGATTAGGAAAAAAAAACATCCTGGAAACAACACACTTAAAAGTTAGCGCTTTTGTTTACTTGAATGTTGTAAACTTCTTCAGACTGAAGAAGTTTACAACATTCAAGTAAACAAAAGCGCTAACTTTTAAGTGTGTTGTTTCCAGTGTGTTTTTTTTCCTCTTTCTTTTTTGGTTATACAGTTTTTTATACATTTGTGTTTAAAACCTCTCAGATTACTTGGAATTCTACACCTTTATCCTCACCTGTGGCTACATGTTGAGACAGAATAAATAAGAGCATGGTTACAGGTTAAAGCAATGTTATTACTCCCCTGGTCACTGGGTATATTGTTTGTGAGAAACCTGTGATAAAGGACATAATTTCAGTAGAGGCACCGCTCCATTAGATAGACAGGAGTTGACGTAGGAGATGAAGGCATCTTCTTAGGATGGCCCATAGATGGCTTCCATTGGAACTATTCCTAGCAGAGCCCTCTAATGGTTGGGAGGGTGGCCTAATGGTTAAGGTGTTTGCCTTACAAACACAAGGTGCAGGGTTTGAGTCTCACAAGGGATAATTGGCTAGGCTTAAAATGGCTCGCAAGGGCAGTTAGCTTAGTACTAACCTATGAACTATGAACAATGGCCTAGTGTGGGTTAATAGTCGCCTAGGGTAGTGCATCTCTTATGTCCTCTAGGAACCTGTGCGGCTCACCAACTATGAGATGGAAGTTATGGCTGGAGAAATGGGAATTTGGTTTGTCTTGTTTAGTCTGCTGCTAGTGTGACTTTCACTAAGAGTATAAGTGATGAGGGTTTCTAGTTAGGGTATTTGGTCAGAGAAAGCAATTGTGAAAGGTGACTAGGTATGAACGTGAAATTACAAAAAAGGTAAGGTGGGAAGGACGCTATGTGTTTAGGTTATGAGACTATGATTCAGAGCGACACTTGGTTTGGGTACTTTGTCTGAGAGTTACAGAGAATGACAATGAGTATCACTGTGCACTCCTGCTGATTATGTTTACTATATTTCATAAGAATCCTGTATTATTTCTGACATTTCTGCACTCTTATGGCAGAATTGTGCTGTAGCAAACCTATCTGAACTGAGGGCTGCTGGTTGAAAGTTTATTGTGTCTTTTGCTGATTGTTCTGTAGGCCTTTATGTTGTAAATGTGTTTTTCTTATTCTAAATAAGCCCAGTGTTTGTGCTAGCCTGCTGTCCGAGCAAAGCTGGTTTGCAGTGCCTTGTATAGATGCAAATGCATTCAAGTTACAATTTCCCATAGAATAACTATCCCTGCAACCTTCACAGTCCCCCTGCTGCTCAAGGAACATCTGAGTTGCACACTGAGTGGCATCAGCTTGTTGGATCACTGCAGTTCACACACAGTATCGCCCCCATTCTTTATCCATGTGCCATCATCCCAGTCCGGTTGAATCTCCTTGCTCGTCTCCCTGGTTAAACCCATAGAGTGGCAGTTTTACTTTATATATAGCTTGTCAATGCATATAGCATGTCAATGCAGTTGAGACATCCAATTACACTTACCACTTACTCGTTGTAAATAGCTTCCATGTAGATAGTCAATGCATGTCTAATATATAATTAGTTTGAAAAAAAAACTTGTATAACCTTCAGTTTAATTTTGTCAGCAGTAATATACATTTGCTAGAAATTCATATATTTGCATTGTCAAACTGTGGCCCAGCGGAAAAGGAGCTTCATCAAGATGGCTGCCTGATCCTGGAATTCTGAAGCTTTGACAGATCACAACGAAACACATCTACAACCCTGGATTTATACCGGAAGACAGTGGCAAAGAACCTTGGTGCAACAGAGAACAACAATACCCAGTGAAAGCAGGTAAACATGGAGAATGGCAAGGCAGAATGTTAGAAACTCTATCAAGGTAGTACAAGATGTGATTTCCCTAAAACAAACTGTGTCAAACTAGCAAAATATACTAACAGAACTGGAAAGTACTGCTGATGAAAACAGAACTCACCTGAAACCACTGAAGAGAACCTAACTGCTTCTCTTCAGATGACAGATATCATGGAATGGGAGATGGAAATCATTGAAGAAAAGCTTGATAACCAGTCTGAAAGAAAAGTAAAATAAACACCTATCCAGGCATGTCTAAGGGTCAGCTCCCAGTGTTTCCTCCTGTCTACCTGATGAATCGGGGCATCTTGGGGCAATGCAGCAATTGCCTCATGTACACAAACAACCCTCTCCTCCTACCACCCAACACTACAACCTGTGAGAGATGCACTTATATAGCCAACTGGAAGCAAAGCTCTCTTTACCCAAGACTGGACTAGACACTCAAGGAGCGGGTAAACACCTGCACCACACCACACTCATCACATAGTCCCTCAAAACCTACACCACCAAAACACGCACATAGCAACACAAAACACACACCTACATTCATGGAGGCTCTCAATAAAAATCTGCTCAAGCAACAGAGACTTCCAAAGCAGAAATGCAAGCAACCTCCACCCCCCCAACACAACCCAAATGACACATAGCCCACAAACTCAGTGTGCCACTCAACCACAGCCAATAACGCATAACAACATACCCAACACTCTATTCATAGGTGACTCTATAGTCAGGCACACTGATGTTCCACTCACCAGGCTAAACAAGCAGAAAGTTGCTGTCAGCTGCCTGTCACGTGCCAGGATCCGCCACATAATGCACTCAGGTCACTCCACAACAAGTACAAATATGACTCTGTTATTGTCCATGTTGGTGTGAATGATCTGAGATGTACCTCTCTGGACTAGATGAAAAGAGACATGGAGGAGCTCTCTGATCTTGTAGCCCAGGCAGGTATGACCCTAGCCCTGAGTAGCATCCTGCCATCACACAGAATTATACCACAGTAGAAGGACAAAATGACTGACTTCAACAATTGGCTAAGCTTCTAGTGTCATTCTAAGGGGATCCAGTATCTGTCTGCCTGGGATGACATGATCGACAGACCACGATGCTTTGCCAGAGATGGCCTGCACCTGTCGCCCTTGGGATTCCAGATACTGGCTAAGGCTCCTGCCACCACTATAGTGCATTTTTTAGGCAAGGTTCAAATGTCAAATTCAGCACCATAAGAGGTACAAGCAAGCAAAATCTGAGGTTAATGCTACTCAATGCTAGAAGTCTAAACCTCAAAATGCATTCACTCAAGGCACTCCTTAAAATGGAGAACATTGACATCTGTGCAGTGACAGAGACCTGGTTCAAGGCTCCAGAGAGCCCTGCATTACCTGGCTATAATTCATACTATGCCTTTCGGCCACTTAAACTGGACCAAAACACTAAAGGTGGAGGTGTATCCATATTCATTAAAGATATCCACACCTCCAAGCTAGTTGCTCAGCATAATGCAGCCGAGATTATCCAAGTGCAACTAACTCTGGACAGGACCGCAATCCAAATTGTAACTTGCTACAGATCCCCCATCATGCCCCAGGATTCCAACTCCTCATTTCTTGATACAATGGAAAATATTAGGGTACAACCCAACACCCTAATAATGGGTGATTTCAACTACCCCACCTTTAACTAGGAAAACTACTCATGTACCAACTCTTTTGCTCAAATTTTTCTGGAATTCATAAATTCTAACACCTTGGATCAACTTATCCACACCCCCACCAGGGCCAGCAATATCCTAGACCTGGTCATTACCAACATGGGTGACCTGTGTTCAACACCAGAGGTCAGTTCCTCATTGGTCAGATCTGACCACAAACTAATCAGCCTAGACATCCACATCCCACCCCTACCCCCCATTAGGGAAACCACAGTAAAAAATGTCTCCAAAGCCAACTTCACTCTTCTTAAGACAGAAGTGGCAAACTTCATGACACCCATGCAGATGGATAATAGAGGTATAACTGCTGAATCCTATGCAAATTAACTTTATAAGCACTTACACGAGTGCATGGATCATGCTATCCCTAACAGAACCAAGATGCTAACCTCCAAAAACGGAAGCCAATCTGGTGATCCCCTGCCATAAACAAACTCTACAACAGAAGAAAGAAACTGTTGCAAAAAAAGAGTAAAATCCCATGATTGAAGGAACTCCCTGGTCAGCTTCAGTAAGAAGCTGAGATCCCTCATAAAATTCTACAAAGCTAGTTATGAAAACAAAATGGCCACTAACTCTAAACACAACCACAAAGCATTCTATAGCTATGTCAAGAATCTCAATGGCAACACTCAGATCTGCTCTGAGTTACAGCACAACGGCACTACATATACAGAACCAACTGATATTGCCAACGTCCTGGCAGATAGGTTCAGTGCTAACTTTACCCCACCCCCACCCCCTAAAGGGCCCATCTCTATATCAGAAGAATGCAAAGTTCCTGTAATCACAGCTGCTAAGGTAAAAAACACACTCTCCAAAGCCAGGATCACAGCATCCATGGGACCTGACAATATCCCAGGCTGCATTCTACATGAACTACAGAACAAACTGGCACCTCACTAAGCACCATGTTCAATCATAGTCTCACATCAGGCTTTGTGCCCACTGAATGATGCACAGCGATGGTTATCCCACTCCACAAAGGGGGAGCCACCATAGACCCAGGGAACTATCACCCCATTAGCCTAACGAGCCTGGTCTGCAAGGCCATGGAACGTATCATCATGGAACTTTTAAACAAAGACATTGGTAATCTCCAAACTCTGGACCCCACCCAGTTTGGGTTTGTAAAAGGCAGATCATGTCTCCTAAACCTGATAGATTTCTTTGAAGAGGTCACCAAAGCTGTAGATGAGGGTAAGGTGGTTCACACAGCCTATCTAGATCTCGCCAAGGCTTTTGACACCATCCTCCCTCTGGAATTATAGATAAACTCACTAAACTAAGTATAAATCCCTATGTCACAAGATGGGTTGCCAACTGGCTCACTGACAGAACCCACACTGTGAAAGTAGCAGACTCCAAATCTGACTTCAGACCAGTGACAAGTGGAGTACCACAGGGTTCGGTCCTGTGTCCTCTCCTGTTTGGTATCTACTTTTCTGAAGTACAGGCTAACACAGAAGGTCTTTGGCTAATGAACTTCGCAGATAACTGCAAACTAGGAGCCGTGATTGAAACTCCAAACTATGTGGACATCCTACAAAAGGGCCTCAATGATACAGATGCCTGGTGTCAAAGCCATGGCCTCAAGTTCAATGCCAAAAAGTGCATTGTCATTCCCTTTGGTAAAAACTCTTTACCTATGAGCTACCACATAGGTGGTAGTCTACTTAACACCGAAAGTGTGATAAGAGACCTTGAGACACAGGTGGATAGCAGTCTCTCCTCTGATAACCACATCGCCACAGTAGTCAGGAAATCCTTCTACGTGGCACACCTCATCATAAAAGGATTTTCATCCAGGAAAAAAGGAGGTCATTGTTCCCCTCTACTTGTCACTCATTAGACCCATTATGGAATACAATGCCCCTTTTGGTATATATCTCACAAGACATCTACAACAACTGGAAAGGCCACAAAAATACCTCACAAAGAGGATTACTGGCGTCAAACAGATGCCCTACGCAGACCATCTCAAAAAACTCAAGCTTTACTCCATCGCATATTGCCTACTCAGAGGCGATCTCTGCCTAACATAAAAAGCTATGTCAATCCCAGAGGTGTTAGACATGCCCACTTAAAGGAATCCCAATCCCTCCGAGCGACACGCTCTAGGGACTTAAACATTGTCATCACAATAAACATAACATGCTGGAGGGATAGATTTCTGTCCCAGAGACTTCCCATACTCTGGAACAAACTACTTATCTATATCAAACAAAGCTCCTCATTAGCACTCGTCAAGAAAAATCTTGATAATTGGATGGGAAATAGGAAATTCACCCCGGGGATCACCTCTGTGTCTCTGCTTGACGGGAGCACAGGAAAATAATTTTTTTGGGTGGTTGAAAGGCAGGGTACCTTTTTGGCTAGGCTTGTATAGGCCCTAGGGTGATAGCCTAGTACCTACCTATGAATCTATGAGAAAGCACAAGGCTGATTAGAATTGTGGAAAATATTCTGGAACAGCTGGACTCTAACCAGAAATTACATCCAGGGGCCCCTTGTCTTGTGCATATACCTATATGGGAAAACTTAGCACATAAAGTTGGAAGAATACATATGAATGAGTGACTCCCTCCAGATAAACATTATACAAAATGCACAGCTATAGTGGAAAAGGATGGATTTTAATAGCTGTAAAAGGGAAGCCAAGAGCAAGGACAGGAGCCATATTAAGTTGGTCCCTCACTATTCTAGTACACTGCTCTATAAAAGAAGATTTGATGCTAAGATTAAGGTACATGTGCCATATACTAGATAATTTTCTAATTAGATTTATTTATTTTCCCTGGTGTTATTCTACACATTAAATGACATTGCTATGCTGACTGTTGTTTCTGCTTCCAGGGCCTGTCTTAATGAAGTATGCTGCATAGTAATGACCCACTCTTGTAGAGGGGGTCTGCAGACCTGAGTACACAGTATACACTGTAACTGTACCGTACTACACCTTACCTGTGCTCATGGAGCTCCTCCCACAAGTACCTGCCCTACGTGCTGTCTGTGCACTTCTATCATTGTACAATTTACAGTTGCCCGTATACCTTTGCCTGTATACTCCTACATATACTTATATAAACTGCACCTGTGTCTGTAAACACCTGTGTACATTTTACCCGCTTCTGTGTACCTCTCTTTTTATACAATTTAAGTCGCCTGTATACTCCTATCTGTACTTACAGAAACTGTACATGTGTCTGTATACACCTGTGTACATTTTACCTGCTTCTGTGTACCTCTCTTTTTATGCAATTTAAGTCGCCTGTATACTCCTATCTGTACTTACAGAAACTGTACATGTGTCTGTATACACCTGTGGACATTTTACCTGCATCTGTCTACATTCTGTTAATACCCGTGTAACTAGACATTTATTTTTATCATTACTTGTCTAACCTTTTATTTTATTTTATTTTATTTATTTATATCTTTTGTTAACCACGTTAGTCTCAGTAGGCTAGTGGTCCCTTTTCAAGGGAGACCTGTTGTGGATTTATACTACTAGGGAAAATTTAGCCAGGGTGCTGGGGAACTTCTCCCTACTCTTTTCGATGGGTGCCATGAGATCTTTTACATCCACCTGAACTACCACCATCTCAGGCAGATGGGGCCTTGGTTTAACATCTCATCTGAAGGATGGCACACTCAGGAGTGCAGCACCCACCTTCTGTTGCACTGCAGTAAGAGCAATCCATCTACCTTGTGTGGGAATAGAACCCACAGCCTTCTGCACCAAAGATGAGTGAGCTACCTGTGATGCACTACTGAAACTACATCAGTCTACTTCTGTATACACTCTATCTGTACTTACATACACACCTGTATGTGCTTATTTGCTTGAGTACACTTGAACTGTATCTGTGGACACTCTAGCTTTATCTACCTATATATGTGTCTGTATATGTCTGCCTGTGTGCACTTTATGCACCTGCATATACTGTACCTACATACTTTATACCTGTGCCTGTGCACCCTTATTACAATGGATCTGCATGTGCACCATTTCTGTACACATTTGCTAATAATGCGGACTCTGTACAAATACAGATAAAGACACTGTACCTGTGTCTATTTACATGTCCAGTATACGTGTTCTTGTTCCTAGCTGCAGCATATCTGAGTCATTGTACACTTTTTGTCTGTACCTGTGTACACCATGTATGTGTCAGTACTTCTTCTTATATACATTCTATCTGTGTCTGTGTTCACTTTACTTGTATCTGCATAAATATTGTATATAAAAACACAGGTTCAGCAAGCTATAAATCCACCCAAATAGTAGAACGAAGTTTTACGTTCACTCGTATCGTAGAGTCAAGCTGTTCAAAAACTCCAAAAGGGAATTGAAGGACAAACAAGTCCACAAATTTAATAAAAAGTTGGTTTAAAGCACTTTTTGTTTGCCTCAATCAGCTAAACTTCATCAGAAACATATTAAAGTAAGCTACAAATGCCATTTATACAAACAGCTGGTTGATAATTAACCAATTACAGGTCTTGCACATTGCCTCATTTTAAAGGCAAACCAGTTCATAAAAATTGCAGCAACTCTACACACAGTAATAAAGAATGTTAAATAAAGAAGTGACTGATCTAAAAAGGTGACAGTCACAAGTGTCTAAAAATAGAATATAAAAAATATTGCATATCACTAAATTGACTATAGTGTAACAACAACAATACATTAACAATCTGCATTCAAACTGGAACCTTAGTTTGAGAGACAGCCTTACAGAACTATCTGCAAATATATAGAGCTGAGTATACTTTTTAGTATTATTCTGTATTATAGAGCTAAATTGTTTGCTTAGATATCTGTTGTATATATATATATATATATATATATATATAGAGAGAGAGAGAGAGAGAGAGAACAGTATATATTTTTGGCTTTATAATTTGCACATTCCTCACATCTGTGTTGAAACTTTTTCCTCACCCCCCCCCCTCATTTCCTGCCTTGTCTTCAGCTATATAATTGAGCTAGTGTTGTGTGTCCTGTTAATTAACAATCTGCATTCAAACTGGAACCTTAGTTTGAGAGACAGCCTTACAGAACCATCTGCAAATATATAGAGCTGAGTATACATTTCTGTATTATTCTGTATTATAGAGCTAAATTGTTTGCTTAGATATCTGTTGTATATATATATATATAGAGAGAGAACAGTATATATTTTTGGCTTTATAATTTGCACATTCCTCACATCTGTGTTGAAACTTTTTCCCCACCCCACCCTCATTTCCTGCCTTGTCTTCATCTATATACTTTAGCTAGTGTTGTGTGTCCTGTTAATTAACAATCTGCATTCAAACTGGAACCTTAGTTTGAGAGACAGCCTTACAGAACTATCTGCAAATATATAGAGCTGAGTATACTTTTCTGTATTATTCTGTATTATAGAGCTAAATTGTTTGCTTAGATATCTGTTGTATATATATATATATATATATATATATAGAGAGAGAGAGAGAACGAACAGTATATATTTTTTGGCTTTATAATTTGCACATTCCTCACATCTGTGTTGAAAGTGCCCCCCCCCCCCAGTTCTTGGCTGTAGTTTAAATTTGGTGGCTTTTGCAGTGCCTGCCCCACTGTAGATTTGATCTAAGATACTCCCCCAGGGTCATCTCTTTACCGCATTCTACCTAATTAACCCTTTCTGCACTTGCTTTTAGTCCTTTTTAATTTAATTACATTTTTTCAAACTGTGTGTGGACTAATATTGCTACATATTCAAGTGTGCCAGCTTGCACTGCATGAGAATTGTATTTACTACTGGTTTTGCTACTTTTCTGAAAAAAAAAAATTCATCTGCTTTTACTGTACTTGTGTTTCTTCCTACTTTACTTTGCTTTTGCGTCATCTTAAAAGTACTCAGTTGTATTTATTACTGCTTGGTGTAACTCATTCTAAGCCTTTTAGTTTCAACACTTGGGCTTCAGACCAGTTGTTTTACATTGAGAGGGTTTGTGGTCTGCACTGTGGTGGCAGAACAGGTAGCTTACATCCTTCTAAGTTGGGAATTGCTGATTGAGGGCTCAGTGTCTGTTATTCTAAAAGTGTATTAATTCTGGTTTAAGCACTTGGGCTTTCAGGCCAGTTATTTTACATTAAGAGGGTTTGTGGTCTGCACTCTTGTGGGAGGAGACGCTTCTGAGCTGGGAATTTCTGGTTATAGTGCATGCATATCTGAACTGCTTCTTACTGAAAATGGTACACCTTGTTTGCTGTAGCATAGACTAGATCCAGGCCTGCTGAATCTAGCTTTGTTTGTATAACTTGAGCACTAATCCAGGCATTCTTTAAAGTATTCAATTGTATTTATTACTGCTTGGTAGTGACTTGATTAAAGTGTAGCTATCATTCTAAGTCTTTTGGATTAAGCACTTGGGCTTCAGACCAGTTGTTTTACATTAGGAAGGTTTGTGGCATGCACTGTGGTGGCAGGACAGGTAGCTTTCATCCTTCTAAGTTGGGTACTGCTGATTGAGAGCTCAGTGTCTGTTATTCCTAAAGTGTATTAGTTCTGGTTTATGCACTTGGGCTTTTGGCCAGTTATTTTACATTAAGAAGGTTCGTGATCTGCACTCTTGTGGGAGGAGAGGCTGGACTCTGCCCTTCTGAGCTGGGAATTTCTGGTTAAAGGTTTATAGTGCCTGCATATTTGAACTGTTTCTTACAGAAATTGGTACACCTTGTTTACTGTAGCATAGACTAGATCCAGGCCTGCTGAATCTAGCTTTGTTTGTATGCTTGTTGTTTGTTTGCTTGTTATTTCCCTGGAACGCTAATTCCACCTAAAACATGGCTTCTCAGAGCTTCTGTGGATCCCTAGTGATATCTGCATTGCTTACTGTACTTATTTCCTTGTTTCACTTGAAAAAAAGTTACTGTTTGTCATTTTTGCATTTAAGTTACCTGTAACACATTGCACTTAAGTTACCTGGCACTTGCTCACTAAAGCAATTATATAAGTCAGCACTAAAAATTAAAAGCACTACACCCTCACTCCCCATTGGCCCTTGTTTTCAATTATAAAGGAATTCCCAATATTATTCTAGCATGTCCAAAGGTCAGTTGTCAATCTCCTATCCGGTCCAGCTAGTGAACCTGGGAATCTTGAGGCAATGTTACAACTGCCTCATGTACACAGACAACCCTCTCCTCCTCCCAACAAATTCCAACACATGTGAGAGATGCAACCATATAGCCAAACTGGAGGCTAAGCTTTCTCAACTCAGTACTGGCATAACCAGTCAGGAGGAGAAGGAAACCACACTCACTACAATTCCAGTCTCACATAGACCTACCACAACAGCAAACCAAACACATAATCACACAAAAACCTACTTGGAGGCTTTAAATAAAGATCTGCCTAAGCAGCAGAGACCTCCAAAGCAGACACCCAAGCAACCGCTACCCCAAAACAAAACACGTGCAACACATATCTTACAAGGCCAGTGTGCTGAACAGTCACAGCCCTTAAGGCTAAACAACACACCTGATACACTTGTAATAGGTGACTCTATCGTCAGGCAGACTGACGTCCCGCTCACCAAGCTGAACAAGGAGAAGGTCACGGTGAGCAGCCTGTCGGGCGCTAGGATCCGCCATGTAACACAAGCACTCAGGTCACTCCAAGGCAAGTACAAATATGACTCAGTCATTGTCCATGCTGGTGTGAATGACCTGAGACGTACCTCCCTGGACTACATGAAAAGAGACATAGAGGAGCTCTCTGAGCATGTAGCCCAGGCTGGTATGACCCTGACCTTGAGTAGCATCTTACCCTCACCAAGAATGATGCCACAATATGAAGACAAGATGATCAATTTCAACAACTGGCTTAAGTACTGGTGTCATTCAAAGGGGATCCAATGCCTTTCAGCCTGGGATGATATGCTTGACAAGCCACGATGCTTCGCTAGGGATGGCTTGCACCTGTCACCCCTGGGCTTTTGGATATTGGCAAAGGCTCTTGCTACCCCCATAGTGCCTTTTTTAGGCAGGGCTCAAAAGACAAACCCACCTCCACAGGTATCACAAGGGATAAGAAACTAAGAGTAATGCTACTCAATGCCAGAAGTCTAAACCTCAAGATGCATGCACTTGAAACTCTCCTTAGCATGGAGAACATCGATATCTGTGCAGTAACAGAAACCTGGTTCAGTGCTCCTGAGAGCACCCCAGCACTACCAGGTTATACCTCATACCATGCTTTTCGGCCCCAAAACTTGGCGCTTTTCGTCAGCTCTGTGGGCTGACTTCTTCAGAAACACAGCAACTGACAATATGAACCAGATAAAAAGGGTTATCAATCAACCTACCTCTATCAATTAGCAGCTCAACTCAAATTTAAAGCGGCAACACCAATGACAGTTAACAAATGGCTAAATCCCATAATACTAATAATACTAATAATACTAATGAAAACGATAAAAGCAGAAGGAAACAGAAAACACGTACACTTATTAGTTTAAAACATTTATACTTTTGTTAAAAAATTATTATTAAATATTTCGAAAAATATGAAAAATGTATATAATATTGTATTAAAATAAGCACTACCTAATAAAAAATGAAGTACTGTAATATTCTGGTACAAAAATAATGGGTATATTATATGTATAGTAAGAAATTATATAGCATTCCCAGAAAACAACTAGACCCTATATTAGGTTACAAGTTTCATATCAAACATACTGGTAGTAATATTGGTGGTAATATTGGTAGTAATATTGAAGTAATATTGGTAGTAATATTGGTAGTAATATTGAAGTAATATTGGTAGTAATATTGGTAGTAATATTGGTGGTAATATTGGTAGTAATATTGGTAGTAATATTGGTGGTAATATTGGTGGTAATATTGGTAGTAATATTGGTGGTAATATTGGTAGTAATATTGGTGGTAATATTGGAAGTAATATTGGTAGTAATATTGGTGGTAATATTGGTAGTAATATTGGTAGTAATATTGAAGTAATGAAAATATCAAAATAACAAAGCAGTCGTCTCTTAAGACTATTCAATTTCAATATACTTCCAATTGAACAAGACTCATTTAATCCAGGGTGGCTATACGCATTCAACGTCACCTGCCATTTTAGTTCTAGTTCCTCCAGTTTCAAATTTCTAGGGCCTCCTCTTGGGTCAGTTCTCACATGGTCGATGGCCATAAATCTAAAACCATGGTTTGAATAGCCAGCTATATGTTTTGCAAGTGCATTCCCAAGTTTCCCTTTCCTAATGGCATACAGGTGTTCGTACATCCTTTCTCGTAATCTTCTTTCGGTTTTACCGATATAGAATGCTGGGCAGGATGTACACCTAGCTAGATAAGTGATAAATGTAGAGTTGCAGTCAAATTTACTCTTCAACTTAAATTTTAATCCATTCAGACAGAACGAGTTGCCTTCGTGTACGTGTTTACAGTAGTTACAATTCAGATATTTGTGCATACCAGGACATCTCACTGTAGATGTATCTTGCCTTTCTAACAGAGTTTTAATGTTATTCCCTTTCCTATAAACTACCGTAGGTTGTTCACCTAGATTTTCATATAGCTCGGGCTGCATTTTAAACAAGTCCCAGTTTTTCTTCAATATAGATAGACAAAGGGTACTCGTGCTGAAAGTGGTTATAAACTTAACAGTAGAGTTATTGTTTAGTTCTCTCATGTCCACAATGACCCCTTTCCACCAAATTTGCAACACTATCCATAATGGGTAATTTAGTGTTAGCTCTCAAAAGTGGCAAGTACACGTTATTACGTCTTTTATCCATTACCTCCTGTACTATTGGGTCAAGAAAGGTTTCGGGATAACCCCTATGGAGGAACATTTTCTGTATGTCAGCACATTCCTTAAGAAAATCCTCATCCAAACTGACCATTCTAGAGGCTCTTACCAGCTGCCCTTTTACAACTGATTTCTTCTGGTGATAAGGATGGCAGCTGGTATAATGAAGGAAGGTGTTCGAATATGTAGATTTTCTGAAAATATTGGCTGTAAATGCATTTAAATTATAATTTTTACTTAAGAAAATATCCAAATAAGCAATAGTGTCACAGTGGAATGTGTAAGTAAATTGAAAGAAATCAGTAGTGTTGTTGAAGTATTCAATGACTTGGTGACCATCATTCTCACTACCTTTAAATAAAATGAAAATGTCATCCAAAAACCTTGTATAAAACAAGAAAGTATCAGAGAACCTATTGCCTTTGAAAACAAACTCTGATTCCCAATAGGCCATTTCCAAATTTGCTACACTTCCTCCGCAAGGCGAACCCATGGCAACCCCTATTTTTTGCAAAAAAGAATTTGTTGAGGTACAAGAAATAGTTGTTTGTTAGAACCAAGTCCATAAGGACTGATACTAGGTCAATTTCCCTAGTGGGTGCGTTGTGTTTCATAAGCGTAAGACCTATCCATTCTAGTGCTACCTCATGGGGTATGCTAGTGTACAGGTCCTTTACATCAATTGTGAGGAAGTTGTAGTTCTTATCGTAACTCAAGGTGTCAATGTTCTTCAAAAAAGTCCAAGAGTCTTTACAAATTTGGGACTCCTTGGCCAAGTATTTTTGCAGGATGGCATCCAAAACCCTAGCACAAGAGTATGTAGGGTATCCCCTACTGTCCCACAGAGCTGACGAAAAGCACTTTAAACAATAAATAGTCATTATAGATAAGCTCACCAGCTTAAATATAAACCCCTATGTCACTAGATGGGTTGCAAACTGGCTCAAGGACAGAACCCACATGGTTAGAATTGCTGGAGCCATGTCAGACTCCAAACCAGTTACAAGTGGCATCCCACAAGGCTCAGTCCTGGGACCTCTCTTGTTCGGCATATATTTCTCGGAGGTACAGGCCAACACAGAAGGACTGTGGCTGACCAAGTTCGCAGATGACTGCAAACTGGGTGCCATAATCGACTCTCTAGCCGACACAAGCATCCTCCAAAAGGGCCTCATAGAAACAGACAACTGGTGCCAGAGCCATGGCCTCAAGCTAAACGCCAAAAGTGTATAGTCATCCCTTTGGCAAAAACAAAGTGCCCACAAATTACCACATAGGTGGTAATCCATTAAGTACAGAAGAAGTAATTAGGGACCTGGGGACCCAAGTTGATAGCAATCTCTCATTTGACAACCACGTGGCCAAAGTGGTTAGAAAAACATTTTATATAGCCCACCTAATCATGAAGGGATTCACATCTAGATTAGGGGAGGTTATCGTGCCTCTTTACTCATCCCTCATCAGGCCCATAATCGAGTACAATGCCCCTTTTGGGATGTACCCTACCAAACACCTGCAGCAACTGGAAAGACCCCAAAAGTACCTCACCAAGAGGATCAAAGGGCTCAAACAGATGCCATATGCTGCCCTGTTAAAGAAACTCCAGCTCTACTCAGTGGCATACCGCCTGCTCAGAGGCGACCTGTGCCTGACGTATAAAGCTATGTCCAACCCGGAATTAAGGGACATGCTGCACCTCAAAAAATCCAAATCCCATCGAGCTACACGCTCGAGAGACTTGAACCTCAGCACTGAAATAAATAGGACATGCTGGAGGGACAGATTCATAACCCAGAGGCTCCCTTCACTCTGGAATAAAATCCCAGTCCAGGTTAGGCAGAGTCCCTCATTGACTCTCTTCAAGAGGAATCTTGATGAGTGGATGGGAGATCGTAGGTTTACCCCGGGTATCACTTCTGTGTCACTGTTAGACAGAGGCACAGTATACTAACCTCGAAAAAGGGCATAGCAAAATTAATTTAAAATGGGTGGCGAAAGCCAAACATACTCTGGCAAGGCTTATAAATGCCCTAGGGCAGATAGCCTAGTATGAACCTATGAACCTATGAACCTATAAAGTACCCAGTTAAAGTAAACAAAGTTAAACATCATATGAACACCAATATGCAATGAAGAAACAGAAACTGTAAAATGCTTTAGCTAAACACGTTTTTACTAACCAAGAACATGCCTTTAAGTTTATTATTATAGACCAAGTAAAGGCTGATAGTAGGGGTGGGCCTAGACCCTTGAAATTCGAGGAGCTTGAATTAACTTGGCGAGTTAGATAAATGCCTGTAATCCACCTGGTTTGTATGATTCTTGCTCCATTAGTAGTATTTTAAAATTAAAAATTTAAAGAAGTAGGAATTTAGCTTCAGTCAGGAAGTTGGTTAGTGTTAGCCACCGAAGGCATCTTAGTACCTGCTGCTAACGACTTCATAGAGAGTTTTTCCAGTAGTACAACAGGATTAAACACCCGTGGATGTTTAACTTTGTTTACTTTAACTGGGTACTTTATGTATTGTTGTTGTTCACTATAGTCAATTTAGAGATTCCATTTTTAGACACTTGTGACTGTCACCTTTTTAGATCAGTCACTTCTTTATTTAACATTCTTTATTACTGTGTGTAGAGTTGCTGCAGTTTTTATTAACTGGTTTGCCTTTAAAATGAGGCAATGTGCAAGACCTGTAATTGGTTAATTATCAACCAGCTGTTTGTATAAATGGCATTTGTGGCTTACTTTAATATGTTTCTGATGAAGTTTAGCCGATTGAGGCAAACAAAAAGTGCTTTAAACCAAATTCTTATTAAATTCGTAGACTTGTTTGTCCTTCAGTTCTCTTTTGGAGTTTTTGAACAGCTTGACTCTATGATACGAGTGAACGTAAAACTTCGTTCTACTATTTGGGTGGATTTATAGCTTACTGAACCTGTGTTTTTTTGGTTTTAATAGATTGACTGCCGTTTTTTGTTTTCTGCATATTGTATATCCTGTGTGCATGCCACCTACATGTTTGTATACAATCCCTCTACTTGTGTGCAGTTAACTGAGCCTTTGTCCATCCTGTCTGTACAAGTGTAATATCTACCTGCATTTGTTCAAACTATGCTGGTACCTGTGTCTGTGCACCTCTTCATATGTACATTTACATAACATCCATACCTATGTACACTATATCTGGGTTTGTGTGCACTTTTTTCTGTCCCTTTAGACATTTCACCCGTGTCTCTGTATTTTACCTCTGCTTGCATACACTTTCCCTGCACCTGTCTTGACGTTTTCTGTGCCTGAGTACAGACTGTGTTATAATGATAAATTTATTCTGGTGTTTTTAATATTTTTGTGTCCTCAGATATTACTGGTTAGTTCCATTGCAACATAAAATGAATGTTGTAGTCAGTTCATCCTGTGTTGTAATTGAAGAAGTTTCTGCAAAGTTTTTGTCTTAAGAGGCTGTTCATTGGTCAAAGGGTCCTTCACCCAGCCCATGTTCCCAATGAGCAAATGAACAAAAGTGAGCCCTCCCACATCCCTTTCCCCCCAATGTCATCCTTCCTTATTTCATCTCGTCATCCCCTTACTTACGGTCTCTCATTCATCCAACCCCATTTTGTCTTTGCACCTCTCACACTTCTCTCCTTTCTACTCCTCTTCCCACTACGTCTCTCTTACCTTTTCTCTGTCTTCTCCCCGTGGTGTCCTGTCCCATAACTATTCACAGTCACCTCTCTTCATGCCTTCATACCTCATAAGCCATCTCAGTCATTATGGCTACATCTTATTCATAAAGCTCTGCTAAGCATAATTCCATTTTCCACCCATGTTTTGACATCGTAAACTGCTTCTTGAACTAAAAATTGTTGCATATTCTTGCATCTGTAAATATTCATATGTTTTTTTCAGCATATGTTTATTTGTGTAAATGTGTTTGTTTCTTATGTGATACTCTTCATCCAGAATGTGCCTGCAAATTGTTTGTTGAGATCAGTGCAGTACTCGGGTAAATAAATAAATAAATACAATTAAATAAAAATAAATAATACATTGTCTGTCACTGTACAGTCTACATGCATCTGTGTAGACTGATCCTGTACATAAATGTGCTGCTCTATACATGTACTCTGACTGTATACACACACATATATATATATATATATATATATATATATATATATATATATAGAGAGAGAGAGAGAGAGAGAGAGTTGTGTGTGTTATTAGTGCCTTCATTTCTGATCCTCATGGGACTGTATAACTTATGTCCTCTCCTCCCCAGTAGATATAAAATATGCAGCACTAGCAGATTTTATCATGATGGACACCTAACAATGGTCTTACATTTTTAAACCACTCATTTTTCCTGCAGATAAATTACTGCTTTAATCTCCAAAGCTTTGCTTTTACTGGGTCAGCATCATTACTTAGATTTGCTGCAAAGTTTACGGTTTCTGTTTGCTGTGAGGAGTAAGAACTGTAAGTGGTGGGTGGGACGCATCCTGACACCCACTTATAAGCCTGGGTATGTTGGCTACAGGACAGAGGCATGCAGAGAAATCTTCACTGATGGATTCTCCCATGGGAATTAGCCTGAGGCTACTTCCCCTCCCCAAAAGTAACACCACCTTTTAGTGGTTAGACACCAACAGCTGGAAACCATTGGGAATAGATTCCAGGAACAAGTCAGCCACTAAGAGCAGAAACTCAGGCTTCAGCTAAGGGCTGTAGATGCTCAGCACCTCGTTAATAAATAAAAACTGCTCAAATGGCAACATTTTAAGTGTGCTAATCCACTAACACATTCCAGCACACTGTGTCTTCTTACACAAATCTATTCCTTTCATTATCACAGATTTTGTACCAAGGTACAGTTATCCCATGCTAAACCTACTGCATCAGCTGTTACAGTTAACGGTGTATTGTAATGCCTAGGATAACACTAACAAAGCAATACATTCTGCTGCATTACAAAATAAACTGCAGATGTGAGTGCAACTTGTTCAAAAATGAGAAAAGAAGCCACATTAAATTAACCAAATGCTAAAAAAATCTCTTATGTCTACTGCATTACTATATCATAGTCTATATAAATTACATACAGAAACAATTAACACTACAGTGTAATAACACACTGACCCTGTATGAGTTGTGGTACATTTTAGTTTGAGACTAGGTATAACTAATAAAACCGAGACTTAAATATGCAGATTGTTAAACCGCATCGTACTTTTGTGCAGCACAGCGGAGGCACATCTTTTCCTTTACATTTAATACTCATTTATAAGTTTGGAACTGTAAACTTTTACTTTTAATTATCCTGCACCAACTATCTCTGAATACTCCATTCTCTGAACCCTGGAGTTCTACACCAAACTGTTGAAATGATAAAAATGCTGTTCATGAGTTACTGAAAGGGCATTGTACAAATACTGTGAATAACCATTTTTTTTAATTTATGGTAAAATAACTGGATACTGGATTCATTTCTAGTCAGAGTACCATTACTGAAACATCCAGACCAGCTGCATACCTCAGTGCAGAGTCTTCCGGTATGTATAATCCGACTGCATTTAACTAAATTCCACAGATAAAATTAATTCCTTTCAATACTAAAATGTTCTGTGTTTGAAACTATATTACAACCAACTCAGGCATAGACTGTCATGTCTTTTATGATATTAACTGTTCACTTATAGAGAAAATTCCAGGTATCTGGAGATGACCAGTAAGTAGAAGGGAAAAGGATGTTTGGATTATTGGTCTTCTGTTGGACTAGAACATGGTATGCTTTCTTTGGCATCTTGTTGAAGCTCGGAAGAATATAGGAGAACAGACTCAAGCAAGATGTGGTGAGCCATGTAAATGTCCATGTGTCCTAGTTCTTACAAATGAAAGGTGATAGGAAGAGTCACAACTCCTAGTATGGTCCATATATATTGCAGCAGAGCTAGTGTCAGTGTAGGCCCCCCAGGAACCTGCCTCATGCTGCAGTAAGGAACAAGGTTTGCACACATTCCTATGTAGGAGACGGCCTGAGAGACTAAAGTCAGAAAATAAGATCAAAGGAAGACATAGATGAACACAGAAACACACATTCTTATGTAGATAAGGGCAATGCCAAAATAGCCCAGTCCTATTGTGTAAGGAGTAGGTCCTTCTTAGTCAAGAGCGTAGTTGGTTTACATTCAACGTATTAAGTTGTCTTATGTTTCTGCACTTGTGACTGTGTTTCACTGAACTGTTGCTTCATTTTATACTGGTTTTGCTGCTGGTACTGATTCATTCACCACTGGTATATTTTGCTTCGTCTGCCCTAAATGGCACAGGCTAGCTTCAGACTTGCAGAATCCAGACTATCACCTGAGCACTGAAACCAGCCATCTTACATTAAGGAGGCCTTCCCTGCACCCTTGTGGCAGAAGTGTGTAGCTCAGGACCCATCTGAGTTGGAGATCGCTGGAATAAAGGCTCTGTGAGGGGATTTTTATTGGTAAATTGTGTTAGAACTATTTACAGTCAAATGTATTTAAGCACCACATTTGCACATAGCTGCTCAACCCAAGGTCAGCAGGACTAAGACCGAATATCTGTATGTGAATGAGAGGGAGGACAGAGGAATGGTGAGAATGCAGGGACTAGAGATAGTGAATGTGGATGACTTTAAATACTTGGGATCAACAGTTCAGAGTAATGGTGAGTGTAGAAGAGAGGTGAAGAAGAGAGTACAGGTAGGATGGAGTGGGTGGAGAAGAGTGTTAGGAGTGATTTGTGACAGACGGGTACCAGTAAGAGGAAAGGGAAGGTCTACAAGTTGGTAGTGAGACCATCTATGTTATATGGGTTGGAGACACTGGCATTGATGAAAAGACAGGAGTCACAGCTGGAGGTGGCAGAGTTAAAGATGTTAAGATTTGCATTGGGTGTGACAAGGATGGACAGGCTTAGAAATGATAATATTAGAGGGTCAGCTCAGGTTGGACAGTTTGGAGACAAAGCCAGCAAGGTGAGATGGTGTTGGTCTGGACATGTGCTGAGGAGGGATGCTGGGTATATTGGGAAAAGGATGCTAAGGATGGAGCTGCCAGGTAAGAGGAAAAGAGGAAGGCCTAAGATAAGGTTTATGGATGTGGTGAGAGATGACATGCAGGTGGTTGGTGTGACATAGCAAGATACAGAGGACAGGAAAAAAATGGAAACAGATGATGCTCTGTGTCAACCCCTAATAGGAGCAGCCAAAAATAAAGAAGATTGTATGTAGCTGCTCACCATACAACAGAGGTTAGCAATGCCTTGTATAGATGAAAATGCCTAGAATCACATTTTTTCCCAGAACACCATTCAGTGAAACTCTTTCAGACTTCCTTGCTGCTCTGCACACTGTTGTTGTTCGGGCCACTTGGTTGCATACTGCTGCACTGCAGCAAGCTCAGCTAAGCACTGTCAGGTGTCGCTGCACTGCAGGAAGTTCAGCTAAGCACTGTCAGGTGTCGCTGCACTGCAGGAAGCTCAGCTAAGCACTGTCAGGTGTCGCTGCACTGCAGGAAGCTCAGCTAAGCACTGTCAGGTGTCGCTGCACTGCAGGAAGCTCAGCTAAGCACTGTCAGGTGTCGCTGCACTGCAGGAAGCTCAGCTAAGCACTGTCAGGTGTCGCTGCACTGCAGTAAGCTCAGCTAAGCACTGTCAGGTGTTGCTACACTGCAGGAAGCTCAGCTAAGCACTGTCAGGTGTCACTGCACTGCAGGAAGCTCAGCTAAGCACTGTCAGGTGTCGCTGCACTGCAGGAAGCTCAGCTAAGCACTGTTAGGTGTCGCTGCACTGCAGGAAGCTCAGCTAAGCACTGTCAGGTGTCGCTGCACTGCAGGAAGCTCAGCTAAGCACTGTCAGGTGTTGCTGCACTGCAGGAAGCTCAGCTAAGCACTGTCAGGTGTCGCTGCACTGCAGGAAGCTCAGCTAAGCACTGTCATGTGTCGCTGCACTGCAGGAAGCTCAGCTAAGCACTGGCAGGTGTCACTGCACTGCAGGAAGCTCAGCTAAGCACTGGCAGGTGTCGTTGCACTGCAGGAAGCTCAGCTAAGCACTGTCAGGTGTCGTTGCACTGCAGGAAGCTCAGCTAAGCACTGCCAAGCATCACCCCACTTTCTTTGCTAATCCTATATAGTATTAATTCCCCTTGCTAATCTAAGAGCAATAGCTGATCTTTTGCCCTCCCACGTACCAGGAATTACCTGCTGCTATGAGCAGTCATTTTCCTAACATTTCTCCAGCCAGCCTGATTGACATTGACATCCAGAGGCAATGTAGCAATTACGTTGTGTATACTGACAACCAACTGCTCCTAACGCAAACAAAAACAGTATGTAAGAAATTTCACTATACTATGAAACTTGAATCAGTTCTCTTATGTAAGAATAAACAGGATTTAAAAAGGTTGTCAGCTCACACACGTCTTGACCTACTCAAGGTAAAGTCAAGACACATAAACTCACATATGCAGAGGTACTCACCAAGACCATAGACCTCCCAAAATCAAACAACCCTCACATACTAGTACAAGGACAGAATCCACCAGTACACATAACAACATGTATAACAGTGTCTCAGCAATGAAGCCCCTAAGACAAAACACTTCAAAACCAAATTTTCCAGTCATAGGTGACTCAATACTGAGACACACAGACATCTCTCTCACCACACTGGACAAGGAGAAAGTCAAGGTCAGCTGACTGTCGGGTACCAGGATCTGCCAAGTCATGCACACACTGAAGTCACTCAGCAGCAATTACCGTTAGAACTCAGTACATGTTGGAGTGAATGACCTGAGACATACCACTCTGGATTATATGAAGAAAGAAATATAGAGCTCTCAGATTATGTGTCCCAGGCAGGTATTGCCGTAGTCCTAAGCAGCAGTCTACCTTCACCTTGGATGATGCCACAATACAGACAAAATGACTGACAAATAACTGGCTTAGCTTCTGGTGTCAGTCCAGGGGGGTCCAGTATCTGTCAGCCTGGGAAGACATGGTCAACGGACCTCGATACTTCACCAGAGATGGCCTTCACCTGTCTCAATAAGGCTTTTACTGACAAAGAGTCTTATAGGTTCATAGGTTCATAGGTTGGTACTAGGCTATCAGCCCTAGGGCCTATACAAGCCTAGTGATAACAATTTCCTTGCTATTTCTTCCCACAATATTTACTTCCCTGGATCCCTGTCTAGCAGGGCAACTGACGTGATCCCTAGGGTGAATTTCCTATCTTCCATCCAATCGTCAAGGTTCCTTTTGAAGAGGGCCAAGGAGGCGGTCTGTTTGACATGTATGGGCAGTCTATTCCAGAGTCTGGGGAGTCTCTGGGTCAGGAACCTATCCCTCCAGCATTTTTTGTTCATTGTGATGATAAGGTTTAGATCCCTGGAGCGTGTGGCTCTGAGGGACTGGGATTTCTTTAAGTGTAGCATGTCCAACAGCTCTGGGTTTGACATGGCCTTGTATGTTAAGCAGAGATCGCCTCTGAGTAGACGATATGCGACAGAGTATAGCTGGAGTTTTTTTTAGATGGTCAACACAGGGCATCTGCTTTAAGCCTGTGATTCTTTTAGTGAGGTGTTTCTGCGGCCTTTCCAGTTGTTGCAGATGTCTTGAGAGGTACATGCCAAATGGGGCGTTGTATTCTATAATGGGTCTAATGAGGGATGAGTACAGTGGGACAATGACCTACTTTTTTCTGGATGAAAAGCCCTTAATGATGAGGTGTGCCACATAGAAGGATTTCCAGACTGTTGTGGCGATGTGGTTATCGAAGGTGAGACCAATGTCCACCTGTGTCCCTAAGTCTCTCATCACACTTTCAGTGTTTAGTGTACTGCCCCCTATTTGGTAATTCATGGATACATGTTTTTTTCTTAAAGGGGATAACTATACATTTCTTTGCATTGAGCTTGAGTCCATGGCTCTGGCACCAAGCATCTGTTTCTGTAAGGCCCTTTTGTACAATATCCACATAATTTGGGGATTCAGTAATGGCTCCCAGTTTGCAGTCATCTGTGAACTTTGATAACCAGAGTCCCTTAGTGTTGGCCTGTACTTCAGAGAAGTAGATGCCAAGCAAGAGTGATCCCAGGACTGAACCCTGAGGTACTCCACTTGTCACTTGTCTGGAGCTGGATTTGTAGTCGGCTACTTTTACAGTGTGGGTTCTGTCAGTAAGCCAGTTGGCAACCCATCGAGTGATGTAGGGTTTAATGCCCAGCTTAGTAAGTTTATCTATGATTCCAGAGTGGGGGATGGTGTCAAAGGCCTTGGCGAGGTCCAGATAGGCTGTGTGGTCCACCTTACCCTCGTCCACAACTCTAAAGACGGATTCAAAGAAGTCAATCAGGTTCAGGAGACAAGATCAGCCCTTCACGAACCCAAACTGGGTAGGGTCCAGTGTTTGAAGGTTGCCTATGTCTTCGTTTATAAGTTCCATGATAATACGTTACATGGCCTTGCAGATCAGGCTTGTCAGACTGATGGAGCAGTAATTCCCAGGATCCACAGTGGATCCCCCCTTGTGGAGTGGGATAACTGTAGTTGTGCGCCCCTCAATAGGCATGAAGCCTAAGGTGAGGCTATAATTAAACATGACACTTAAGTGAGGTGCCATTTCATTTTGTAGTTCATGTAGTACACAGCCGAGGATGTCGTCTGGTCCCATGGATGCTGTATTCTTAGCCTCCCCCATAGAGCATTTTTTAAGCTATGTCAAAACAACAAACCTTCCAACATAGAAAAATACTCTAAAGAGAAACTTAGGGTCATACCCCTTAATGCTAGGGCCCTAAACAGCAAGCTTCACTCTCTGGAAGCACTCCTCACCTTGGAAGATGCTGATGTCTGTTCAGTCACTGAGACTTGATTCAAGGCTGTAGATAGTACTCTGGCCATGCAGGGCTAAAATGCCTTCCACACATTCAGACCCAAAATGAGCATGAAATAACCAAAGGTGGAGGTGTATCTATTTACAATACTATTCTATTTTGCAGCTCTTTTAGTAATGGAAAAATGAATTTGGCCACCTTCAATGACTATTTACTGCATTGATATATTAATGCTGATTTGTTTAACTTTTTACATGTACCAAACCCACTTATTCCTATCATTCAAGACCTTCCCAAAACACACAAGGCACCTTTTAATTCTCCCTTTAGACTCACAGTGGCTGGGAGGAACTGGATTACATCGACTTTTTCTATTTATATCAAGAAGCACTTGAGGCCATTGGTAGACAAGACTATTTATATACTGAGAAACTCTAAGCAGTTTCTACAAGATCTTTATGTATTTTTTGATATCCAGCCTATACATCAAGCATATATGTTTGTTACTTTAGATGTACAGTTGTTATTTAGTATAATTCCTAACCATTATGGACTGGAGGCATTGAATAACTATTTACTACATTTTAGTGAATATAACGATGTTTATTGATTTATTATGTTTATTCATGGAGATTGTTTAAGAGAATAATGTATTTTTATTTGATGGTTGTTATTACTTGCAAAATGATGGCGTGGCTATGGGCACATCTAGTGCCAATAGCTAGGCAACATTTTTATGGCTTGCTGGGAGGATGAGGCTATTATTAAGCATGCCAGGTTTAAGTTAAATTTATTATTTTATCAACGTTTTGTCGATTATTTATTTTTAGTATGGAATGGGAATGAAGATGAGCTACATGATTTCTTTTTGTATGTGAATAATTGTCTTCCTTTTTTGAAGTTTACTGTTTGTAAATGTTATAACATGATAAACTTTCTTGACATCAACATCACTAGATGCAGGAATGGGAACATCAGTACAGGTGTTTATAGGAAATCATGTTCTAGGAATAAATACCTACATAGACAGAGCATGCATCGGGGCCATGTTTTTTGGACTGTGGTAACAGGCCAGGGCATGAGGGTATCCTGACTCCATGCAGATGACAAAGACTTTGATTGGGAATCGTTGAGATTAGGTAATATGTTTAGAGATAAGAGTTACAAAGATAATGATGTGAAGAACACGAGCGGGAGTCCAGCAAAACCATACTTCATTAGAAGAGATAATATATTAGTGCCTACTGAACAAACCAAAAACAATGCCCTGAAGATGGCACTTCACTTTAGCAGTAACTGTAAGGGAATAACAGAAATTGTTAAAAGGTATTGGGATGTGTTAGTGGTTGAACCCATGGTTAGGAGTTTGGTGGGTGATACTCCGAAGTTCATATTCAAGAATAAAAAGAATATAAGGAGAATGTTATGCTATCCTAGGAAGATATGTAATGATATAAATAGAGGAATTTATTGTCCAGGCACAAAACCATGTAATTACTGCTCCTTCATAAGTCTATCTACTGAATTCTTACGTCCTGATAAAGGATATTTATATCAATTCCAAGCTTTAGCTGATTGTAGCACTAAGCATGTGGTTTACTTGGTGGTATGCCAGGAATGCTGAGCATTTTACTGAGTAAAACAGATAGAGAACTCAGAGCATGAATTAGAGAGCATTTGTGCCATGTGCACATCTCTTCTACAAATAATGCAGTGGGGAAACGTTAGTTAAAGAGACAGTAGCCATACATTTAAATTTATGGCAACAGAAGTACTATCAGAGAGTGAACGGATGAGTGATATTAAAACACATACAGAATCTGTTGGAGCCAGATGGATTATAATGATGTGTGCTAACAGAGGAAGTGTGTTAAATGGGTCTATATTATCATGTCAAAATGGCATTACAACGAATGCCGTTTCACCGACAAATAACCAGAGAATTGGCAATACAGCAAAAGCTCAGGTCAGTGATTTTTTTCCTAGGGAAAAACAATTGCTTGGCCATTGCCATGACAGTGCCCTTTACCATACTGTAGTGCAATCTTGGAATTGGTATATTTAGTTAGGGGGGTGTAGGGGGCGAAGCCCCCCACTTTGAAATCTTTCAACTGGTGTGTTGTGTGTTGTTGGTCTACCAATTTTTTTCCCTAGGAAAAAAAATCGGTGACCTGGGCTTTCGCTGATTTTGTAGTTTGCTGTTTATTTGTTGGCGAAACAGCATTCGCTGTAATGCCATTTTGACAAGATAATGTATACCCGGTTTAACGATAGGGGTCACTTAAGCCATTCAGGAAGTTAAAAGGGCTACGTTGATTAGTTAATTGATTAATTGTTGGCTTTATGTGTTTTGATTGGTTGCTTGATGTTTACAAATGTTGACTGTTTCATTTCTGTTATGGTCTGAAGAAGCATTAGACACATTGTGAAAGTGCTAACCTTTGGATTTATTAAAGCTCTGTTTTAACTTTTTTGACTGCCTGCTGTTTGTGAAGACTCGACCATGCCTTGGTATTTATTCCTTTTTACCTTTATGTGTATATTGTTGGATATTTCATTAAGGAATTCCTACACCCTAAGAGCAGTTTTTATTATTTTATTCTTTACTTAAGTGTAAAAAGGGTTACCAATTTGGCTTTAGAACATGACAAAGATCAATAAAATGACCATTTATATACTGACTGAGAAAATCTTTTGGAGCAGAACATGACTAACTGGTAGTTTATTTATATGCGATGCCAAATCATTTGAAAGTGATGGTCAATAAAATGTGCTTAAATACATTAAAGGTTATGGGTGTCAGACACAGTAATATAACCTGATTCAAAAATTGCATAGAACAAAAAATATTCCAGGAGATTTGGCAACAGCTCAGGAAAAGCTCACTCAGACTGCCACAACTTGCTCTGAAGGAAAGATTAGTTTGTTTTTGATTTCTTGTATTTTGTGTTGCTTTATTGCCTTCTCCTGTTTTGTATATTGTGATTTGTTTTCTTTACACTGTACTTTGCTTATATTCTGCTTTTAATTGCATATTTAAAGTAGGAAAGAGGTCACAGCTATCTCTATTGTAAGTCACACATAAATTAAAATTTTACTCACAGTCACACCCTGGTGCTGTTGTGTTTTTAATCACAAATGTCTTTCTAGCTACCTGTCCCTTATGTTAATTTGACAACATACCTCCTTCCCCTCTTCTTTTTCATTGGCCATTGTCAGTATCATTTTGTAAAATCATTCCCCTTCAACTATTTACATTTATTGGCCATCTCACTGTATTCTGTAGAACCAGGACACAAAGTGCCCACTCCCTTTCAATCGGTCTTGCTCTTTTAAAATTAGTTGCTTTCCACTTAGACAACTAAAGCTTAAGTGACCCTCTCTTTCATATCTAACTGCTTAGTGCACACAACAATGCTTGGGGTATTAACCCATTATTACATCTTCCCTTTAAAATCTGCGACATCTACTCCAAGACCACCAATTACTGCTGATCCCACATTCTGCCCATCAGTAGTCCTCTTGGGATTAGTGCTTTGGTTTTGCTCCTGGTAAGAAAAAGATCACAGGGGCATTATTTCCTGGGCACTGCTGATCACCAGAAAGCCTGATAACTGCCTCATAAGTGCCAGTTTGGAATTTGTGCTTATATTTTGCTTCTGGTGGGAGAAGGAGCAGAGTGCATAGATTCCTGACTCTTTTTGTTGGGAAGTGAGTGTCTGTGCTTGACCCTCCTGATTGGTCTGGTTGCTATTTAAGGTATCTACCACAAAAAGGCTACAACAAGCCTACAGACCCTTGCAACATCTGGGACATAACTGTGGATCACCAAACAGGCTGTGGCCTGCTTCTCATCTTGGGACTGGTGCTAATGTTTTGTTTCTGGTTAGAGAAAAAAAGCAAAGGAGCATTGTATCCCAGCAGAGTGAAACTGTGGTGAGACCACAACTAGTAGTAGTCGGGCAGTAGCCATACAGGTGACTCCCCTCTTTTCATAATTTTTTACATGCTAATTCTTTCTTTTCAGTACGTACTGTTTGATTTACTTTTTACTTCAGAATATCTGCCTAAATACTTTATTCATAAATCATCAGGATCTTCTTACTAGTTTCCCCTCAAATGTTTAGCAGTGTCTTGTATAGCCACAGGCACATTGAGTTGATATTTTTCCTGTAAATGCATTATTGAAATTTAACCAATACCTAGTTGCACACAGAACAACTAGTTTGCAGTGGCAAGCACTGCTCCCAGAGTTGCAAACCAGATGCTCATGACTTTACTTTATATTCTCACTTGACTGTCTAATCAGCAAAAAAGGGTTTGTTGCCATTGATATAATCTTTCCACTGTCTCCATTACCAACTTGGTGGATATGGGCATCCTAAGACAATGTAGAATTTGCCTCATGTTTACTGATGACCAGTTAATTCTCAAACAAATGGACATGGCGTGTGGAAGATGTATTTTCACAATGTCACTGAAGGCAAAGCTCTCACATAAAAGCACTCCTAAAGTTAATAAGGTTGTCAGTAGCACACACACATCACCCATCATCACATACAATTCAGAACAGACACATAGACCTACCTATGCTGAAGCATTTAAATGTAACCTTCCTAAACCCCAAAGAACTCCAAGATGAAGTACACATACACTGCCTCAGCAACCCCTAATGCACTCTTTCTAAACAACACCCACATCAACACATACAGCCACATCTCATAGAGCCTCTACTTCTAAGGCCATAATGCAAGCCACCACACAATCCAACATTCTGGTCATTGGAGACTCCATTGTGAGACACACTGATGTCCCTCTCACTAGGCTGAGTAAGGAGAAAGTCACAGTCAGTTGCTTATCAGGTGCCAGGATCCACCACATAATGAACACACTTGGGTCATTGAACCATAATTACCAATATGACTCAGTCATAGTCCATGTGGGTGTAAATGACCAGCAATGCACCTCCTTAAGCTAAATGAAGAAAGACATGATGGAGCTCTCAGAATATGTGTCACAGGCTGGTATGAGCCTAGCACTGAGCACCACTTTAGCTTCTCCAAAGATGATGCCACAATATGAACAAAAGATGAATGACTTTAAAAACTGGCTTAGTTCCTGGTGTCATTCTAAGGGGGAGCAATATTTGTCAGCATGGAATGAGATGGTTAGCAGACCACACTGCTTTGCCAGAGATGATCTGCACCTCTCCCCTCTAGGCTTTTGAATATTAGCTAAAACATTGTCCACCCCAATAATGCCTTTTTTGGCAATGCCAAACTAAAAGTACTTCTGTCATAGCAAATCAAAACCAAGAACATCTAAAGGTATTACTGCTTAATGCTAGGAGTCTAAACAAAAAACTCCACTCCCTAGAAGCTCTCTTTACCCTAGAGAATCCTGATATCTGTGCGGTCACTGAGACATTGTTTAAAGCTGTGGAAAGCACACAAACAGTGCAAGGTTATAACTCCTTCTGCACATTCAGACCAGCTACTACACAGGAACTAAAAATGGAGGTGTCTCGATTTACATCAAAAATAAATATACCTCAAGACTGGTCAAACAGGACAATGCACTTAATGTACTACATGTCCAAATCACCATAGTAAAAATCCAATACCACTTCCTTGCAAGCTATAAGTCTCCCTCTATGACCCGTGAAATCCATACCTTGCATTTAAACTTATTGGAAACACTCACCTTCCAACCCAATACCATACTCATGGGTGTCTTTAATTACCCCACTATTTACTGGGAATCATATACGACACCAAACGTGCAGGCACAAAAATTGCTGGATTTTGTAAACACAATCTCCCTGGACCAGATTGTGGTCTGCACTCTTGTGGGAGAAGAAGCTGGACTCTGCCCTTCTGAGCTGGGAATTTCTGGTTAAAGGTTTATAGTGCCTGAATATTTGAACTGTATCTTACTGAAATTGGTACACCTTGTTTGCTGTAGCATAGACTAGATCCAGGCCTGCTGAATCTAGCTTTGTTTATATGCTTGTTGTTTGTTTGCTTGTTATTTCCCTGGAACGCTAATTCCACCTAATATGCGGCTTCTCAGCGCTTCTGTGGATCACTAGTGATATTTGCATTGCTTACTGTACTTATTTCCTTGTTTCACTTGAAAGAAAGTTACTGTTTGTCGTTTTTGCATTTAAGTTACCTGTAACACATTGCACTTAAGTTACCTGGCATTTGCTCACTAAAGCAATTATATAAGTCAGCACTAAAAATTAAAAGCACTACACCCTCACTCCCCACTGGCCCTGGTTTTCAATTATTAAGGAATTCCCAATATTATTCTAGCATGTCCAAAGGTCAGTTGTCAATCTCCTCTCGGTCCAGCTGGTGAATCTGGGAATCTTGAGGCAATGTTACAACTGCCTCATGTACACAGACAACCCTCTCCTCCTCCCAACAAATTCCAACACATGTGAGAGATGCAACCATATAGCCAAACTGGAGGCTAAGCTCTCTCAACCCAGTACTGGCATAACCAGTCAGGAAGAGAAGGAAACCACACTCACTACAATTCCAGTCTCACATAGACCTACCACGACAGCAAACCAAACACATAATCACACAAAAACATACTTGGAGGCTCTAAATAAAGATCTGCCAAAGCAGCAGAGACCTCCAAAGCAGACACCCAAGCAGCTGCTACCCCAAATCAAAACACGTGCAACACATATCTCACAAAGTCAGTGTGCCAAACAGTCACAGCCCTTAAGACTAAACAACACACCTGATACACTTGTAATAGGTGACTCTATCGTCAGGCACACCGACGTCCCGCTCAACAGGCTGAACAAGGAGAGGGTCATGGTGAGCAGCCTGTCGGGCGCTAGGATCTGTCACATAACACAAGCACTCAGGTCACTCCAAGGCAAGTACAAATATGACTCAGTCATTGTCCATGCTGGTGTGAATGACCTGAGACGTACCTCCCTGGACTACATGAAAAGAGACATAAAGGAGCTCTCTGAGCATGTAGCCCAGGCCGGTATGACCCTGACCTTGAGTAGCATCTTACCCTCACCAAGAATGATGCCACAATATGAAGACAAGATGATCAATTTCAACAATTGGCTTAAGTACTGGTGTCATTCAAAGGGGATCCAATGCCTGTCAGCTTGGGATGATATGCTCAACAAGCCACGATGCTTTGCTAGGGACGGCTTGCACCTGTCACCCCTGGGCTTTCGGATATTGGCAAAGGCTCTTGCTACCCCCATAGTGCCTTTTTTAGGCAAGGCTCAAAAGACAAACCCACCTCCATAGGTATCACAAGGGATAAGAAACTAAGAGTAATGCTACTCAACGCCAGAAGTCTGAACCTCAAGATGCACGCACTCGAAACTCTCCTTAGCATGGAGAACATAGATATCTGTGCAGTAACAGAAACCTGGTTCAGGGCTCCGAGAGCACCCCAGCACTACCAGGTTATACCTCATACCATGCTTTTCGCCCCAAAACTTGGACCGAACCACAAAAGGAGGGGGAGTATCGATATTCATCAAAGATACCCACACCTCCAGGTTGGTGGCAAAGCACGAAGCATCAGAGACTATCCATGTGCAACTAACAGTGGGTAAAACTGCCTTCCAGTTTATAGCCTGCTACAGACCACCATCCCAAACCCAGGAACCCCACTTGGCCTTCCTGAGAACACTGGAAAATATGAAGGTCTCTCCAAACACCATTATATTGGGCGACTTCAACTACCCAAACATAGACTGGGAGCATTACTCTAGCTCCAACACCCTAGCCCAAAGGTTCCTAGAATTTATAAACTCAAATGCTATGGAACAACTTGTTACCACTCCCACAAGAGGGGAAAACATACTGGACCTGATCATCACCAACATGGGGACTCTATGCTCCAGACCAGAAGTGTATCCTTCACTGGTAAGATCAGACCATAAACTAATCTCACTGGATATTCACATCCCGACCCCACCCGCTGCCCAGAAAACCACAGTGAAAAACTTCTCTAAAGCAAATTTCACACTCCTCAAAACTGAGGCAGAATCCTTCAAAGCCCCCGGGCCTTTGGAAAATATGGCCCAGGCCGCAGAATCCTTTATAAACGCATTCTATGAACACCTTCAGGAATGCATGGATCATGCGATCCCAAATAAAACCAAGACCCAATCCTCCAAAGGCAGACATCCTGTCTGGTGGACCCCAGCCATAAACAAACTATACAATAGAAGGAGGAAGCTACTAAATGATAGAGCAAAATCCCAAAAAGGGAAGGCATCACTGATCAGTATTAGCATAAAACTACGGGCACACATAAAATTGTCTAAGGCTAGCTTCGAGAGAAAAATTGCACAGGACACTAAGGATAATCACAAGGCTTTCTTTAGTTATGTTAGGAACCTGGGTGGTAATTCCCAGATATGCTCAGAATTAGTCCAATATGACAAAAAATACACCGAACCCACAGACATTGCCAACATCCTAGCTGACAGGTTCAGCACAAAGTCCCCCCCCCCTCCCCACCAAAAGGGCAAATATCTATCCCAGCAGAGTGCTGCCCCACTGACATCTCAGATGCTCAGGTAAGAGCCGCCCTCTCCAAAGCAAAAAACACAGCATCAATGGGACCAGATGGTATCCCGGGCTGCGTCCTACATGAACTCCAAGAAGAGCTAAACCCAAACATAAAACTACTGTTCAAACTCAGCCTTACTACAGGATATGTGCCCAAAGAGTGGCGTACAGCAACAGTGGTCCCTCTCCATAAAGGTGGTGCCTCAACGAATCCTGGAAACTATCTCCCCATAAGCCTGACTAGCTTGGTCTGCAAAGCTATGGAAAGGATCAACATGGACCTCATAAATAAAGATATTGGGAACCTACAAACACTGGATCCTACCCAGTTTGGCTTTGTTAAGGGAAGATCCTGCCTCTTAAACCTGGTTGATTTCTTTGAAACAGTCACCAAGGCCATTGATGAGGGGAAGGTGGTCCACACAGCCTACCTGGACCTCGCAAAAGCCTTCGATACAATACCCCACTCGGGCATTATAGATACGCTCACCATCTTAAATATAAACCCCCATGTCACTAGATGGATTGCAAACTGGCTCAAGGACAGAACCCACATGGTTAGAATTGCTGGAGCCATGTCAGACTCCAAACCAGTTACAACTGGTATCCCACAAGGCTCAGTCCTGGGACCTCTCTTGTTCGGTATATATTTCTCGGAGGTACAGGCCAACACAGAAGGACTGTGGCTGACCAAGTTCGCAGATGACTGCAAACTGGGCACCATAATCGACTCTTCAGTTGACACAAGCATCCTCCAAAAGGACCTCATAGAACAGACAACTGGTGCCAGAGCCATGGCCTCAAGCTAAATGCCAAAAAGTGTATAGTCATCCCCTTTGGCAAAAACAAAGTGCCCACAAATTACCACATAGGTGGTAATCCATTAAGTACAGAAGAAGTAATTAGGGACCTGGGGACCCAAGTTGATAGCAATCTCTCATTTGACAACCACGTGGCCAAAGTGGTTAGAAAAACATTTTATATAGCCCACCTAATCATGAAGGGATTCACATCTAGATCAGAGGAGGTCATCGTGCCTCTTTACTCATCCCTCATCAGGCCCATAATTGAGTACAATGCCCCTTTTGGGATGTACCTTACCAGACACCTGCTGCAACTGGAAAGACCCCAAAAGTACCTCACCAAG
Organism: Protopterus annectens; assembly: GCF_019279795.1. NCBI lineage: Eukaryota > Metazoa > Chordata > Ceratodontiformes > Protopteridae > Protopterus > Protopterus annectens. Next base: position 1,840,170,042 of record NC_056729.1, on the reverse strand, counting down.
AGGATCAAAGGGCTCAAACAGATGCCATATGCTGCCCGGTTAAAGAAACTCCAGCTCTACTCAGTGGCATACCGCCTGTTCAGAGACGATCTGTGCCTGATGTATAAAGCCATGTCAAACCCGAAATTAATGGACATGCTGCACCTCAGAAAATCCAAATCCCATTGAGCTACGCGCTCGAGAGACTTGAACTTCAGCACTGAAATAAATAGGACATGCTGGAGGGACAGATTCATAACCCAGAGGCTCCCTTCACTCTGGAATAAAATCCCAGTCCAGGTTAGGCAGAGTCCCTCATTGACTCTCTTCAAGAGGAATCTTGATGAGTGGATGGGAGATCGTAGGTTTACCCCGGGTATCACTTCTGTGTCACTGTTAGACAGAAGCACAGTATACCAACCTCGAAAAAGGGCATAGCAAAACAAATTTAAAATGGGTGGCAAAAGCCAAACACATTCTGACTAGCCTTATAAATGCCCTAGGGCGGATAGCTTAGTATGAACCTATGAAGCTATGAACCGAATACACCAACAAGGGGTGCAACCATACAGGATTTGGTCCTCACTAATATGAGAGAGTGCTGCACACCCCTACTACAATGTGTTCCCTGCAGCTATACTGTATCTGGTTCTCACTAATATGGGGGAGTGTGCTGCACACCCCCTACTACAATGTCTTCCCTGCAGCTATACTCTATCTGGTCCTCACTAATATGGGAGAGTGTGCTGCACACCCCCTACTACAATGTCTTCCCTGCAGCTATACTGTATCTGGTCCTCACTAATATGGGAGAGTGAGCTGCACACCCCCTACTACAATGTCTTCCCTGCAGCTATACTGTATCTGGTCCTGACTAATATGGTAGAGTGTGCTGCACATCCCCTACTACAATGTTTTCCCTGCAGCTATACTGTATCTGGTCCTCACTAATATGGGATAGTGTGCTGCACATCCCCTACTACAATGTCTTCCCTGCAGCTATACTGTATCTGGTCCTCACTAATATGGGAGGGTGTGCTGCACATCCCCTACTACAATGTCTTCCCTGCATATATACTGTATCTGGTCCTCACTAATATGGGGGAGTGTGCTGCACATCCCCTACTACAATATCTTCCCTGCAGCTATACTGTATCTGGTCCTCACTAATATGGGAGAGTGTGCTGCACATCCCCTACTACAATGTCTTCCATGCAGCTATACTGGATCTGGTCCTCACTAATATTGGAGAGTGTGCTGCACATCCCCTACTGCAATGTCTTCCCTGCAGCTATACTGTATCTGGTCCTCACTAATATGGGAGAGTGCTGCACATCCCCTACTACAATGTCTTCCCTGTAGCTATACTGTATCTGGTCCTCACTAATATGGGAGAGTGTGCTGCACATCCCCTACTACAATGTGTTCCCTGCAGCTATACTGTATCTGGTCCTCACTAATATGGGAGAGTGTGCTGCACATCCGCTACTACAACGTCTTCCCTACAGCTATACTGTATCTGGTCCTCACTAATATGGGAGAGTGCTGCACATCCCCTACTACAATGTCTTCCCTGTAGCTATACTGTATCTGGTCCTCACTAATATGGGAGAGTGCTGCACATCCCCTACTACAATGTGTTCCCTGCAGCTATACTGTATCTGGTCCTCACTAATATGGGAGAGTGTGCTGCACATCCGCTACTACAATGTCTTCCCTACAGCTATACTGTATCTGGTCCTCACTAATATGGGAGAGTGCTGCACATCCCCTACTACAATGTCTTCCCTGCAGCTATACTGTATCTGGTCCTCACTAATATGGGAGAGATTGCTAGACATCCTCTACTACAATGTCTTCCCTGCCGCTATACTGTATCTGGTCCTCAGTAATATGGGAGAGCGTGCTTCACATCCCCTGCTACAATGTCTTCCCTGCAGCTATACTGTATCTGGTCCTCACTAATGTGGGAGAGTGTGCTGCACATCCCCTACTACTATGTCTTCCCTGCAGCTATACTGTATCTGGTCCTCACTAATATGGGAGAGATTGCTAGACATCCTCTACTACAATGTCTTCCCTGCAGCTATACTGTATCTGGTCCTCAGTAATATGGGAGAGCGTGCTGCACATCCCCTACTACAATGTCTTCCCTGCAGCTATACTGAATCTGGTCCACACTAATATGGGAGAGTGCTTCACATCCCCTGCTACAATGTCTTCACTGCAGCTATACTGTATCTGGTCCTCACTAATGTGGGAGAGTGTGCTGCACATCCCCTACTACAATGTCTTCCCTGCAGCTATACTGTATCTGGTCCTCACTAATATGGGAGAGTGCTGCACATCCCCTACTAGAATGTCTTCCCTGCAGCTATACTGTATCTGGTCCTCACTAATATGGGAGAGTGTGCTGCACATCCCCTACTACAATGTCTTCCCTGCAGCTATACTGTATCTGGTCCTCACTAATATGGGAGAGTGTGCTGCACATCCCCTACTACAATGTCTTCCCTGCAGCTATACTGTATCTGGTCCTCACTAATATGGGAGAGTGCTGCACATCCCCTACTACAATGTCTTCCCTGCAGCTATACTGTATTTGGTCCTCACTAATATGGGAGAGTGCTGCACATCTCCTACTACAATGTCTTTCCTGCAGCTATACTGTATCTGGTCCTCACTAATATGGAAGAGTGTGCTGCACATCCCCTACTACAATGTCTTCCCTGCAGCTATGCTGTATCTGGTCCTCACTAATATGGGAGAGTGTGCTGCACATCTCCTACTACAATGTGTTCCCTGCAGCTATACTGTATCTGGTCTTCACTAATATGGGAGAGTGTGCTGCACATCCCCTACTACAATGTCTTTACTGCAGCTATACTGTATCTGGCCCTCACTAACATGGGAGAGTGTGCTGCACATCCCCTACTACAATGTCTTCCCTGCAGCTATACTGGATCTGGTCCTCACTAATATGGGAGAGTGTGCTGCACATCCCCTACTACAATGTCTTTACTGCAGCTATACTGGATCTGGTCCTCACTAATATGGGAGAGTGTGCTGCACATCCCCTACTACAATGTCTTCCCTGCAGCTATACTGTATCTGGTCCTCACTAACATGGGAGAGTGTGCTGCACATCCCCTACTACAATGTCTTCCCTGCAGCTATACTGGATCTGGTCCTCACTAATATGGGAGAGTGTGCTGCACATCCCCTACTACAATGTCTTTACTGCAGCTATACTGGATCTGGTCCTCACTAATATGGGAGAGTGCTGCACATCCCCTACTACAATGTCTTCCCTGCAGCTATACTGTATCTGGTCCTCACTAATATGGGAGAGTGCTGCACATCCCCTACTACAATGTCTTCCCTGCAGCTATACTGTATCTGGTCCTCACTAATATGGGAGAGTGCTGCACATCCCCTACTACAATGTCTTCCCTGCAGCTATACTGTATCTGGTCCTCACTAATATGGGAGAGTGTGCTGCACAAAACCTAGTGTAATGTCTTCTCTGCAGCTATACTGTATCTGGTCCTCACTAATATGGGAGAGTGTGCTGCATGTCCCATATTACAATGTCTTCCCTGCAGCTATAGTGTACCTGGTCCTCACTAATATGGGAGAGTGCTGCACATCCCCTACTACAATGTCTTCCCTACAGCTATACTGTATTTGGTCCTCACTAATATAGGAGATTGCTGCACATCTCCTACTACAAAGTCTTCCCTGCAGCTATACTGTATCTGGTCCTCACTAATATGGGAGAGTGCTGCACATCCCCTACTACAATGTCTTCCCTGCAGCTATACTGTATCTGGTCCTCACTAATATGGGAGAGTGTGCTGCACATCCCCTACTACAATGTCTTCCCTGCAGCTATACTGTATCTGGTCCTCACTAATATGGGAGAGTGCTGCACATCCTCTACTACAATGTCTTCCCTGCAGCTATACTGTATCTGGTCCTCACTAATATGGGAGAGTGCTGCACATCCCCTACTACAATGTCTTCCCTGCAGCTATACTGTATCTGGTCCTCACTAATATGGGAGAGTGCTGCACATCCCCTACTACAATGTCTTCCCTGCAGCTATACTGTATCTGGTCCTCACTAATATGGGAGAGTGCTGCACATCCCCTACTACAATGTCTTCCTGCAGCTATACTGTATCTGGTCCTCACTAATATGGGAGAGTGCTGCACATCCCCTACTACAATGTCTTCCCTGCAGCTATACTGTATCTGGTCCTCACTAATATGGGAGAGTGCTGCACATCCCCTACTACAATGTCTTCCCTGCAGCTATACTGTATCTGGTCCTCACTAATATGGGAGAGTGCTGCACATCCCCTACTACAATGTCTTCCCTGCAGCTATACTGTATCTGGTCCTCACTAATATGGGAGAGTGCTGCACATCCCTACTACAATGTCTTCCCTGCAGCTATACTGTATCTGGTCCTCACTAATATGGGAGAGTGCTGCACATCCCCTACTACAATGTCTTCCCTGCAGCTATACTGTATCTGGTCCTCACTAATATGGGAGAGTGCTGCACATCCCCTACTACAATGTCTTCCCTGCAGCTATACTGTATCTGGTCCTCACTAATATGGGAGAGTGCTGCACATCCCCTACTACAATGTCTTCCCTGCAGCTATACTGTATCTGGTCCTCACTAATATGGGAGAGTGTGCTGCACATCCCCTACTACAATGTCTTCCCTGCAGCTATACTGTATCTGGTCCTCACTAATATGGGAGAGTGCTGCACATCCCCTACTACAATGTCTTCCCTGCAGCTATACTGTATCTGGTCCTCACTAATATGGGAGAGTGCTGCACATCCCCTACTACAATGTCTTCCCTGCAGCTATACTGTATCTGGTCCTCACTAATATGGGAGAGTGCTGCACATCCCCTACTACAATGTCTTCCCTGCAGCTATACTGTATCTGGTCCTCACTAATATGGGAGAGTGCTGCACATCCCCTACTACAATGTCTTCCCTGCAGCTATACTGTATCTGGTCCTCACTAATATGGGAGAGTGCTGCACATCCCCTACTACAATGTCTTCCCTGCAGCTATACTGTATCTGGTCCTCACTAATATGGGAGAGTGCTGCACATCCCCTACTACAATGTCTTCCCTGCAGCTATACTGTATCTGGTCCTCACTAATATGGGAGAGTGTGCTGCACATCCCCTACTACAATGTCTTCCCTGCAGCTATACTGTATCTGGTCCTCACTAATATGGGAGAGTGCTGCACATCCCCTACTACAATGTCTTCCCTGCAGCTATACTGTATCTGGTCCTCACTAATATGGGAGAGTGCTGCACATCCCCTACTACAATGTCTTCCTGCAGCTATACTGTATCTGGTCCTCACTAATATGGGAGAGTGTGCTGCACATCCCCTACTACAATGTCTTCCCTGCAGCTATACTGTATCTGGTCCTCACTAATATGGGAGAGTGCTGCACATCCCTACTACAATGTCTTCCCTGCAGCTATACTGTATCTGGTCCTCACTAATATGGGAGAGTGCTGCACATCCCCTACTACAATGTCTTCCCTGCAGCTATACTGTATCTGGTCCTCACTAATATGGGAGAGTGCTGCACATCCCCTACTACAATGTCTTCCCTGCAGCTATACTGTATCTGGTCCTCACTAATGTGGGAGAGTGCTGCACATCCCCTACTACAATGTCTTCCCTGCAGCTATACTGTATCTGGTCCTCACCAACATGGGAGAGTGCTGCACATCCCCTACTACAATGTCTTTCCTGAAGCTATACTGTATCTGGTCCTCACTAATATGGGAGAGTGCTGCACATCCCCTACTACAATGTCTTCCCTGAAGCTATACTGTATCTGGTCCTCACTAATATGGGAGAGTGCTGCTGCACATCCCCATTACAATGTCTTCACTGCAGCTATACTGTATCTGGTCCTCACTAATATGGGAGAGTGTGCTGCACATCCCCTACTACAATGTCTTCCCTGCAGCTATACTGTATCTGGTCCTCACTAATATGGGAGAGTGCTGCACATCCCCTACTACAATGTCTTCCCTGCAGCTATACTGTATCTGGTCCTCACTAATATGGGAGAGTGCTGCACATCCCCTACTACAATGTCTTCCTGCAGCTATACTGTATCTGGTCCTCACTAATATGGGAGAGTGTGCTGCACATCCCCTACTACAATGTCTTCCCTGCAGCTATACTGTATCTGGTCCTCACTAATATGGGAGAGTGCTGCACATCCCCTACTACAATGTCTTCCCTGCAGCTATACTGTATCTGGTCCTCACTAATATGGGAGAGTGCTGCACATCCCCTACTACAATGTCTTCCCTGCAGCTATACTGTATCTGGTCCTCACTAATATGGGAGAGTGCTGCACATCCCCTACTACAATGTCTTCCCTGCAGCTATACTGTATCTGGTCCTCACTAATATGGGAGAGTGCTGCACATCCCCTACTACAATGTCTTCCCTGCAGCTATACTGTATCTGGTCCTCACTAATATGGGAGAGTGCTGCACATCCCCTACTACAATGTCTTCCCTGCAGCTATACTGTATCTGGTCCTCACTAATATGGGAGAGTGCTGCACATCCCCTACTACAATGTCTTCCCTGCAGCTATACTGTATCTGGTCCTCACTAATATGGGAGAGTGCTGCACATCCCCTACTACAATGTCTTCCCTGCAGCTATACTGTATCTGGTCCTCACTAATATGGGAGAGTGCTGCACATACCCTACTACAATGTCTTCCCTGCAGCTATACTGTATCTGGTCCTCACTAATATGGGAGAGTGCTGCACATCCCCTACTACAATGTCTTCCCTGCAGCTATACTGTATCTGGTCCTCACTAATATGGGAGAGTGCTGCACATCCCCTACTACAATGTCTTCCCTGCAGCTATACTGTATCTGGTCCTCACTAATATGGGAGAGTGCTGCACACCCCCTACTACAATGTCTTCCCTGCAGCTATACTGTATCTGGTCCTCACTAATATGGGAGAGTGCTGCACATCCCCTACTACAATGTCTTCCCTGCAGCTATACTGTATCTGGTCTTCAGTAATATGGGAGAGTGCTGCACATACCCTACTACAATGTGTTCCCTGCAGCTATACTGTATCTGGTCCTCACTAATATTGGAGAATGCTGCACATCCCTTACTACAATGTCTTCCCTGCAGCTATACTGTATCTGGTCCACACTAATATGGGAGAGTGCTGCACATCCCCTACTACAATGTCTTCCCTGCAGCTATACTGTATCTGGTCCTCACTAATATGGGAGAGTGCTGCACATCCCCTACTACAATGTCTTCCCTGCAGCTATACTGTATCTGGTCCTCACTAATATGGGAGAGTGCTGCACATCCCCTACTACAATGTCTTCCCTGCAGCTATACTGTATCTGGTCCTCACTAATATGGGAGAGTGTGCTGCACATCCCCTACTACAATGTCTTCCCTGCAGCTATACTGTATCTGGTCCTCACTAATATGGGAGAGTGCTGCACATCCCCTACTACAATGTCTTCCTGCAGCTATACTGTATCTGGTCCTCACTAATATGGGAGAGTGCTGCACATCCCCTACTACAATGTCTTCCCTGCAGCTATACTGTATCTGGTCCTCACTAATATGGGAGAGTGCTGCACATCCCCTACTACAATGTCTTTCCTGCAGCTATACTGTATCTGGTCCTCACTAATATGGGAGAGTGCTGCACATCCCCTACTACAATGTCTTCCCTGCAGCTATACTGTATCTGGTCCTCACTAATATGGGAGAGTGCTGCACATCCCTACTACTATGTCTTCCCTGCAGCTATACTGTATCTGGTCCTCACTAATATGGGAGAGTGCTGCACATCCCCTACTACAATGTCTTCCCTGCAGCTATACTGTATCTGGTCCTCACTAATATGGGAGAGTGCTGCACATCCCCTACTACAATGTCTTCCCTGCAGCTATACTGTATCTGGTCCTCACTAATATGGGAGAGTGCTGCACATCCCCTACTACAATGTCTTCCCTGCAGCTATACTGTATCTCGTCTTCACTAATATGGGAGAGTGCTGCACATCCCTACTATAATGTCTTCCCTGCAGCTATACTGTACCTGGTCCTCACTAATGTCAGAGAGTGCTGCACATCCCCTACTACAATGTCTTCCCTGCAGCTATACTGTATCTGGTCCTCACTAATATGGGAGAGTGCTGCACATCCCCTACTACAATGTCTTCCCTGCAGCTATACTGTATCTGGTCCTCACTAATATGGGAGAGTGCTGCACATATCCTACTACAATGTCTTCCCTGCAGCTATACTGTATCTGGTCCTCACTAATATGGGAGAGTGCTGCACATCCCCTACTACAATGTCTTCCCTGCAGCTATACTGTATCTGGTCCTCACTAATATGGGAGAGTGCTGCACATCCCCTACTACAATGTCTTCCCTGCAGCTATACTGTATCTGGTCCTCACTAATATGGGAGAGTGCTGCACATCCCCTACTACAATGTCTTCCCTGCAGCTATACTGTATCTGGTCCTCACTAATATGGGAGAGTGTGCTGCACATCCCCTACTACAATGTCTTCCCTGCAGCTATACTGTATCTGGTCCTCACTAATATGGGAGAGTGCTGCACATCCCCTACTACAATGTCTTCCCTGCAGCTATACTGTATCTGGTCCTCACTAATATGGGAGAGTGTGCTGCACATCCCCTACTACAATGTCTTCCCTGCAGCTATACTGTATCTGGTCCTCACTAATATGGGAGAGTGCTGCACATCCCCTACTACAATGTCTTCCCTGCAGCTATACTGTATCTGGTCCTCACTAATATGGGAGAGTGCTGCACATCCCTACTACAATGTCTTCCCTGCAGCTATACTGTATCTGGTCCTCACTAATATGGGAGAGTGCTGCACATCCCTACTACAATGTCTTCCCTGCAGCTATACTGTATCTGGTCCTCACTAATATGGGAGAGTGCTGCACATCCCCTACTACAATGTCTTCCCTGCAGCTATACTGTATCTGGTCCTCACTAATATAGGAGAGTGCTGCACATCCCCTACTACAATGTCTTCCTGCAGCTATACTGTATCTGGTCCTCACTAATATGGGAGAGTGCTGCACATCCCCTACTACAATGTCTTCCCTGCAGCTATACTGTATCTGGTCCTCACTAATATGGGAGAGTGCTGCACATCCCCTACTACAATGTCTTCCCTGCAGCTATACTGTATCTGGTCCTCACTAATATGGGAGAGTGCTGCACATCCCTACTACAATGTCTTCCCTGCAGCTATACTGTATCTGGTCCTCACTAATATGGGAGAGTGTGCTGCACATCCCCTACTACAATGTCTTCCCTGCAGCTATACTGTATCTGGTCCTCACTAATATGGGAGAGTGCTGCACATCCCCTACTACAATGTCTTCCCTGCAGCTATACTGTATCTGGTCCTCACTAATATGGGAGAGTGTGCTGCACATCCCCTACTACAATGTCTTCCCTGCAGCTATACTGTATCTGGTCCTCACTAATATGGGAGAGTGTGCTGCACATCCCCTACTACAATGTCTTCCCTGCAGCTATACTGTATCTGGTCCTCACTAATATGGGAGAGTGCTGCACATCCCCTACTACAATGTCTTCCCTGCAGCTATACTGTATCTGGTCCTCACTAATATGGGAGAGTGCTGCACATCCCCTACTACAATGTCTTCCTGCAGCTATACTGTATCTGGTCCTCACTAATATGGGAGAGTGCTGCACATCCCCTACTACAATGTCTTCCCTGCAGCTATACTGTATCTGGTCCTCACTAATATGGGAGAGTGCTGCACATCCCCTACTACAATGTCTTCCCTGCAGCTATACTGTATCTGGTCCTCACTAATATGGGAGAGTGTGCTGCACGTCCCATATTACAATGTCTTCCCTGCAGCTATACTGTATCTGGTCCTCACTAATATGGGAGAGTGCTGCACATCCCCTACTACAATGTCTTCCCTGCAGCTATACTGTATCTGGTCCTCACTAATATGGGAGAGTGCTGCACATCCCCTACTACAATGTCTTCCCTGCAGCTATACTGTATCTGGTCCTCACTAATATGGGAGAGTGCTGCACATCCCCTACTACAATGTCTTCCCTGCAGCTATACTGTATCTGGTCCTCACTAATATGGGAGAGTGCTGCACATCCCCTACTACAATGTCTTCCCTGCAGCTATACTGTATCTGGTCCTCACTAATATGGGAGAGTGCTGCACATCCCCTACTACAATGTCTTCCCTGCAGCTATACTGTATCTGGTCCTCACTAATATGGGAGAGTGCTGCACATCCCCTACTACAATGTCTTCCCTGCAGCTATACTGTATCTGGTCCTCACTAATATGGGAGAGTGCTGCACATCCCTACTACAATGTCTTCCCTGCAGCTATACTGTATCTGGTCCTCACTAATATGGGAGGTGCTGCACATCCCCTACTACAATGTCTTCCCTGCAGCTATACTGTATCTGGTCCTCACTAATATGGGAGAGTGCTGCACATCCCCTACTACAATGTCTTCCCTGCAGCTATACTGTATCTGGTCCTCACTAATATGGGAGAGTGCTGCACATCCCCTACTACAATGTCTTCCCTGCAGCTATACTGTATCTGGTCCTCACTAATATGGGAGAGTGCTGCACATCCTCTGCTACAATGTCTTCCCTGCAGCTATACTGTATCTGGTCCTCACTAATATGGGAGAGTGTGCTGCACATCCCCTACTACAATGTCTTCCCTGCAGCTATACTGTATCTGGTCCTCACTAATATGGGAGAGTGTGCTGCACATCCCTACTACAATGTCTTCCCTGCAGCTATACTGTATCTGGTCCTCACTAATATGGGAGAGTGCTGCACATCCCCTACTACAATGTCTTCCCTGCAGCTATACTGTATCTGGTCCTCACTAATATGGGAGAGTGCTGCACATCCCCTACTACAATGTCTTCCCTGCAGCTATACTGTATCTGGTCCTCACTAATATGGGAGAGTGCTGCACATCCCCTACTACAATGTCTTCCCTGCAGCTATACTGTATCTGGTCCTCACTAATATGGGAGAGTGCTGCACATCCCCTACTACAATGTCTTCCCTGCAGCTATACTGTATCTGGTCCTCACTAATATGGGAGAGTGCTGCACATCCCCTACTACAATGTCTTCCCTGCAGCTATACTGTATCTGGTCCTCACTAATGTGGGAGAGTGCTGCACATCCCCTACTACAATGTCTTCCATGCAGCTATACTATATCTGGTCCTCAATAATATGGGAGAGTGTGCTGCACATCCTCTACTACAATGTCTTCCTGCAGCTATACTGTATCTGGTCCTCACTAATATGGGAGAGTGCTGCACATCCCCTACTACAATGTCTTCCCTGCAGCTATACTGTATCTGGTCCTCACTAATATGGGAGAGTGCTGCACATCCCCTACTACAATGTCTTCCTGCAGCTATACTGTATCTGGTCCTCACTAATATGGGAGAGTGTGCTGCACATCCCCTACTACAATGTCTTCCCTGCAGCTATACTGTATCTGGTCCTCACTAATATGGGAGAGTGCTGCACATCCCCTACTACAATGTCTTCCCTGCAGCTATACTGTATCTGGTCCTCACTAATATGGGAGAGTGCTGCACATCCCCTACTACAATGTCTTCCCTGCAGCTATACTGTATCTGGTCCTCACTAATATGGGAGAGTGCTGCACATCCCCTACTACAATGTCTTCCTGCAGCTATACTGTATCTGGTCCTCACTAATATGGGAGAGTGCTGCACATCCCCTACTACAATGTCTTCCCTGCAGCTATACTGTATCTGGTCCTCACTAATATGGGAGAGTGCTGCACATCCCCTACTACAATGTCTTCCCTGCAGCTATACTGTATCTGGTCCTCACTAATATGGGAGAGTGCTGCACATCCCCTACTACAATGTCTTCCCTGCAGCTATACTGTATCTGGTCCTCACTAATATGGGAGAGTGCTGCACATCCCCTACTACAATGTCTTCCCTGCAGCTATACTGTATCTGGTCCTCACTAATATGGGAGTGTGCTGCACATCCCCTACTACAATGTCTTCCCTGCAGCTATACTGTATCTGGTCCTCACTAATATGGGAGAGTGCTGCACATCCCTACTACAATGTCTTCCCTGCAGCTATACTGTATCTGGTCCTCACTAATATGGGAGAGTTTGCTGCACATCCCCTACTACAATGTCTTCCTGCAGCTATACTGTATCTGGTCCTCACTAATATGGGAGAGTGCTGCACATCCCCTACTACAATGTCTTCCCTGCAGCTATACTGTATCTGGTCCTCACTAATATGGGAGAGTGCTGCACATCCCCTACTACAATGTCTTCCCTGCAGCTATACTGTATCTGGTCCTCACTAATATGGGAGAGTGCTGCACATCCCCTACTACAATGTCTTCCCTGCAGCTATACTGTATCTGGTCCTCACTAATATGGGAGAGTGCTGCACATCCCCTACTACAATGTCTTCCCTGCAGCTATACTGTATCTGGTCCTCACTAATGTGGGAGAGTGCTGCACATCCCTACTACAATGTCTTCCCTGCAGCTATACTGTATCTGGTCCTCACTAATATGGGAGGTGCTGCACATCCCCTACTACAATGTCTTCCCTGCAGCTATACTGTATCTGGTCCTCACTAATATGGGAGAGTGCTGCACATCCCCTACTACAATGTCTTCCCTGCAGCTATACTGTATCTGGTCCTCACTAATATGGGAGAGTGCTGCACATCCCCTACTACAATGTCTTCCCTGCAGCTATACTGTATCTGGTCCTCACTAATATGGGAGAGTGCTGCACATCCCCTACTACAATGTCTTCCCTGCAGCTATACTGTATCTGGTCCTCACTAATATGGGAGAGTGCTGCACATCCCCTGCTACAATGTCTTCCCTGCAGCTATACTGTATCTGGTCCTCACTAATATGGGAGAGTGCTGCACATCCCCTACTACAATGTCTTCCCTGCAGCTATACTGTATCTGGTCCTCACTAATATGGGAGAGTGCTGCACATCCCCTACTACAATGTCTTCCCTGCAGCTATACTGGATCTGGTCCTCACTAATATGGGAGAGTGTGCTGCACATCCCCTACTACAATGTCTTCCCTGCAGCTATACTGGATCTGGTCCTCACTAATATGGGAGAGTGCTGCACATCCCCTACTACAATGTCTTCCCTGCAGCTATACTGGATCTGGTCCTCACTAATATGGGAGAGTGCTGCACACCCCCTACTACAATGTCATCCCTGCAGCTATACTGTATCTGGTTCTTACTGATATGGGAGAGTGTGCTGTACTTCCCCTACTGCAATGTCTTCCCTGCAGCTATACTGTATCTGGTCCTCACTAATATGGGAGAGTGCTGCACATCCCCTACTACAATGTCTTCCCTGCAGCTATGCTGGATTTGGTCCTCACTAATTTGGGAGAGTGTGCTGCACATCCCCTACGACAATGTCTTCCCTGTAGCTATACTAGATCTAGTCCTCACTAATATGGGAGAGTGCTGCACATCCCCTACTACAACGTCTTCCCTGCAGCTATACTGGATCTGGTCCTCACTAATATGGGAGAGTGCAGCACATCCCCTACTACAATGTCATCCCTGCAGCTATGCTGTATCTGGTTCTTACTAATATGGGAGAGAGTGCTGCACATCCCCTACTACAATGTATTTTCTGCGGCTATACTGTATCTGGTCCTCACTAATATGGGACAGTGTGCTGCACATCCCCTACTACAATGTGTTCCCTGCAGCACTACTGGATCTGGTCCTCACTAATATGTGAGAGTGCTGTACATCCCCTACTACAATGTCTTCCTTGCAGCTATACTGTATCTGGTCCTCACTAGTATGGGAGAGTGCTGCACATCCCCTACTACAATGTCTTCCCTGCAGGTATACTGTATCTGGTCCTCACTAATATGGGAGAGTGTGCTGCACATCCCCTACTACAATGTCTTCCCTGTAGCTATACTGTATCTGGTCCTCACTAGTATGGGAGAGTGCTGCACATCCCCTACTACAATGTCTTCCCTGCAGCTATACTGTATCTGGTCCTCACTAATATGGGAGAGTGCTGCACATCCCCTACTACAATGTCTTTACTGCAGCTATACTGGATCTGGTCCTCACTAATATGGGAGAGTGCTGCACATCCCCTACTACAATGTCTTCCCTACAGCTATACTGTATCTGGTCCTCACTAACGTGGGAGAGTGTGCTTCACATCCCCTACTACAATGTCTTCCCTGCAGCTACACTGTATCTGGTCCTCACTAATATGGAAGAGTGTGCTGCACACCTCCTAATGTAATGTCTTCTAATGAACTTTTCTTCTTCTCTCGATTAACATATCTGTCTGGTACCTACCTAAGCTGTCTCTCTGCAGTTAGTACCTATTTTATTAAATGCATCTTTGTCATGATATTACTCTGAATTTTTATTATTTTAGGCATTGCTACATTCCTTGTAAATAACTTAAAGCTAACCACATTTCTCAAACATATTGTTACTGCATTCTCAAAATACCTTAATTTTGCTTGTATATATTTGTATTGTATATTTCTCTCTGTTTTTGTACTGTTATGTATCTTACAACTTGAATTGCTATTTTTTTCTAATTTTTTAGTTACTTTCCTGGAGCTTTTCTCCCCGAGTCTCCTCAGAAAAAGGGCTCTCTGGTCCCAACCAGACTAACCCGATTAACAAATGTAAAAATAAATAAAACAAATAAATTCTTTGGTAAGGTTATACCACAAAATAGTCTCTTTGAAGTAAAAATAAAACCTGGAACCCCAGGTAACCCTGGAATATTCAGAAACTACTCTAAGGCTAACTTCCTACTATTATGTGATAACCTGGCAAAATTTCAATTCTCCATAAACCCTGAGAACACTGCTGCCTATGTAGAACTGTTCACAGAAACCATATACAAGCATTTTATTAGCTGCACAGAGGCAGCTGTACCCACCAGGAGGAAGTACAGAACTAACTCAAAAAACAAGCCCCCCTGGTGGAATCACAACATCAGTAGGCATCAATCGGCTGTATAACAGAAGGAAGAAAATCATGGCAAAAATTTGTAGGTGCAGCACCCAGCAGGATAAAAGCCCTCACATCAAACTAAACAAACAATGCAGAGGGCAAATAAAGACAACCAAAGCCAAATTTAAGGTAAATTTAGCCTCCCAAGCCAAGGACAACCACAAGGCATTCTTTAACAATGTCCGCAACCTCAAAGGCTATACACAATTGTGTGCAAACTTCATTGTAAATGGAGCCACCTATTCTGAGCCAGAAGACATAGCAGACCTCCTGACTGATAAATTTATCTCCAACTTTACCCCTCTCTCCCCCTCAACCTCCCTCAGGAAATGCCATCAATTATAACTTCCCTACTATCACTAGGGAACAAGTCCTTAATGCTGTTTCTAAGGCCAAGAACACTGCATGAATAGACCCAGACAGTATTCCAGGATGCCTTCTAAATAGCATGAACCATGATCTATCAGGGCATCTTGAACTGCTGTTTAACTGTAGCCTACAAACAGGCTTTGTGCCTCATGAACAGAGAACAGCAATAGTCATCCATTTGCACAAAGCTGGGCCATCTACAAACACTGGAAACTAAAGACCTCATATGCACAGCCACGGAAAAAATTATCATGGAAATGACCAATAATGACATAGGAAACCTCCAAACACTGGACCCAACCCAATGCTGTTTCATCAAAGGCAGGTCATGTCTACTCAAGCTGGTAGACTTTTTTCAGGTCACAAAAGCAATGAATGAGGGCAAAATGATTCACACTGCCTACCTTGATCTGGCCAAGTCACATGACGCAATACCCCACTTGGGCATTGTTGGCAAACTGAATAGGTTAAGTACAAACCCTTATGTAACCTGGTGGATAGCCAGTTGGCTCACGGATGGGACCCAGGAAGTTAGAATTGGGAGTCCACCTCTACAAAGAGGCATGTCACAAGCGGAGTCCCTCAGGGATTGCTCCTAAGACTGTTCCTTTTTTGCAGTTACTTCTCTGAAGTCAAGGCCAATATCAATGTCCTCTGGCTGACTAAATTTGCAAATGATCGCAAATTAGGAGCTGTCATTGAAGCACCCACTGACACAAATGTTCTCCAGGAAGGGCTGACACAGACAATCAACTGGTGCCAGTTATGGACTAAAACTAAATTCCAAAAAATGCATAACAGCATCCTTTGGGAAGTCATCCATGCCTGGTAGCTATCATATTGAAAACACACCCCCTAGGATTTGACCCAGTAGTCAGGGACTTGGGGACACACATAGTAACCTAGTCTTTGACTATCCCATGTCTATATTAGTGAGGAATCCTTCTATGATGTGAATCTTTTAAACAATGCATAGCATCTAGGTCCAAGGAAGTCATTGTTGCACTGTGTTCGGCATTCATCAGACCTATCATTGAGTACAATGCCCCCATGGGTATGTACCTAACCAGGCACATCTAACAATTGGAATGTCAGGGCATGAGTAACATGTCCTATGCAGACTGCTTCAAGACTCTATCCCTGTATTCTGTCTCCTACAGGCTGTTGAGGGGAGATCTATGCCTGGCATACAAGGCATTGTCAAAGCCTACTCTGATGGAGCTACTACATATCTGCAAAACAAACAGCACTGGAACTTCTAGGTCTTATATTATATATGTACATTAATGACATTACTTTTCCAACTGTTCCCTTTATAATTGCCCTATATGCACATTGCAGACAATTTTATTCTGTACAGATAAGGATGAATCATGGCTCCATTTAAAAAGAGCTTCAAAAATACATCAGCAAAATGTGTCGCTGCCTCACTAGTAACAGGCTAGCACCGAATACCTGAAAAATAGCTACTGTATTATTTGGTGTACCTTTGATATTGGCTAATAACAAACATTCAGTCAAAACATATCTAAATAACATTCAAATAACACTGGTCTCAGTGTAACTATCTCAGCTTGACATTAGACCCCTAAATTTCCTTTAAAGTACACACTGAACTGATAAAGTCAGTTTCATCTAAACAGATGTTACTATATATGTCTAATTATTTTACTCCATGGTCATGCCAGGCCCTTGCCTTTAATATAATTATCCTTTGGCTTGAATATTCTTTTCTCATCCGTAACCTTAACTGTTAACAAAGCACATGGAATTCAAACCACAATATCAGCATCTCCTGTTATTCTTTCCACTTGAGCTGAATCATGTCTCTATACCTCCAATCTAAGAGGAAATGGTACACAGTTGCAGCTCAAACTTGTTCCTTAAGATACCGAATAATAAATACTGTCCCTCCTGTAAAGCTCAGCCAAAAATCATTCCTCACCTTATTTACTAAAAACACAGGATGACAACACGCATACTTTGTTATGCCTCCTTGCTGCTCTGGCATCAGAGAGATGACTTGGTGAATGGAGAAAAAGCATGTCGCCTGCAAAACACATTGTAGATAGTTCATCCATAGAAAAATGAAGGTAGTCAGGGACCATAAAGGAGCTCAGCTGAAATTTCCAATTGCTCAAATAACTGTCTGGTTAACTGATTTGCTCAATGTCACACAGCAGACAAATCAAGGTGGAAAGACTCAAACACTATACCCTTTGCACAAGAAACGGTGTATTAATAACTCAGAGCTTTAGGCCACTTCTCTAACTGCAGATTTCCTCCCTAACTAGTAATTAGTTAAAACATAGGAAACCCTGCCACTCCCAAATATCTCTTAACCTAATATTCCTCTTCTTCTTCTTCTTCTTCTTCTTCTTCTTCTTCTTCTTCTCCTCCTCCTCCTTCTTCTTCTTCTTCTCCTTCTTCTTTTTCTTCTTCTTCTTCTTTCGGCTGTTCCGGTTAGGGGTCGCCACAGCAGATCATCTGTTTCCATTTCTACCTGTCCTCTGCATCTTGCTCTGTCACACCAACCACCTGAATGTCCTCTCTCACCACATCCCTAAACCTTATCTTAGGCCTTCCTCTTTTCCTGTTACCTGGTAGCTTCATCCTTAGCATATTTTTTCCCAATATACCCAGCATCCCTCCTCAGCACCTGTCCAAACCAATGTAATCTTGCCTCTCTGGCTTTGCCTCCAAACCTCCCAACCTGGGCTGACCCTCTAATATACGTATTCCTAATCCTGTCCACCCTCGTAACATCCAGTGCAAATCTTAACATCTTTAACTCTGCTATGTCCAGCTCTGACTCCTGCCTTTTTGTCAATGCCACTGTCTCCAACCCATATAACATAGCTGGTCTCACTACCCTTTTGTAGACCTTACCTTTCACTCTTACTGGTACTCGTCTGTCACAAATCACTCCTGACACTCTTCTCCACCCATTCCACCCTGCCTGTACTCTCTTCTTCACCTCTCTTCCACACTCACCATTACTCTGAACTGTTGATCCCAAGTACTTAAACTCAATCACCTTTTCCACCTCTACTCCTTGCATCCTCACCATTCCTCTATCCTCCCTCTCATTCACACACATATAGTCTGTCTTAGTCCTGCTGACCTTCATTCCTCTTCTCTCAAGAGCATATCTCCACCTCTGCAGGGTCTCCTCCACCTGTTCCCTATTCTCACTACAGATCACAATGTCATCTGCAAACATCATAGTCCACGGGGACTCCTGTATGATCTTGTCTGTCAACCTGTCCATCACCATTACAAATAAGAAAGGGCTCAAAGCTGATCCTTGATGTAATCCTACCTCTACCTCAAATGCACCTGTCACTACCACTGCAGACCTCACCACTGTCACACTACCCTTGTACATATCCTGTACCACTCTTACATACTTCTCTGACACTCCCGACTTCCTCATACAATACCATAACTCCTCTCTAGGCATGAAACTATACTGCTGATCACTAATCATCACATCCCTTCTTAACCTAGCTTCCACTACTCTTTCCCATAACTTCATGCTGTGACTGATCAATTGATTCCCTCTGTAGTTACTACAGCTCTGCACATCACCCTTAAAAATCGGTGCCAAAACACTTTTTCTCCACTCCTCAGGCATCCTCTCACTATCCAAGATTTCATTAAACAATCTGGTTAAAAATTCCACTGCCATTTCTCCTAAACACCTCCAAGCTTCTAGAGGTATGTCATCTAGATCAACAGCTTTTCTGTTCTTCATCCTCTTCATAGCTATCCTTACTTCCTCCTTGCTAATCCACTGCACCTCATGATTCACTATCCACACATCATCCGACCTTCTCTCCCTCTCATTCTCTTCATTCATCAGCCCCTCAAAGTACTCTTTCCATCTGCTCAACACACTCTCCTCGCTTGTGAGTACGTTTCCCTCATTATCCTTTATCACCCTTACCTGCTGCACATCTTTACTAGCTTGGTCCCTCTGTCTGGCCAATCGGTGCAGGTCCTTTTCTCCCTCCTTAATGTCCAACCTTTCATACAACTCTTCATACGCCTTATCCTTAGCCTTCGCCACCTCTCTCTTTACCATGCACCTCATCTCCTTATACGCCCGTCTACTTTCTTCATCTCTCTGACAATCCCACTTCTTCTTCACCATCCTCTTTCTCTGTATACTCTCCTGTACTTTCTCATTCCACCAACAGGTCTTCTTGCCCTCCTTCCTCTGTCCAGATGTCACACCAAGCACCTTTCTAGCTGTCTCCCTTACTAGCTCTGCTGTAGTTACCCAACTATTCGGTAACACTTCACTGCCACCTAGTGCCTGTCTTAACTCTTCTCTGAAGTCCACCTTACAATCACCATTTTTCAATTTCCACCATTTGATCCTTGGTGCTGCCCTCACACTCCTCTTCCTTTTTTTGATCACCAGTGTCATTCTACAGACCAGCATTTTATGTTGCCTAACTACACTTTCCCCGCCACCACTTTACAGTCTCCAATCTCCTTCAAACTGGCCCTCCTGCCTAGGATATAATCCACCTGTGTGCATCTCCCTCCACTCTTGTATGTCACCCTATGCTCCTCCCTCTTGTTAAAATACATATTCACCACAGCCATGTCCATCCTTTTCACAAAATCCACTACCATCTGACCTTCTGCATTCCTTTGCTTAACAGCACACCTACCCATCACTTCCTCATCCCCTCTGTTCCTTCATCAACATGCCCATTGAAATTTGCACCAATCACCAGTCTCTCACCCTTGGGTACAGTCATCACCACTTCATCCAACTCACTCCAAAATTTTTCTTTATCATCCATCGCACATCCAACTTGTGGGGCATATGCACTAACAACATTTATCATTACACCATCAATTTCCAGCTTCATAAACATCACTCTATCTGACACTCTTTTAACCTCCAAAACACTCTTAGCATACTATTCCTTCAGGATAACTCCTGCACCATTTCTCTTCCCATCCATACCACGATAAAACAATTTGAACCCACCTCTGATACACCTAGCCTTGCTCCCCTTCCATCTGGTCTCTTGCATGCACAATATACCAACCTTCATTCTGTCCATCATATCAGTTCTCTCCCTATACCAGTCATACTGCCAACATTCAAAGTTCCGACCCTGACTACCACAGTACTAGCCTTTACCTGCCTTTGGGCATGACTTTCCTGACTTCTCCTCCATTGGCCAACAGTAGCACAATTTCTGCCAGCACCCTGCTGGCCAACAGCACTGGTGGTGATCATTGTTAACCTGGGCCTCAACCGATATGGTATGGAAATAAGTATTGTTGTCTGGCAGCAGTTTTACACTGGATGCCCTTCCTGACACAACCATCCCCATTTATCCGGGATTGGGACCGGCACAAAGAAATGCACTGGCTTGTGCATCCCCTAGTGGCTGGGTTATCTCTTAACCTAGTCTACATTTCCTTTATCCCATGCAATCTACCTTCTTTAAGGCTTTCCCAAGGATCAGTTATGCAGGGGCATAACATCCTCATACCAATTTTCCTTTTACTACTAATCTCAGTTAGTCTTAGCTTCCAGCTAATTGCCTTGTTATAATACTCTACAAATTACCATTTGCTATACATTATCTTTTTCCCCTACCTCCTATCCATTAAAAATGTTTGTTATGTTTTAACTGTAATATTTCCACAATCCAGTAAAAATGCAATGAAGCAATCTAAATTATTGGACTCATCAAAGTTAGCCCTTCTGTTGTCTTCTTATTATAAACCACCCTTCTTTTAACTAATCTCAGTTTTGAAACACACATTATCCAAAAGACTATTTTCATCCACTCTTTTTGTTTCTTTACTATAAAGAAATATAAACACAACCTCACTCCAAGACACCCACTTTAAGAACACCAAACAGGTCTGATCCTCCATTCAGAATCTGCTGAACCCGGGTTGTCCAGCCCAACCAGCTCCCAAGACTAACAAACATTTTAATCCTCTTTCTAATGAATTCAGCTCTCACTTTTCAATCACTTCTCTTCCTAACAACCAACTATACTGGAATACTCCCACTTCCATCCTCACACAAGGACCCTTACAATTCCGTATGTTTCATGTCCATCAAGTCCCCACTTGCACCATCAAAAAGCTGCTCCTAAAGCTTAAACCCGTCTACACTTGTTGCTGGAAACCTATCCCCTGAATACATTTGCATGGCTGCTGACTCTCTACCTTACACAAACTCAGTCTGTCAAGGAAAACTAGGTAAGCAATATCCTCTGTGTTAGAGTTATGTTTCTAAAATCTGAAATTCTATTCCTACAATTAAACAATAGACCAACTTACCTAGATTTAGAACTCTCCAGAAACAATACTTCACTAACTAACGGCTTTGCTGCTGTACATCCCATGGATAGACAACCCTAAGTTTGAATACTCCCACCTACATCCCATGGATAGACAACCCTAAGTTTGAACCCTCCCACCTACATCCCATGGATAGACAACCCTACGTTGGAATACTCCCACCTCCATCCCATGGATAGACAACCCTAAGTTTGAACCCTCCCGCCTACATCCCATGGATAGACAACCCTAAGTTTGAATACTCCCACCTCCATCCCATGGATAGACAACCCTAAGTTTGAATACTTCCACCTACATCCCATGGATAGACAACCCTAAGTTTGAATACTCCCACCTCCATCCCATGGATAGACAACCCTAAGTTTGAACACTCCCACCTACATCCCATGGATAGACAACCCTAAGTTTGAATACTCCCACCTCCATCCCATGGATAGACAACCCTAAGTTTGAATACTCCCACCTACATCCCATGGATAGACAACCCTAAGTTTGAATACTCCCACCTACATCCCATGGATAGACAACCCTAAGTTTGAACCCTCCCACCTACATACCACGGATAGACAACCCTAAGTTTGAATACTCCCACCTCCATCCCATGGATAGACAACCCTAAGTTTGAATACTCCCGCCTACATCCCATGGATAGACAACCCTAAGTTTGAATACTCCCACCTCCATCCCATGGATAGACAACCCTAAGTTTGAACACTCACACCTACATCCCATGGATAGACAACCCTAAGTTTGAATACTCCCACCTACATCCCATGGATAGGAAACCCTAAGTTTGAATACTCCCACCTACATCCCATGGATAGACAACCCTAAGTTTGAATACTCCCACCTACATCCCATGGATAGACAACCCTAAGTTTGAATACTCCCATCTACATCCCATGGATAGACAACCCTAAGTTTGAATACTCCCACCTCCAGTCTTCCCATTAAACTACTCTAACTACATCACAAAGACTACCCCAGTGGTAATAGCCACTTACATCACACTGCCCTTCTGTCTCCACACCATTCTGTCACACCTAATCCCTATATTCTTCACTAACATGTATCCCCAATTTCAGCAGAACTCCATTGTGATGTTTATGATACCAAACCACACTATCCATACTTTCATCTACCCCTGTTCTACTTCATCTTCTCTACATATACATCCTGTCCCCATATACCCCCTTCCCTCTTCTTCCCCACCCTAATGCAATAATTATAATCTATTACCTGGCCCAGTCTTGCAAAAAACATCTACTAGGCATTTGAAACATCAGCCATTGACATAATTTCAAAACAGCTACCAAAAACTATTTAAACAAAACTTGGATCTGTCACTGTAACCACCCTCCTTGACCAACTTCCCCCTTTGGTCTCCTATCTACTCCCCTTACTCTGTATCAGACTTGAAATAACTAGGTCTTGACTACATGAATACTCTAATAGCAAAGTAGCTATTAACTGAACTTGGGTCTCACTCTTTTTAATTTTTGTACTGGAGAACATTTATAATGTTGATTGTAAATATTTTCAGATGTTACCATGTATTATACATGATTTTCTTTTATTATTTTTGAGTTTTCATATTATACTGTTCACATTGTACTTGGTTATACTTACTTGTGGAGCTTTCCACCCCAGGCCTCCTCTGAAAAAGGGCTTTGACTCAGTCGGACTAACCTGGTCAACAATTGTCAAATAAATAAATCTACAGCTAAACACAGAGGGGCTTCTTATTACCACTACAGATAGTACTATATCTTACTATCACTACTGATGGTACTGTATCTAAATTACCACTACACGAGGGAGTGTATCCTACTACTACTACTAACAGTACTGTATCTAATCTAATTACTGCTGATGGTACTGTATCTTACTATCACTACTGACAGTACTATATCTTACTATCACTACTGACAGTACTGTGTATAATTACCACTACACGAGGGATTGTATCTTACTACCACTACTAACAGTACTGTATCTAATCTAATTACTGCTGATGGTACTGTATCTTACTATCACTACTGACAGTACTATATCTTACTATCACTACTGACAGTACTGTGTGTAATTACCACTACTCGAGGGACTGTATCTTACTACCACTACTAACAGTACTGTATCTAATCTAATTACTGCTGATGGTACTGTATCTTACTATAACTACTGACAGTACTATATCTTACTATCACTACTGACAGTACTGTGTATAATTACCACTACTCGAGGGAGTGTATCTTACTACCACTACTAACAGTACTGTATCTAATCTAATTACTGCTGATGGTACTGTATCTTACTATCACTACTGACAGTACTATATCTTACTATCACTACTGACAGTACTGTGTGTAATTACCACTACTCGAGGGACTGTATCTTACTACCACTACTAACAGTACTGTATCTAATCTAATTACTGCTGATGGTACTGTATCTTACTATAACTACTGACAGTACTATATCTTACTATTACTACTGACAGTACTGTGTATAATTACCACTACTCGAGGGAGTGTATCTTACTACCACTACTAACAGTGCTGTATCTAATCTAATTACTGCTGATGGTACTGTATCTTACTATCACTACTGACAGTATTATATCTTACTATCACTACTGACAGTACTGTGTATAATTACCACTACACGAGGGATTGTATCTTACTACCACTACAAACAGTACTGTATCTAACCTAATTACTGCTGATGGTACTGTATCTTACTATCACTACTGACAGTACTATATCTTACTATCACTACTGACAGTACTGTGTATAATTACCACTACTCAAGGGATTGTATCTTACTACCACTACTAACAGTACTGTATCTAATCTAATTACTGCTGATGGTACTGTATCTTACTATCACTACTGACAGTACTATATCTTACTATCACTACTGACAGTACTGTGTATAATTACCACTACTCGAGGGAGTGTATCTTACTACCACTACTAACAGTACTGTATCTAATCTAATTACTGCTGATGGTACTGTATCTTACTATCACTACTGACAGTACTATATCTTACTATCACTACTGATAGTACTGTGTATAATTACCGCTACTCGAGGGACTGTATCTTACTACCACTACTAACAGTACTGTATCTAACCTAATTACTGCTGATGGTACTGTATCTTACTATCACTACTGACAGTACTATATCTTACTATCACAACTGACAGTACTGTGTATAATTACCACTACTCGAGGGACTGTATCTTACTACCACTACTAACAGTACTGTATCTAATCTAATTACTGCTGATGGTACTGTATCTTACTATCACTACTGACAGTACTATATCTTACTATCACTACTGACAGTACTGTGTATAATTACCACTACACGAGGGATTGTATCTTACTACCACTACTAACAGTACTGTATCTAATCTAATTACTGCTGATGGTACTGTATCTTACTATCACTACTGACAGTACTGTGTATAATTACCACTACTCAAGGGACTGTATCTTACTACCACTACTAACAGTACTGTATCTAACCTAATTACTGCTGATGGTACTGTATCTTGCTATCACTACTGACAGTACTGTGTATAATTACCACAACTCGAGGGACTGTATCTTACTACCACTACTAACAGTACTGTATCTAACCTAATTACTGCTGATGGTACTGTATCTTACTATCACTACTGACAGTACTATATCTTACTATCACTACTGACAGTACTGTGTATAATTACCACTACTCGAGGGATTGTATCTTACTACCACTACTAACAGTACTGTATCTAACCTAATTACTGCTGATGGTACTGTATCTTACTATCACTACTGACAGTACTATATCTTACTATCACTACTGACAGTACTGTGTATAATTACCACTACTCGAGGGAGTGTATCTTACTACCACTACTAACAGTACTGTATCTAATCTAATTACTGCTGATGGTACTGTATCTTACTATCACTACTGACAGCACTGTGTATAATTACCACTACTCGAGGGACTGTATTTTACTACCACTACTAACAGTACTGTATCTAATCTAATTACTGCTGATGGTACTGTATCTTACTATCACTACTGACAGTACTATATCTTACTATCACTACTGACAGTACTGTGTATAATTACCACTACTCGAGGGAGTGTATCTTACTACCACTACTAACAGTACTGCATCTAACCTAATTACTGCTGATGGTACTGTATCTTACTATCACTACTGACAGTACTGTGTATAATTACCACTACTCGAGGGACTGTATTTTACTACCACTACTAACAGTACTGTATCTAATCTAATTACTGCTGATGGTACTGTATCTTACTATCACTACTGACAGTACTATATCTTACTATCACTACTGACAGTACTGTGTATAATTACCACTACTCGAGGGAGTGTATCTTACTACCACTACTAACAGTACTGCATCTACTCTAATTACTGCTGATGGTACTGTATCTTACTATCACTACTGACAGTACTATATCTTGCTATCACTTCTGACAGTACTGTGTGTAATTACCACTACTCGAGGGACTGTATCTTACTACCACTACTAACAGTACTGTATCTAATCTAATTACTGCTGATGGTACTGTATCTTACTATAACTACTGACAGTACTATATCTTACTATTACTACTGACAGTACTGTGTATAATTACCACTACTCGAGGGAGTGTATCTTACTACCACTACTAACAGTGCTGTATCTAATCTAATTACTGCTGATGGTACTGTATCTTACTATCACTACTGACAGTATTATATCTTACTATCACTACTGACAGTACTGTGTATAATTACCACTACACGAGGGATTGTATCTTACTACCACTACTAACAGTACTGTATCTAACCTAATTACTGCTGATGGTACTGTATCTTACTATCACTACTGACAGTACTATATCTTACTATCACTACTGACAGTACTGTGTATAATTACCACTACTCAAGGGATTGTATCTTACTACCACTACTAACAGTACTGTATCTAATCTAATTACTGCTGATGGTACTGTATCTTACTATCACTACTGACAGTACTATATCTTACTATCACTACTGACAGTACTGTGTATAATTACCACTACTGAGGTGTATCTTACTACCACTACTAACAGTACTGTATCTAATCTAATTACTGCTGATGGTACTGTATCTTACTATCACTACTGACAGTACTATATCTTACTATCACTACTGATAGTACTGTGTATAATTACCGCTACTCGGGGGACTGTATCTTACTACCACTACTAACAGTACTGTATCTAACCTAATTACTGCTGATGGTACTGTATCTTACTATCACTACTGACAGTACTATATCTTACTATCACTACTGACAGTACTGTGTATAATTACCACTACTCGAGGGATTGTATCTTACTACCACTACTAACAGTACTGTATCTAATCTAATTACTGCTGATGGTACTGTATCTTACTATCACTACTGACAGTACTATATCTTACTATCACTACTGACAGTACTGTGTATAATTACCACTACACAAGGGATTGTATCTTACTACCACTACTAACAGTACTGTATCTAATCTAATTACTGCTGATGGTACTGTATCTTACTATCACTACTGACAGTACTATATCTTACTATCACTACTGACAGTACTGTGTATAATTACCACTACTCAAGGGACTGTATCTTACTACCACTACTAACAGTACTGTATCTAACCTAATTACTGCTGATGGTACTGTATCTTGCTATCACTACTGACAGTACTGTGTATAATTACCACTACTCGAGGGACTGTATCTTACTGCCACTACTAACAGTACTATATCTAACCTAATTACTGCTGATGGTACTGTATCTTACTATCACTACTGACAGTACTATATCTTACTATCACTACTGAAAGTACTGTGTATAATTACCACTACTCGAGGGATTGTATCTTACTACCACTACTAACAGTACTGTATCTAACCTAATTACTGCTGATGGTACTGTATCTTACTATCACTACTGACAGTACTATATCTTACTATCACTACTGACAGTACTGTGTATAATTACCACTACTCGAGGGAGTGTATCTTACTACCACTACTAACAGTACTGTATCTAATCTAATTACTGCTGATGGTACTGTATCTTACTATCACTACTGACAGTACTATATCTTACTATCACTACTGACAGTACTGTGTATAATTACCACTACTCAAGGGACTGTATCTTACTACCACTACTAACAGTACTGTATCTAACCTAATTACTGCTGATGGTACTGTATCTTACTATCACTACTGACAGTACTATATCTTACTATCACTACTGACAGCACTGTGTGTAATTACCATTACTCAAGGGACTGTATCTTACTACCACTACTAACAGTACTGTATCTAACCTAATTACTGCTGATGGTACTGTATCTTACTATCACTACTGACAGTACTATATCTTACTATCACTACTGACAGTACTGTGTATAATTACCACTACTCGAGGGAGTGTATCTTACTACCACTACTAACAGTACTGTATCTAATCTAATTACTGCTGATGGTACTGTATCTTACTATCACTACTGACAGTTCTATATCTTACTATCACTACTGACAGTACTGTGTATAATTACCACTACACGAGGGATTGTATCTTACTACCACTACTAACAGTACTGTATCTAACCTAATTACTGCTGATGGTACTGTATCTTACTATCACTACCGACAGTACTATATCTTACTATCACTACTGACAGTACTGTGTATAATTAACGCTACTCGAGGGAGTGTATCTTACTACCACTACTAAAAGTACTGTATCTAACCTAATTACTGCTGATGATACTGTATCTTACTATCACTACTGACAGTACTATATCTTACTATCACTACTGACAGTACTGTGTATAATTACCACTACTCGAGGGAGTGTATCTTACTACCACTACTAACAGTACTGTATCTAATCTAATTACTGCTGATGGTACTGTATCTTACTATCACTTCTGACAGTACTGTGTATAATTACCACTACTCAAGGGACTGTATCTTACTACCACTACTAACAGTACTGTATCTAATCTAATTACTGCTGATGGTACAGTATCTTACTATCACTACTGACAGTACTATATCTTACTATCACTACTGACAGTACTGTGTATAATTACCACTACTCAAGGGAGTGTATCTTACTACCAGTACTAACAGTACTGTATCTAATCTAATTACTGCTGATGGTACTGTATCTTACTATAACTACTGACAGTACTATATCTTACTATCACTACTGACAGTACTGTGTATAATTAACACTACTCGAGGGAGTGTATCTTACTACCACTACTAACAGTACTGTATCTAATCTAATTACTGCTGATGGTACTGTATCTTACTATCACTTCTGACAGTACTGTGTATAATTACCACTACTCGAGGGACTGTATCTTACTACAACTACTAACAGTACTGTATCTAATCTTATTACTGCTGATGGTACTGTATCTTACTATCACTACTGACAGTACTATTTCTTACTATCACTACTGACAGTACTGTGTATAATTACCACTACTCAAGGGAGTGTATCTTACTACCACTACTAACAGTACTGTATCTAATCTAATTACTGCTGATGGTACTGTATCTTACTATAACTACTGACAGTACTGTGTATAATTACCACTACTCGAGGGACTGTATCTTACTACCACTACTAACAGTACTGTATCTAACCTAATTACTGCTGATGGTACTGTATCTTACTATCACTACTGACAGTACTATATCTTACTATCACTACTGACAGTACTGTGTATAATTACCACTACTCGAGGGACTGTATCTTACTACCACTACTAACAGTACTGTATCTAATCTAATTACTGCTGATGGTACTGTATCTTACTATCACTACTGACAGTACTATATCTTACTATCACTACTGACAGTACTGTGTATAATTACCACAACTCGAGGGACTGTATCTTACTACCACTACTAACAGTACTGTATCTAACCTTATTACTGCTGATGGTACTGTATCTTACTATCACTACTGACAGTACTATATCTTACTATCACTACTGACAGTACTGTGTATAATTACCACTACTCAAGGGAGTGTATCTTACTACCACTACTAACAGTACTGTATCTAATGTAATTACTGCTGATGGTACTGTATCTTACTATCACTACTGACAGTACTATATCTTACTATCACTACTGACAGTACTGTGTATAATTACCACTACTCGAGGGACTGTATCTTACTACCACTACTAACAGTACTGTATCTAATCTAATTACTGCTGATGGTACTGTATCTTACTATCACTACTGACAGCACTATATCTTACTATCACTACTGATGGTACTGGGTATAATTACCACTACTCGAGGGACTGTATCTTACTACCACTACTAACTGTACTGTATCTAACCTAATTACTGTTGATGGTACTGTATCTTACTACCACTACTGATGGTACTGTACCCTGTCTTACTACCACTACTGACAGTATGTATATTACTACCACTGCTGATGGTACTGTATCTTACTACCACTACTCACAATACTGTATCTTACTACCTCTCCTGATGGTACTGTATCCTGCTACCACTACTCATGGTACTGTATCTTACTGCCACTACAGATGGTACTGTATCTTACTACCACTACTAATGATAGTGTGCTTTACTACCACTACTGACCATACTGTGTCCTATCTTACTATCACTCCTGATGGTACTGTATCTTACTCCCACTACAGATGCTACTGTATTTTCCTACCACTACTCATGATAGTGTGCCTTACTACCACTACTGACCGTACTGTATCTTACTACCTCCCCTGATGGAGAAAAAACTTCTCCAAAACTAGCTAACTAAAAAAACTTCTATAAAGCCAACTTCATGCTACTCAAGTCAGAAGTGACAAACTTCATGACATCCATGCAGACGGGAACTGAAAGTTCAACTGCTGAGTCCTACACTAAGGCACTGTATGAGCACATTCACTCATGCATGAATCGTGCCATCCCAAATAGAGCCAAGATGCTCTCCTCCAAAAAAAGGAAGCCATACTGGTGGTGCCCTGCCATAAACAAACTTTACAACAAAAGGAAGAAACTGTTGCAGAAAAGAGAAAAATCCCACGATGCAAAAAATTCCCTTATCAGCCTCAGTAAGAAGCTGAGATCCCTTGTAAAATCCTCCAAATCTAGTTATGAAAATAAACTTGCCAAATATTCCAAAGACAACCACAAGGCATTCTATAGCTATGTCAACAATTTAAATAGAAATGCTCAGATCTACTCTGAGCTACAACAGAATGGCATTAAATATACTGATCCCAAGGATATTGCCAATATCCTGGCAGATCGATTCAGTTCCAATGTCAACCCCCTATCACCCCCTAAACGGCCCATCTCAATACTGAAAGATTGCCAAATTCTGGTAATAATGGCCACACAGGTAAAAAACACACTCTCCAAAGCTAAGAATACAGCATCCATGGGACCAGATGACATCCTGGGCTGTGTACTACATGAACAACAAAATGAACTGGCACCTCAACTAAATGTCATGTTTAATCATACCCTCACCTCAGGCTTTTTGCCCACTGAGTGGCGCACAGCTACAGTCATCCCACTCCACAAAGGGGGATCCATCTTGGATCCCGGGAACTACTGCCCCATCAGTCTGACGAGCCTGATCTGCAAGGCCATGGAACGTATTATCATGGAACTTATAAACAAAGATATTGGCAACCTTCAAACACTAAATCCCATCCAATTTGGGTTTGTGAGGGGCCGATCTTGTCTCCTGAACCTGAATGACTTCTTTGAATCAGTCTCCAGAGCCGTGGTTGAGGGTAAGGCAGTCCACATAGCCTATCTGGAACTCACCAAGGCCTTTGACACCATCCCCCACTCTGGAACCATAGATAAACTTACTAAGCTGGGCATTAATCCCTATGTCACTTGATGGGTTACCAACTGGCTTACTGACAGAATCCACACTGTAAAAGTATCTGACTCCACATCCAGCTCCAGACAAGTGACAAGTGGAGTACCTCAGGGTTCAGTCCTGGGACCGCACTTGTTTGGCATCTACTTCTCTGAAGTACAGGCCAACACTAAGGGACTCTGGCTAACAAAGTTCGCAGATGACTGCAAACTGGGAGCCATTATTGATTACCAAATTATGTGGATACTCTACCAAAGGGCCTTACAGAAACAGATGTTTGGTGCCAGATCCATGGGCTCAAGCTCAATGCCAAGAAATGTATAGTTATCCCTTTTGGGAAAAAAAACATGTACCTGTGAATTAACACATAGATGGCAGTACACTAAACACCGAATGTGTAATAAGAGACTTAGGGACACAGGTGAACAGTGGTCTCACCTTCAATAACCACATCGCCACAACAGTCAGGAAATCCTTCTATGTGGCACACCTCATCACTAAGGGCTTTTCATCCAGAAAAAAGGAGGTCATTGTCCCACTCTACTCATCCCTCATTAGACCCATTATAGAAAACAACGCCACATTTGGTATGTACCTCTCAGGACATCTGTAATAACTGGAAAGGCTGCAGAAATATCTCACTAAAAAAATCAGAGGCCTAAAGCAGATACCCTATGCTGACCGCCTTAAAAAACTCCAGCTATTATCTGTCGCATATCGTCTACTCAGATGTGATCTCTGCTTAACATGCAAGGCCATGTCAAACCCAGAGCTGTTGGACATGCTACACTTAAAAAATACCAATACGTCAGAGCCACACACTCCAGGGATCTAAACCTTGCCATCACAATAAACAAAACATACTGGAGGGATCGGTTCCTGACCCAGAGACTCCCCAGACTCTGTAATAGACTGCCCATACATGTCAAGAACAACGCTTCCTTCACCCTCTTCAAAAGGAACCTGGATGATTGGATGGGAGAAAGGAAATTCACCCCGGGGTTCACATCAGTCGCCCTGCTAGACAGGGGTCCAGGGAAGTAAATAGTACAGGAAGAAATAGCCAGGGAATTGTTATGGCTAGGCTTGTATAGGCCTAGGGCCGATAGCATAGTACCAACCTATGAACCTATGAACCTATGGTACTGTATCCTACTACCAGTACTCACGGTACTGTATCCTACTACCACTACTCACAGTACTGTATCTTACTACCACTACTCACAGTACTATATCTTACTACCTCTCCTGATGGTACTGTATCCTACTACCATGACCCTTGGTATTGTATTTTACTACCACTCCTGACAGTACTGTATCTTACTAAAACCACTGATGGTTATGTATCTTACTATCATTACTGACAGTACTGTATCTTACTACCACTACTGATGCTACTGTACCTCTGCTGATGGTATTGTATCTTACTATCACTATGGATGATACTATATCCTACTTCCACTACTCATGGCACTGTATCTTACTATCCCTACTGACGGTACTGTACCCTGTCTTACTACCATTACTGCCAGTACTGTATCTTACTACCACTACTCATGGCACTGTATCTTACTATCCCTACTGACGGTACTGTACCCTGTCTTACTACCATTACTGCCAGTACTGTATCTTACTACCACTACTCATGGCACTGTATCTTACTATCCCTACTGACGGTACTGTACCCTGTCTTACTACCATTACTGCCAGTACTGTATCTTACTACCATAACTCATGGCACTGTATCTTACTATCCCTACTGACAGTACTGTACCCTGTCTTACTACCATTACTGCCAGTACTGTATCTTACTACCACTACTCATGGCACTGTATCTTACTATCCCTACTGACGGTACTGTACCCTGTCTTACTACCATTACTGCCAGTACTGTATCTTACTACCACTACTCATGGCACTGTATCTTACTATCCCTACTGACGGTACTGCACCCTGTCTTACTACCATTACTGCCAGTACTGTATCTTACTACCACTACTCATGGCACTGTATCTTACTATCCCTACTGATGGTACTGTACCCTGTCTTACTACCATTACTGCCAGTACTGTATCTTACTACCACTACTCATGGCACTGTATCTTACTATCCCTACTGACGGTACTGTACCCTGTCTTACTACCATTACAGCCAGTACTGTATCTTACTACCACTACTCATGGCACTGTATCTTACTATCCCTACTGACGGTACTGTACCCTGTCTTACTACCATTACTGCCAGCACTGTATCTTACTACCACTACTGATGGCACTGTATCTTACTACCACTACTGATACTACTGTATCTTACTACCATTGCTGATGGTACTATATCTTACAATCAATATGGATGGTACTGTATCCTACTACCATTACTCACAGTACTGTATCTTATGACCACTACTGCTGGTACTGTACCCTGTCATACTGCCACTACTGACAGTACTGTATCTTACTACCACTCCTGATGGTACAGTATCTTACTACCATAACTGACTGTACTCTACCCTGTCTTACTAGCACTACTGATAGTACTGTATCTTACTACCTCTCCTGATGGTACTGTATCTTACTACCACTACTCACTGTACTGTGTCTTACTACCACTACTGGCCATACTGTATCTTACTATCACTACTGACAGTACTGTACCCTATCTTACTACCACTACTGACAGTACTGTATCTTACTATAACTGCTGATGGTACTGTACCTTACTACCACTATTGATGGTACTGTATCTTAGTATCACTACTAACAGTACTGTGCCCTATCTTACTAAAACTACTAACAGTACTGTCTCTTACTACCACTACTGACCATACTGTACCTAACTACCACTACTGACAGTACTGTATCATCATACCACTACTGATGCTACTGTATCTTACTACCACTACTAATGGTACTGATGTTATTACCACTACTGATGGTACTGTACCCTATCTTACTACCACTACTGACAGTACTGTATCTTACTATGACTGCTGATGGTACTGTATCTTACTGCCACTACTAAAGGTACAGTATCTTACTATCACTACTGACAGTACTGTACCCTATCTTACTACCACTTCTCACGGTACTGTGCCTTACTACTACTACTACTGACTGTATTGTATCCTACTACCACTATTGACATTACTGTATATTACTAAAAGTACTGATGGTACTGTATCTTACTAGCACTACTGACAGAACTGTATCTTACTACCACTACTGACTTTACTGTATCTCACTACCTCTCTTGATGGTACTGTATCCTACAACCACTCCTCACTCTATTGTATCTTACTACCTCTCCTGATGGTACTGTATCTTTCTACCATTACTCATGGTACTGTATCCTACTACAACTACTCGCGGGACTGTATCTTACTACCACTACTGATGGTACTGTACTCTGTCTTACTAGCACTACTGACAGTACTGCATCTTACTACCTCTCCTGATGGCACTGTATCCTCCTAGCACTACTCATGGTACTGTATCTTACTATCACTACTCACGGTACTGTGCCTTACTACCACTACTGACCATACTGTATCTTAATATCACTACTGACAGTACTGTACCCTATTTAATACCACTACTGACAGTACTGTATCTTATTATTACTGCTGATGGTACTATATCTTATTACCACTACTGATGGCACTGTATCTTACAACCACTACTGATGTTACTGTTGCTTACTACCACTACTGACAGTACTGTATCTTACAGCAACTACTAATGATACTGTGTCTTACTATCACTACTGACAGTACTGTACCCCATCTTACTACCGCTACTGATGGTACTGTATGTTACTACCACTACGCACTGCACTGTATCTTACTACCACTAATCAAGGTACTGTATCTTACTACCACTACTGACTGTACTGTATCATACTACCACTTCTGTCAGTACCCTATCTTACTACCACTACTGACAGTACTGTATCATACTACCACTATTGATGGTACTGTATCTAATTACCGCTATTCACACTATTGTATCCTACTATAACTACTGATGGTACTGTATGTAATTACTGCTACTGACAGTACTGTATCTGACTTCCACTACTGACAGTACTTTATCTTACTCCCACTATTGACAGTACTGTATTTTACTTCCACTACTGACGCTACTGTATCTTACTACCACTACACACGGTACTGTATTTTACTTCCAGTACTGATGGTACTGTGTCTAATTACCACTGCTTATGGTACTGTATTTACTGTCACTACTGATAGTTTCTGTTTCTCTGCCTTAAATATCCAGTGTTCAAACCAGTTTGTGCTTGTTTGCTCAAAGCTGCAGTGAGTTAAGACTTCTGCCCTTGCTTAGCTGTTCTCCAAAACCTGCTGTGAGACTACAAAAGATAACTGCTTACTTTCACCTGTTTCCTGCACTTCTGGTTAACTAAAACAATATTTGCTGCTTATCTGTTTAAACTGTGCAACTGTTTTTTAGGCTTATTGAATTGAATCCTTACCTCAGTTCTGATCTTGTATCCCCACCGGCCCAACTGTTGTTGTGGTCTTAAGCTTGGTGACTCTTGAGTTGCCCACCTCTGCTATAAATTTGATATTGGACACTCCTCCCAGTCCAATTGCATCAGCTCATTCTACTGAGTGCAATGTGATCAGTTGTGAAGGTCAATCCCTTTAGCTTCTTAACTTGAATTGTCTTCTATCTCCTCACTTTCTACTTAAAAAATAATATATATTGTGTCTCTTCCTACTTCATTTTGCTTCTTTTGCTTAGGTGTTCAACTGCATTTTGTTTGTCATATTTAATACTGCTTGTCGGTAGCCTGATTAAATTGATGACAGTATCCCACTGATTTGGTGCTTTATTTGAGCTATTTTTCTGTTGTGATTGTGAGCTAATATATCATATTTATACTATTTTAAAGCAATTTACTGATTAACTGGATTTCATTACTGCTTAACTATATTTCTTTGCTATTTATTGCAATTCCTTACTGTTTAACTGCATTTTGCTGCATTTCATTACCGTTTAACTGTATTTTTCATACTGCGAGTTCTGTTTTGTCTTTAAGTGGTTAATCTGTGTTTTTATTGTGAGTTTTACTGTGTCCTTGCCTTTAAATTGACTAGCACAGTCTGGGTACAAGGTTTTCTGCATCCAGAGTTGTTTGTTTTTGCCTTCTGTATTTCTGGCAGCCATCTTGTGTTTGCCTTCTGTGTTTCTGGCAACCATCTTGTGTTGGTAGGGGCCTAGCTCTTCTGCTGGTGAGAGTAGCAGGGCTGCCTGGACCTTATCTGGCACAGGCTGGTAAAGAAAGCAGGGATTAGCAAGACTGACTAGATTTCTGTGTTACTAGAAGCCTTCTATTTTTTGTGGTATTTAAACTCCGTATTGTTTTAGTTAACCAGAAGTGCAGGAAACAGCTTTTGAGCTGCACTCAGTAGAATGAGCTGATGGAATGGGTGGGCCTTCACAACTGATCACATTGCACTCAGTAGAATGAGCTGATGCAATTGGACTGGGAGGAATGTCCGATATGAAATTTATAGCAGAGGTGGGCAACTCAAGAGTCACCAAGCTTAAGACCACAACGACAGTTGGGCCGGTGGGGATACAAGATCAGAACCGAGGTAAGTATTCAATTCAATAAGCCTAAAAAACAGTTGCACAGTTTAAACAGATATGCAGCAAATATTGTTTTAGTTAACCAGAAGTGCAGGAAGCAGCTTTTGAGCTGCACTGTTTTTAACCCATTGCAAGGTATTCCAGCTACAAATTTTCCCATGGTAGCACTTGCATGATGACCTGGTAGTACTCCTTTTAGACTTTCCACCCTTTACCACCTTAGCTCTCTCTGGCCTCTCTCCCTCAGATTCTGATAAATATGGATGGTTCCTCCTGTCACTCTGGTTGATATGGGCAGCCTAAGACAATGTGGCAAATTCCTCATGTACAGGGGAAACCTGTACTACTACCACCTATGCCTAGGAACACAATTTGTGAGTGATGCAGTTATGTTAAGAACGTAGAGTCTATGCTCTTTCTCTCACAAGCCAGTATATATATAGCACTGAGAAGGTTGTCAACACAAGCACCACATTTCAAACACCACCCACACCTACACGACACACATCTACATATGCTGAGGTCCTCAACAAAAATATACCCAAACAAAAGAAACCTCTGAGGCAACAAGACATGTGAACTCCACTGCCCACCACACCACATACTACACATTGGCCACACACCTGTGTCTCAGAGCCATTAAGGCCTAACCATATTAGTCATAGGACACACCATTGTGAGACACACATATGTGGTCCTCACCAGCCTGGATAAGGAAAAAGTCATGGTTAGTTGTTTGTCAGGTTCCCAAATCCACCATTTCATCCATGCACTCAAGTCTCTTAAGAACAGGTACTGTTATGACTCTGTCATAGTACATGTTGGAGTGAATTACTTGAGACGTACCTCCTTGGACTATATGAAGAGAGACATGATTGAGCTCGCTGAATATGTGTCCCAGGCAGGTATGTTCCTAACCTTAAGCAGCATTTTACCATCACCCATAATTATGCCTCAATACAAACAGAAAATGATTGACTTTAAGAATTGGCTTTGTTCCTGGTGTCATTCCAAGGGGATCCAGTACCTGGTAGCCTGGAAAGAAATGATTGACAAACCACAATGCTTTGCCAGAAATGCCCCGCATCTGTCTCCCTTGGGCTTCTGTCTTCAAGAAAAGGCTCTTGCCTCCCCCATAATGCCTTTTTAGGTAATGCCATGAGGTCAAAACTACAAACATGAAAATTCCATCAAAACACAAATTAAAGGTCACGCTGCTAAAACGCTAGGAGTCTAAACATGAAACTGCACTCATTTCAAGCATTCTTAACCCTGGAAGATGCTGACATTTGTGCAGTCACAGAAACCTGGTTCAAAGCTGTGGAAAGCACCCCAGCCATACCAGGTTACTCATCCTATCATACATTCAGCCCCCAAGTTATGGGCAGCAAGGCAAAAGGAAGTGGAATTTCAATATTTATCAAATACATACACACCTCCAGACTGGTCAAACAGTATGATGCACAGGAAACACTCCAAGTGCAGTTAACTGTTGACAAGCCTCCTATTCAAACCATAGCTAGCTACAGGCCCCCAACTTTGACTCAGGATGCCCACTCCACCTATCTTGACCTCTTTGAATCCATCAAGATTCAACATTTCACCCTGATCCTGGGTGACTTTAACTATCCAACCATAGATTAGAAGAACTATTCATGCCAAAAGACAAATGCCCAGAGATTCCTTGATTTCTTCAATGCAAATGCCTTGGACAAACTGGTTGACACTCCCACAAGAGGTGATAATATCTTGGATTTGGTATTAACCAACATGAGTAACCACTGCAGCATCCCTACAATGTCATCCTTGCTGGTAAGATCCAACCACAATGTGGTCACTCTTGAAATCTCCATCTCCCCTGACCCCCCCCCCCCCCAGCTAGGGTCAAACAATAAAACTTCTCCAAAGTTGAATACAACCTCCTAAGGGATAGTATAAACAGCTGCACAGCCCCTCCCCCTCCATAGGAACTGGTACCTATATCCAAACCTACACTATACGAGCATTAATACAGCTGCATGGAATCAGGAATACCAGACAGGACAAAATCATTCTCCTCAAGGAAGAGTAAACCTGTCTGGTGGAGATCTGCAATAAATAAACTCTATAATAAAATGAAAAAAAAAATGCTGTCCAGGACCAACAAGTAAATGAGAGCACTAGTGAAACCCTCCAAAGCAAACTTTGATTCCAAACTGGCCACATCTACTAAAGGCAATCATAAGACCTCCCTCACATATGTCCGCAATCTCAAAGGAAGCACTCAGATCTGTTCAGAACTGGTGGTCAGGAACACCAGATACACAAATGCCATGGATATAGTCAACCTGCTGGCAGACAGGTTCAGTGAAAACTTCATCCCTCTGTCCTCCCCATCCATAAAAAAGGACATCCTAACTCCTTTCCCCTTCCCTCATCTCTAGCTAGCAAGTCATCATTGCCCTCTCAAAGGCAAAACATTCAGCCTCCATGGGACTTGATTACATCCCAGGCTGCATCCTACATTAACTCAGGCAGGTACTTGAAGCACCATTAGGCATCCTATTCAATGGAAGCCTGAATACTGGCTTAATCCCAGCTGAGTGGAGGGCAGCCATGGACATCCCTTTGCACAAAGAGGGAGCATCCACCTATCCAGGAAATTATAGACCCATCAGCCTAACTAGCCTGATCTGCAAGGACATGAAATGGATTATAATGGACCTCATTAACAAAGATATTGGCAATCTCCAAACACTTGATCCCACACAGTTTGGTTTCATCAAGTTGATGTCATGCCTATTTGGTCGACTTCTTTGAGACAGTCACCAAAGCCATGGACAAGGGGAAGACAGTGCACACCACCTACCTTGACCTGGCCAAAGCCTTTGAGACTATTCCCCACTCAGGTATAATAGATAAACTCTCTCAACTAGGCATCAGTCTGTATGTTACCAGATAGCTAGCAAACTGGCTCACTCATAGAACCCACCTAGTCAAAATAGGTAAGCCACCTCAAGCAGTAGACCTGAAACAAGTGGTGTATCCCAGGGATTGGTCTTGGGGCCTCTTTTGGTTGGGATATACTTTCCTGAAGTGCAGGTCAAAACCAGTGGGCTATGGCTGACTAAGTTTGCAGATCACTATAAGCTGGGCACTGTCATCAATGTCCCTACTTTTCTGGACATCCTCCTAGAGGGTTTCACCAAAACAAATGACTAGTGCCAGAAACATTACCTGAAACTGAATGCCAAAAAGTGCATCATCATCTCCTTTGGGGACAGTGACATCCCCACAAATTATCTCATTAATAACAAGGTCCTAATCACACAATCAGTCGTGAGGGACTTGGGCACCCAGGTTGATAGCAAACTGACTTTTGACCACCATATTGCCTCCATTGTATGGAAAGCTTTCTATATGGCCCACCTCATTAGTAGGAGTTTGTCATCCAGGGACAAGGAGGTCATAACATCCCTGTATTCTTCCCTTATAAGACCCATTATTGAGTACAATGTCCCTTTCTACATGTACCTCACAAAGCACATGCAGCAGCTGGAGAGACCACAGAGCTTCCTCACCAGGAGAATCCATGGCCTCAAACATCTACCCTACATAGACAGGCTAAAAGGCCTGTCCCTCTACTCAGTCTCATACAGACTCTTCAGAGGTGAACTTTATCTGGCATACAAAGTAATTTCTCACCCCACCTTGATGGGACTGCTGCATATCCACAAGTCTAGCTATACTCAAGTAACACGCATGCACAACCTCAACCTAGTCTGTGACATCAATAGGAATTGTTAGCAAAACAGATTTGTGTCAGAGGCTCCCCCTTTTGTGGAATAGACTCCCTCTCCACGTCAAGCAGAGTACTTCATTAACCATTAACCCTTTTAAAGTGCAACCTGGATGGTGAGCAGAAAATACACCCCAGGGACTCCAGCGGTGTCCCTGCTGGACAGAGGCATCGGGTGCTGACTTGTTGTAACATGTGCTAAATTCTTGGCTAGGCTTGTAAGGGCCTGAGGGCCAATTGCCTAGTAACTTCTTATGAGCCTATCATCCTATGGTATTGTATCTTACTATCACTGCTGACAGTACTGTATCTCACTCCCACTACTCATGGTACTGTATTCTATGACCACTACTGATGGTACTGTATCTTACTACCACTACAGATGGTACTGTACCTTACTATCACTCCTAACAGTACTGTACCCTATCTTACTAATACTATTAACAGTGCTGTATCTTACTACCACAAATGAGAGTACTTATCTAATTACCACTACTGATGGTACTGTATCTTACTATCTTACTACCACTACTGACAGTACTATATCTTACTACCACTAATGATGGTACTGTATGTTACTATCACTATTGACAGTAAGGTACCCTACCTTACTACCACTAGTGATGGTACTGTATCTAATCATCACTACTGATGTTACTGTATCTTACTACCACTACTGACGGTACTGTATGTTACTATCACTACTGACAGTAAGGTACCCTACCTTACTACCAATACTGATGGCAGTCTATATTACTATCTCTACTGACAATACTCTACCCTATCTTAGTACCACTACTGACAGTACTTTATCTTACTACCACTACTGATGGTATGT
>NC_056729.1:1840066538-1840127420 GCF_019279795.1 Protopterus annectens | reverse complement strand
ACTACTGATGGTACTGTATGTTACTATCACTACTGATGGTACTGTATGTTACTACCACTACTGATGGTACTGTATCTTACTACCACTTCTGATGGTACTGTATGTTACTACCACTTCTGATGGTACTGTATCTTACTACCACTACTGATGGTACTGTATGTTACTACCACTACTGATGGTACTGTATCTTACTACCACTACTGATGGTACTGTATGTTACTACCACTACTGATGTTACTGTATCTTACTACCACTTCTGATGGTGCTGTATGTTACTATCACTACTGATGGTACTGTATGTTACTACCACTACTGATGGTACTGTATCTTACTATCACTACTGATGGTACTGTATCTTACTACCACTTCTGATGGTGCTGTATGTTACTATCACTACTGATGGTACTGTATCTTACTACCACTTCTGATGGTACTGTATGTTACTACCACTACTGATGGTACTGTATCTTACTACCACTACTGATGGCACTGTATGTTACTACCACTTCTGATGGTACTGTATCTTACTACCACTACTGATGGTATTGTATGTTACTACCACTACTGATGGTACTGTATCTTACTACCACTTCTGATGGTACTGTATGTTACTACCACTACTGATGGTACTGTATCTTACTACCACTACTCACGGTACTTAACCCTTCCCCAGTACTTCCATGCATTCTCCTCCTATACCTTTCTCCCACGTCTCTTCCTTACCTCCCTTTCACCATTATTATCCAGTCACCTCCCATGATGTAGCTTTTTGCTACATCTGTATATTTTCACCTCCCTTGATGACTCTCCCATTTTTCTACCATATTTTATTCTGGCTCTTCGTTCCTCCACATAATTACTCTGCCTATCATAGTAAAACCGTTTGTTTCTATCACCTTAAACTGGCAACATGTCAGCACACTCACTGTCTGCACTCATATATTTCAGTTACTGTAACAGTTCTCCGCTTCATGAATATCAGTTATTAACTTTCACTGCTTCTCCTACTTGTTTTATTTTTTTATTTTTCCAAATCTTTTGGGTTTCTGATACCATCACAGGAATGGACCCCATTCCTAAGTCAAAGTACGATTTAAGTTCATGAAGTTAGTATTATTTCACTCTGATGTCAGCCCAAAGTGCTCTTTGTAGCACATGCAATATGCCTGTAATGACTCCTTCTGTAATTCCTATGGAATTACATGTATTGGTAACATATCTAAATATAATTGTAGACTCTTTTTTATAAGACCTGTTGCTCCTACTACTATTGGAACTATCTGGGTATCTTTCTTCCACATTGGTCTTATTTCTGCTTGCAAATCATATTTTATGACCTTGTGTCTCTCTGTACACATAACACTGTAGTCAGTGGGTGTGGCAATTTTAATGATCAATGCTACTTTTGTCTTCTTTTTTTCGACCACTATATCCAGTTTTCTAGCATCTATCTTTTGAACTGTTGGCAATTTTCTTACTTGTATAATAATGTACTCATTTTTATTGCTATTTTTATTCATCCCTCAATGACCTTTTCCTTCAGCAAACTGCAATATTGCATTCTTCACATGGTTTCTCAGAACTTCAAGCCCCAACAAGAGGAACAAACATACTAGATCTGGTCCTTACTAACATGACAAATAGATGCACCACCACAACTGTTGGACCCTCATTACTTAAATCTGCCCACAAATCAGTCACCTTCAAACTAGCACTAACACCAGAACTCACAATGGTATAAGACAGAGTAAAAATGTTCACCAAGGCAAACTATACCCCCCTAGGGGAAGGTATAAGTGCTTTCCAGGCCACACCCCTTAGCTAGAAGTGGTAACCGCACCAAAGCTTACTCTAAAGTCCTGTGCAATCACTTGTATAAGTGGATCGACTCCGCTGTTAGAGAGAATCAAACCCAGAGCCTCAAGTAAAAACAGGCTGCCCTGGTGGGCATCCAGCAGCAACAAACTGTACAACACATGCAAAAAGGGGGCATCTAGGAAAACTAAGATGAGGCCCCAACAATGGAAAAGCACCCTCCTCAGCCTCAACAGGCACATGGGACAACATGTCAAATCCTCTAAGGGTAACTTTGACAAAAACTTAGCAATCACAGCCAAGGATAATCATAAGGCATTTTACAGCTATGTACACAGTCTTCAAAGACATCTGGAGCGCTTCTCCCCAGGCCTCTGGTGAAAATAGCCTCTGTTCCTAGTCGGACATTCCAGATTAACAAATGTTAAATAAAATAATAAAAGGTAAGACCCACGCATGTGACGAACTAGTGACTAACAGTATCACACACTGATCCTGCAGAGATAGCAAACCTCCTGGTGGACAGATTTAGCAACTATTTCAGTGTCTTATCCCTTCCAAATGTATCACAAATCTTGCCCCCGATTCCCTCCCCATCCCTACATATCCAAATAGTGGGTCACTAAAGACTT
Source organism: Protopterus annectens (assembly GCF_019279795.1). Taxonomy (NCBI): domain Eukaryota; kingdom Metazoa; phylum Chordata; order Ceratodontiformes; family Protopteridae; genus Protopterus; species Protopterus annectens. Next base: position 1,840,124,973 of record NC_056729.1, on the reverse strand, counting down.
GTAAAAAGCAAAAAACACAGCCATTATGGGACCAGACAGCATTCCAGGATATCTTCTTCTTCTGGCTTTTTCCCAGTTAGGGGTCACCACAGCAGATCACTTGTCCGCTCATGATTGGCAGTGAAGTTTTTATGGTGTCAAGTTGCCAGCCTGGCACCCAACCTTCCACAGAAGACACAAACATGCACACATTCATGCCTAGGGACAATTTAGAGTGTCCAATCTACCTACAGCATGTCTTTGGGATGTGGGAGGAAACCAGAGCACCCAGAGGAAACCCATGCGACCACAGGGAGGACATGCAGACTCCACACAGAAGGCACCCCAGCTGAGGATCGAACCAGATAACCTCTTGCTGTGAGGTGGCAATGCTAACTGCTGCACCACCATGGCTTCCCTATTCCAGGCTGTCTTCTAAACCAAGTAAAACATGAACTAGCATCACCATTAAGTATACTGTTCAATCACAGCCTAACCACTAGTTGTGTTCCTGCAGAATGGAGAACAGCAATAGTTATTCCCCTCCACAAAGGTGGCTTAGCAAAAGATCCATGGAATTATAGATCCATAAGTCTGACCAGCCTCGTCTGTAAGGCCATGGAATGTATCATCATGGACCTCATAAATAAAGACATAGGAAACCATCAAACCCTGGATCTGACTCAATTCAGCTTCATCAAAGACAGATCCTGCCTGTTAAACCTGGTGGATTTCTTCAAAAATGTGACCAAGGCCATTGACATGGGCAAATCTGTGCACACAGCATACCTTGACTTGGCTAAGGCCTTTGACACAATCCCACACTCAGGCATTACCAATAAACTTAGAAAACTGAACGTAAACCTTTTTGTTGTAAGATGAGTTGCCGACTTGCTCACAAACCAGTCAAACACTATCAAAGTGGGTGACTCCACATCAACCAACAGACATGTCACCAGCAGGGTGTCACAAGTGTCAGTAGGGCCCCCTACTTTGGTATATAGTTTTCAGATGTTCAGGGCAAAGCTAAGGGGCTGTGGCTGACCAAGTTTGCAGAGGACTGCAAATGGTGGAATAATCAAATCCCCAAATGATGTCAGTATACTTCTGGAGGGTCTTAAGCAGACCCCCAAATGATGTCAGTATACTTCAGGAGGGTCTTATGCAGACCCCCAAATGATGTCAGTATACTTCAGGAGGGTCTCATGCAGACCCCCAAATGATGTCAGTGTACTTCAGGATGGTCTTACGCAGACCCCCAAATGATGTCAGTATACTTCAGGAGGGTCTCACGCAGACCCCCAAATGATGTCAGTGTACTTCAGGAGGATCTTATACAGACCAACGACTAAATGCAAACAAATGCATCCTCATTCCCTTCAATAAAAACAATGTCCCTTTACACTCTCAAATTAACAACAATACCCTGTGTACCTACGAAGTGGTAAGAGATCTGGGGTCACAAGTGGACTGCAACCTTACGTTTGACCATTATGTATCTACTGTAGTAAGGAAGGTTTTCCATGTAGCACACTTGATTAGCAAAGGCATAGAGCAAAGAAGGTTATTACCCCTCTATAGTCATCACTAATCAGGCCTATAATTGAGTATAATGCCAGGTTTGACATTTACCATATATAACAACTACAGCTATTGGAGAGACCTCAGAGGTTTCTAACAAAGAAGAGCAAGGGACTCCAGCATGTGCCTTATACAGACTGACTAAAGTCCTTGTCACTATACTCTGTATCATATAGAAGGATGACTTTACACTGCTGTTTAAATACCCACAACCAATTCACGTTAACCAATCATGAAAATTAGCATTCCATTCGAATTAAAAACCATAGGAACTTAAAAATAGGTGTAGAACGTCACATCCTATAATATAAAATGATGTTACTGCATATTACTAGCCATTAAATACACGTTCTATGTAAAATAAGACACTATAAAGCGTCATTATTAAAGATTGAATACTAAAAAATATATATATGTATACTTATGTATATTTTTATCAAATAAGAAATAAGTAAATAAATAAATAAACATGAAACATCTTACTTAGGTCTTAACAATGTTCCTTATTGTTATGTGTAATAAAAAAGTTTCATTTTTTAAGATAATATTACAATTATTGGACACATATTCGATGTTTTTAAATACTATTAATCTTGGTAAGTCATACTAAAAGACGCCCTTTCCTCATATACATAACTTATTAAATCTATACATACATCCTCATTGATTGAATAAAACTTGCAAGTTGTTTACCATGTAAGTGTGTACTAAGTACTAAACGTGCTTTATAACACGTTAAATATGGGACTATGATACAATTAACCACAAGAGTCAACTTACTATTGTTCTAGACATAACAAAAGTTAATAACACAGTTGTGTTCCCCTCTACAAAACTGCATCATAAAAACGCAGTTTGGAATAGACTATCTGTTGTAGGACAGCCATTTGAGAACACATTTTATTGACTGTGCTTCATTAATACCCGGAAACAGGTGAGCTCTTGTGCGGATTTGCCATAAAAGCTCATCTATTTCCAATCGTGTTTGCCATGGACCCCCTCTGATGTCCACTTCCCTGTGTTGCAAGACTAAATAGTTAAATGTGTGACCACTGAATTCCATACAATGCCTGGCCAAGGCATTGTTGGAATCATTCTTTATGGCATATTGATGTTCGTATATTCTATGTTTAAGCCTTCTCTCGGTCTTGCCGATGTAAAATGCCTTGCAATAGTTACAAAGGGCAGCGTATGTTACAGATTTCGTCTCACAATTAAAATGTCCATTGATCTTATAGTCTTTACCATTAATGTTACAGCTTTTAGTGACTTTAATGTGTTTACACTGGGTGCAAAAACCACACTTAAACATACCTTGAGGTTTGTTAGAGCTAACATGAGGTTTACTTTTCTAAAATAGATTTCATATTTTACCTCGTCTATATGTAATTTTGGACCTTCACCTAGGAGAGCAAAGGCTTCTGTCATTTTTAATGATGTCCCAATTTTGTAGACTATTTCCCTTATTTGTATCGAGTCTAGGAATAAGTGTGCAAAAAGCTAGTTGTAAACTTGCCTTTTGCTGTTTCTGTTGTAATAGTCAAGTCTGAATCAATAGTTACCTGGTCATCATTGATAGCAATAGTGACCGTCCCTAGTCCTGAAAGTAAAGGGAGAAGTGACCCACTTCTTCGTTTTGGGTCACTTCCACAACTATGTTTGTTATCAGGGAAAGAGGATATCCTCTAGACTCAAACATGTTAGTAAGATTGTTGCACTCATTGATAAAATCTTTGGTGTCTGTTATCATGCGTGCAGCTCTTACAATCTGTCCTTTGATGACCGCCCTCTTTTGGTGATATGGATGATTGCTTGTAAAATGTAAGAGAGAGTTAGAATAAGTTGGTTTTCTGTATATACAACTTTTGAATCTCTTATTAGTTCTGTCTTTAATAAGCAAAATGTCCAAATAATTGATCTTAGTGTCACTTGTACTATGTGTAAACTCTAAAAAGTCAGTTGTCATATTTATTCTGTCAATAAATGAAGGGATCATGTCCATCGTACCATCCCAAATACAAAAAATGTCATCCTGGTACCGAGTGTGGGGGTCATTTGCAAATGCAAATGCAGTCATGGCGCATTGGGAGTCCACTGTATTGTTTAAGGATGAATTATTTCTTAAATATGTCACCTGGTACACTCGGTACCAGGATGACATTTTTTGTATTTGGGATGGTACGATGGACATGATCCCTTCATTTATTGACAGAATAAATATGACAACTGACTTTTTAGAGTTTACACATAGTACAAGTGACACTAAGATCAATTATTTGGACATTTTGCTTATTAAAGACAGAACTAATAAGAGATTCAAAAGTTGTATATACAGAAAACCAACTTATTCTAACTCTCTTACATTTTACAAGCAATCATCCATATCACCAAAAGAGGGCGGTCATCAAAGGACAGATTGTAAGAGCTGCACGCATGATAACAGACACCAAAGATTTTATCAATGAGTGCAACAATCTTACTAACATGTTTGAGTCTAGAGGATATCCTCTTTCCCTGATAACAAACATAGTTGCAGAAGTGACCCAAAAACGAGAAGTGGGTCACTTTCTCCCTTTACTTTCAGGACTAGGGACGGTCACTATTGCTATCAATGATGACCAGGTAACTATTGATTCAGACTTGACTATTACAACAGAAACAGCAAAAGGCAAGTTTACAACTAGCTTTTTGCACACTTATTCCCTAGACTCGATACAAATAAGGGAAATAGTCTACAAAAATTGGGACATCATTAAAAATGACAGAAGCCTTTGCTCTCTCCTAGGTGAAGGTCCAAAAATTACATATAGACGAGGTAAAAATATGAAATCTATTTTAGAAAAGTAAAACCTCATGTTAGCTCTAACAAACCTCAAGGTATGTTTAAGTGTGGTTTTGCACCCAGTGTAAACACATTAAAGTCACTAAAAGCTGTAACATTAATGGTAAAGACTATAAGATCAATGGACATTTTAATTGTGAGACGAAATCTGTAACATACGCTGCCCTTTGTAACTATTGCAAGGCATTTTACATCGGCAAGACCGAGAGAAGGCTTAAACATAGAATATACGAACATCAATATGCCATAACAAAGAATGATTCCAACAATGCCTTGGCCAGGCATTGTATGGAATTCAGTGGTCACACATTTAACTATTTAGTCTTGCAACACAGGGAAGTGGACATCAGAGGGGGTCCATGGCAAACACGATTGGAAATAAATGAGCTTTTGTGGCAAATCCGCACAAGAGCTCACCTGTTTCCGGGTATTAATGAAGCACAGTCAATAAAATGTGTTCTCAAATGGCTGTCCTACAACAGATAGTCTATTCCAAACTGCTTTTTTATGATGCAGTTTTGTAGAGGGGAACACAACTGTGTTATTAACTTTTGTTATGTCTAGAACAATAGTAAGTTGACTCTTGTGGTTAATTGTATCATAGTCCCATATTTAACGTGTTATAAAGCACGTTAGTACTTAGTACACACTTACATGGTAAACAACTTGCAAGTTTTATTCAATCAATGAGGATGTATGTATAGATTTATTAAGTTATGTATATGAGGAAAGCGTTTTTAGTATGACTTACCAAGATTAATAGTATTTAAAAACATCGAATATGTGTCCAATAATTGTAATATTATCTTAAAAATGAAACTTTTTTATTACACATAACAATAAGGAACATTGTTAAGACCTAAGTAAGATGTTTCATGTTTATTTATTTATTTACTTATTTCTTATTTGATAAAAATATACATAAGTATACATATATATATTTTTTAGTATTCAATCTTTAATAATGACGCTTTATAGTGTCTTATTTCACACAGAACGTGTATTTAATGGCTAGTAATATGCAGTAACATCATTTTATATTATAGGATGTGACGTTCTACACCTATTTTTAAGTTCCTATGGTTTTTAATTCGAATGGAATGCTAATTTTCATGATTGGTTAACGTGAATTGGTTGTGGGTATTTAAACAGCAGTGTAAAGTCATCCCACTGTTTGTCTGATGAAGGTGAGTTATTCAACTTGCCGAAAGCGCTAACATTTATTGGAAGAATAAATTTGTGGAACTACCAGCTTCTCTTATTGTGTTTCAATCGCCTTCAGTATTTTTCAGTGGTCTGTGGATTTTTCGTCTTGTTTCAAGTGTTTTGGGTATGGCAAACAGAACCGGAGAAGCTGTTTCTCCAACGCTGTTCTCGCAGCAGGATGACAACAATAGTAGCAGCACTAACTCTCCAGGGAACTTAACAGTGCTAGTTGAAGCACTTCTTAAAAGAGTCGACGCTCTAACGCAAAAGGTAGACGCCTTTTCCAATTTAACCTCACTGAACAACATCGGTAATGTGAACCGACCCATGCCTTCAGTTAATTCAAGTGAAGTAACTATTCCTAATGGACAAGGTTCTCCTACTTCTACAACCATTAACCAAACTTCAGGTACGGACTCTCACATGCTAGCAGGCAACACGGAACAGCATTTCCCTACTCTAGTTAACGGAAACCAGCTACAGAGGGACAATACGCAAACTGTTGCACCAACAAGAGGTAATGATCATACTTCTGTTAATTCAGAAGGTATACCTATTATGAACAATTTTTTGGATAACAACAATTTCTTTTTGGGAAGATTTAATCCTGAAGTTGTTAACGTTATGTCACAAGATACAATTAATGAGAATTTAGGCATTAAAATTGACTTATTTGATACAAAACTGTTTAAGTGTAAAAAGTTGCAACTGGAAATATCATACCTACAAGAGTGTATTAAGAACAAGATAATTCCTAAGGGTTTACGCCAGTGGCGTTTTCCGGCCGGACTGACGGACGACTTAGTTTTCTACCAAGAATTGTTGGAACTGTTTGACAGACAGGGGACTGATTTTTTACAGGCATTAATAGCGTTTTATACCAGTGACATTACTAAATTAAAAATAGAACTTGGAAAACTTGAAACTGAGATCAAAAATCATGTTGAGTTTCCACGATACAAGTATGAGTATTGCAGGATCTTTTCTAGTATTGATGCTACAATGGAAAAACTTATCAATACTAAGAAAAAGAAATTGGCTAGAGACATTAGGGATTATGCCAACAAATGTGCTTATCCCAGACTTCCACGGAATGCACAGACTAATCCTAATGTTAACTGGGACAATGAACAGCACAATTCTTTTTCTACAACAGCATTTCCTGCAAATAATAATAACAATCAACCTGAACAAAGACAGGCCCCTAGAAGGAGTCCCAGATTAAATAACAACAATAATAATGGGTCAAATCAAACCAACTTCCCAGGGGAGGGGAGAGTTGAAAATTTTCAACAACAAACAATGCCAACTACATCCTTTGAATGTCAGGGTGTCAACAACTTTAACAACAACCAGGATTTTCCTTTAGTGACCTGTCCTTTGGGGAACAACCGTCCCCGGGCTCCAATACGGAACAACACGAGGAACAAATGTCGTGGACGCAGGAGATGAATGACATATTGGACTTTGGTGTAAAACCAAGGTTGTACAGAAGTACTAATGGTGATTTTACTGTTTATAACTACACAACTATAGACATCCAGCAGGACATTGTAGACTTTTTAGCAAAGGACTTCAGCTTTGTCCCTGGACATCACATGGATATTGGTAAAACAATCATAGACCTAAAAGTGTTTACACGAAAATTAAACTTGAACCATTTGATGGGTAATGATTCATCTGCAGTAAAATTACTTAGAGTAGCTAGTTCTTATAACCCACCTCTACATCCCACCTTGTACACATTTGAGAAAATTTGTGAGATGGATTTATGGGCTATCAAGAACCAGGTTATTCATAATAACCAAAAACATCCAAGTAATATCACTTTGTTAGAACGTGATTTCATTCACCTCTTGCAAGATTGCCATATTCGAGCCATGAAACCAGACAAAGGTGGGGGCATTGTTTTTATGGACCATTGTAAGTATGTTGAGTATATGCTTGAACATCTAGATTCAACTGCTTATAAATTGGTCACCATAAATGAGATCCATGGTGCATACAAGAAAATTAATAACATCTTAAACGACCTATTTCTGGAAGGATTGATTGACACTGACACACATAAATATCTTTTGATGCCTGCCCCAAAAATTCCTTCATTTTTTGGAACACCTAAGTTACACAAACGGTTGAATGCACCCCCATTTAGGCCCATTATTGATGGGAGGGGATCAGTTACTCAAGCATGTGCTAAACTCATTGATAGTATCATTAAACCTTTGATTCAAAACGAGAAGCACATTTGCAAAGATTCATGGTCCTTTCTGGAGAACATCAATAAACTCTCCTATAACGAGCATGCTTTGTTTTTGACAATTGATGTCAAAGACTTATATACAGTTATACCACAGTCAGTTGGCATCGCTTGGATTAGAGAATATATGGTGTCTAAAAACATGGGTGATGACTCTATAAATTTAACTGAGACCCTCTTAGAACTAATTTTGGCTAACAACGTCTTTATCTTCGAAAATCAATTCTATGTGCAAACATCGGGTGTAGCCATGGGCTCACCTTGTGGGGGTTCATTTGCAAATGCAGTCATGGCGCATTGGGAGTCCACTGTATTGTTTAAGGATGAATTATTTCTTAAATATGTCACCTGGTACACTCGGTACCAGGATGACATTTTTTGTATTTGGGATGGTACGATGGACATGATACCTTCATTTATTGACAGAATAAATATGACAACTGACTTTTTAGAGTTTACACATAGTACAAGTGACACTAAGATCAATTATTTGGACATTTTGCTTATTAAAGACAGAACTAATAAGAGATTCAAAAGTTGTATATACAGAAAACCAACTTATTCTAACTCTCTCTTACATTTTACAAGCAATCATCCATATCACCAAAAGAGGGCGGTCATCAAAGGACAGATTGTAAGAGCTGCACGCATGATAACAGACACCAAAGATTTTATCAATGAGTGCAACAATCTTACTAACATGTTTGAGTCTAGAGGATATCCTCTTTCCCTGATAACAAACATAGTTGCGGAAGTGACCCAAAAACGAGAAGTGGGTCACTTTCTCCCTTTACTTTCAGGACTAGGGACGGTCACTATTGCTATCAATGATGACCAGGTAACTATTGATTCAGACTTGACTATTACAACAGAAACAGCAAAAGGCAAGTTTACAACTAGCTTTTTGCACACTTATTCCCTAGACTCGATACAAATAAGGGAAATAGTCTACAAAAATTGGGACATCATTAAAAATGACAGAAGCCTTTGCTCTCTCCTAGGTGAAGGTCCAAAAATTACATATAGACGAGGTAAAAATATGAAATCTATTTTAGAAAAAGTAAAACCTCATGTTAGCTCTAACAAACCTCAAGGTATGTTTAAGTGTGGTTTTTGCACCCAGTGTAAACACATTAAAGTCACTAAAAGCTGTAACATTAATGGTAAAGACTATAAGATCAATGGACATTTTAATTGTGAGACGAAATCTGTAACATACGCTGCCCTTTGTAACTATTGCAAGGCATTTTACATCGGCAAGACCGAGAGAAGGCTTAAACATAGAATATACGAACATCAATATGCCATAACAAAGAATGATTCCAACAATGCCTTGGCCAGGCATTGTATGGAATTCAGTGGTCACACATTTAACTATTTAGTCTTGCAACACAGGGAAGTGGACATCAGAGGGGGTCCATGGCAAACACGATTGGAAATAGATGAGCTTTTGTGGCAAATCCGCACAAGAGCTCACCTGTTTCCGGGTATTAATGAAGCACAGTCAATAAAATGTGTTCTCAAATGGCTGTCCTACAACAGATAGTCTATTCCAAACTGCTTTTTTATGATGCAGTTTTGTAGAGGAACACAACTGTGTTATTAACTTTTGTTATGTCTAGAACAATAGTAAGTTGACTCTTGTGGTTAATTGTATCATAGTCCCATATTTAACGTGTTATAAAGCACGTTTAGTACTTAGTACACACTTACATGGTAAACAACTTGCAAGTTTTATTCAATCAATGAGGATGTATGTATAGATTTCATAAGTTATGTATATGAGGAAAGGGCGTCTTTTAGTATGACTTACCAAGATTAATAGTATTTAAAAACATCGAATATGTGTCCAATAATTGTAATATTATCTTAAAAAATGAAACTTTTTTATTACACATAACAATAAGGAACATTGTTAAGACCTAAGTAAGATGTTTCATGTTTATTTATTTATTTACTTATTTCTTATTTGATAAAAATATACATAAGTATACATATATATATTTTTTAGTATTCAATCTTTAATAATGATGCTTTATAGTGTCTTATTTCACACAGAACGTGTATTTAATGGCTAGTAATATGCAGTAACATCATTTTATATTATAGGATGTGACGTTCTACACCTATTTTTAAGTTCCTATGGTTTTTAATTCGAATGGAATGCTAATTTTCATGATTGGTTAACGTGAATTGGTTGTGGGTATTTAAACAGCAGTGTAAAGTCATCCCACTGTTTGTCTGATGAAGGTGAGTTATTCAACTTGCCGAAAGCGCTAACATTTATTGGAAGAATAAATTTGTGGAACTACCATCTTCTCTTATTGTGTTTCAATTGCCTTCAGTATTTTTCAGTGGTCTGTGGATTTTTCGTCTTGTTTCAAGTGTTTTGGGTATGGCGAACGGAACCGGAGAAGCTGTTTCTCCAACGCTGTTCTCGCAGCAGGATGACAGCAATAGTAGCAGCACTAACTCTCCAGGGAACTTAACAGTGCTAGTTGAAGCACTTCTTAAAAGAGTCGACGCTCTAACGCAAAAGGTAGACGCCTTTTCCAATTTAACCTCACTGAACAACATCGGTAATGTGAACCGACCCATGCCTTCAGTTAATTCAAGTGAAGTAACTATTCCTAATGGACAAGGTTCTCCTACTTCTACAACCGTTAACCAAACTTCAGGTACGGACTCTCACATGCTAGCAGGCAACACGGAACAGCATTTCCCTACTCTAGTTAACGGAAACCAGCTACAGAGGGACAATACGCAAACTGTTGCACCAACAAGAGGTAATGATCATACTTCTGTTAATTCAGAAGGTATACCTATTATGAACAATTTTTTGGATAACAACAATTTCTTTTTGGGAAGATTTAATCCTGAAGTTGTTAACGTTATGTCACAAGATACAATTAACGAGAATTTAGGCATTAAAATTGACTTATTTGATACAAAACTGTTTAAGTGTAAAAAGTTGCAACTGGAAATATCATACCTACAAGAGTGTATTAAGAACAAGATAATTCCTAAGGGTTTATGCCAGTGGCGTTTTCCAGCCGGACTGACGGACGACTTAGTTTTCTACCAAGAATTGTTGGAACTGTTTGACAGACAGGGGACTGATTTTTTACAGGCATTAATAGCGTTTTATACCAGTGACATTACTAAATTAAAAATAGAACTTGGAAAACTTGAAACTGAGATCAAAAATCATGTTGAGTTTCCACGATACAAGTATGAGTATTGCAGGATCTTTTCTAGTATTGATGCTACAATGGAAAAACTTATCAATACTAAGAAAAAGAAATTGGCTAGAGACATTAGGGATTATGCCAACAAATGTGCTTATCCCAGACTTCCACGGAATGCACAGACTAATCCTAATGTTAACTGGGACAATGAACAGCACAATTCTTTTTCTACAACAGCATTTCCTGCAAATAATAATAACAATCAACCTGAACAAAGACAGGCCCCTAGAAGGAGTCCCAGATTAAATAACAACAATAATAATGGGTCAAATCAAACCAACTTCCCAGGGGAGGGGAGAGTTGAAAATTTTCAACAACAAACAATGCCAACTACATCCTTTGAATGTCAGGGTGTCAACAACTTTAACAACAACCAGGATTTTCCTTTAGTGACCTGTCCTTTGGGAACAACCGTCCCCGGGCTCCAATACAGAACAACACGAGGAACAAACGTCGTGGACGCAGGAGATGAATGACATATTGGACTTTGGTGTAAAACCAAGGTTGTACAGAAGTACTAACGGTGATTTTACTGTTTATAACTACACAACTATAGACATCCAGCAGGACATTGTAGACTTTTTAGCAAAGGACTTCAGCTTTGTCCCTGGACATCACATGGATATTGGTAAAACAATCATAGACCTAAAAGTGTTTACACGAAAATTAAACTTGAACCATTTGATGGGTAATGATTCATCTGCAGTAAAATTACTTAGAGTAGCTAGTTCTTATAACCCACCTCTACATCCCACCTTGTACACATTTGAGAAAATTTGTGAGATGGATTTATGGGCTATCAAGAACCAGGTTATTCATAATAACCAAAAACATCCAAGTAATATCACTTCGTTAGAACGTGATTTCATTCACCTCTTGCAAGATTGCCATATTCGAGCCATGAAACCAGACAAAGGTGGGGGCATTGTTTTTATGGACCATTGTAAGTATGTTGAGTATATGCTTGAACATCTAGATTCAACTGCTTATAAATTGGCCACCATAAATGAGATCCATGGTGCATACAAGAAAATTAATAACATCTTAAACGACCTATTTCTGGAAGGATTGATTGACACTGACACACATAAATATCTTTTGATGCCTGCCCCAAACATTCCTTCATTTTTTGGAACACCTAAGTTACACAAACGGTTGAATGCACCCCCATTTAGGCCCATTATTGATGGGAGGGGATCAGTTACTCAAGCATGTGCTAAACTCGTTGATAGTATCATTAAACCTTTGATTCAAAACGAGAAGCACATTTGCAAAGATTCATGGTCCTTTCTGGAGAACATCAATAAACTCTCCTATAACGAGCATGCTTTGTTTTTGACAATTGATGTCAAAGACTTACATACAGTTATACCACAGTCAGTTGGCATCGCTTGGATTAGAGAATATATGGTGTCTAAAAACATGGGCGATGACTCTATTAATTTAACTGAGACCCTCTTAGAACTAATTTTGGCTAACAACGTCTTTATCTTCGAAAATCAATTCTATGTGCAAACATCGGGTGTAGCCATGGGCTCACCTTGTGGGGGTTCATTTGCAAATGCAGTCATGGCGCATTGGGCGTCCACTGTATTGTTTAAGGATGAATTATTTCTTAAATATGTCACCTGGTACACTTGGTACCAGGATGACATTTTTTGTATTTGGGATGGTACGATGGACATGATCCCTTCATTTATTGACAGAATAAATATGACAACTGACTTTTTAGAGTTTACACATAGTACAAGTGACACTAAGATCAATTATTTGGACATTTTGCTTATTAAAGACAGAACTAATAAGAGATTCAAAAGTTGTATATACAGAAAACCAACTTATTCTAACTCTCTCTTACATTTTACAAGCAATCATCCATATCACCAAAAGAGGGCGGTCATCAAAGGACAGATTGTAAGAGCTGCACGCATGATAACAGACACCCAAGATTTTATCAATGAGTGCAACAATCTTACTAACATGTTTGAGTCTAGAGGATATCCTCTTTCCCTGATAACAAACATAGTTGCGGAAGTGATCCAAAAACGAGAAGTGGGTCACTTTCTCCCTTTACTTTCAGGACTAGGGACGGTCACTATTGCTATCAATGATGACCAGGTAACTATTGATTCAGACTTGACTATTACAACAGAAACAGCAAAAGGCAAGTTTACAACTAGCTTTTTGCACACTTATTCCCTAGACTCGATACAAATAAGGGAAATAGTCTACAAAAATTGGGACATCATTAAAAATGACAGAAGCTTTTGCTCTCTCCTAGGTGAAGGTCCAAAAATTACATATAGACGAGGTAAAAATATGAAATCTATTTTAGAAAAGTAAAACCTCATGTTAGCTCTAACAAACCTCAAGGTATGTTTAAGTGTGGTTTTGCACCCAGTGTAAACACATTAAAGTCACTAAAAGCTGTAACATTAATGGTAAAGACTATAAGATCAATGGACATTTTAATTGTGAGACGAAATCTGTAACATACGCTGCCCTTTGTAACTATTGCAAGGCATTTTACATCGGCAAGACCGAGAGAAGGCTTAAACATAGAATATACGAACATCAATATGCCATAACAAAGAATGATTCCAACAATGCCTTGGCCAGGCATTGTATGGAATTCAGTGGTCACACATTTAACTATTTAGTCTTGCAACACAGGGAAGTGGACATCAGAGGGGGTCCATGGCAAACACGATTGGAAATAGATGAGCTTTTGTGGCAAATCCGCACAAGAGCTCACCTGTTTCCGGGTATTAATGAAGCACAGTCAATAAAATGTGTTCTCAAATGGCTGTCCTACAACAGATAGTCTATTCCAAACTGCGTTTTTATGATGCAGTTTTGTAGAGGGGAACACAACTGTGTTATTAACTTTTGTTATGTCTAGAACAATAGTAAGTTGACTCTTGTGGTTAATTGTATCATAGTCCCATATTTAACGTGTTATAAAGCACGTTTAGTACTTAGTACACACTTACATGGTAAACAACTTGCAAGTTTTATTCAATCAATGAGGATGTATGTATAGATTTAATAAGTTATGTATATGAGGAAAGGGCGTCTTTTAGTATGACTTACCAAGATTAGTAGTATTTAAAAACATCGAATATGTGTCCAATAATTGTAATATTATCTTAAAAAATGAAACTTTTTTATTACACATAACAATAAGGAACATTGTTAAGACCTAAGTAAGATGTTTCATGTTTATTTATTTATTTACTTATTTCTTATTTGATAAAAATATACATAAGTATACATATATATATTTTTAGTATTCAATCTTTAATAATGACGCTTTATAGTGTCTTATTTCACACAGAACGTGTATTTAATGGCTAGTAATATGAAGTAACATCATTTTATATTATAGGATGTGACGTTCTACACCTATTTTTAAGTTCCTATGGTTTTTAATTCGAATGGAATGCTAATTTTCATGATTGGTTAACGTGAATTGGTTGTGGGTATTTAAACAGCAGTGTAAAGTCATCCCACTGTTTGTCTGATGAAGGTGAGTTATTCAACTTGCCAAAAGCGCTAACATTTATTGGAAGAATAAATTTGTGGAACTACCAGCTTCTCTTATTGTGTTTCAATCGCCTTCAGTATTTTTCAGTGGTCTGTGGATTTTTCGTCTTGTTTCAAGTGTTTTGGGTATGGCGAACGGAACCGGAGAAGCTGTTTCTCCAACGCTGTTCTCGCAGCAGGATGACAACAATAGTAGCAGCACTAACTCTCCAGGGAACTTAACAGTGCTAGTTGAAGCACTTCTTAAAAGAGTCGACGCTCTAACGCAAAAGGTAGACGCCTTTTCCAATTTAACCTCACTGAACAACATCGGTAATGTGAACCGACCCATGCCTTCAGTTAATTCAAGTGAAGTAACTATTCCTAATGGACAAGGTTCTCCTACTTCTACAACCGTTAACCAAACTTCAGGTACGGACTCTCACATGCTAGCAGGCAACATGGAACAGTATTTCCCTACTCTAGTTAACGGAAACCAGCTACAGAGGGACAATACGCAAACTGTTGCACCAACAAGAGGTAATGATCATACTTCTGTTAATTCAGAAGGTATACCTATTATGAACAATTTTTTGGATAACAACAATTTCTTTTTGGGAAGATTTAATCCTGAAGTTGTTAACGTTATGTCACAAGATACAATTAACGAGAATTTAGGCATTAAAATTGACTTATTTGATACAAAACTGTTTAAGTGTAAAAAGTTGCAACTGGAAATATCATACCTACAAGAGTGTATTAAGAACAAGATAATTCCTAAGGGTTTACGCCAGTGGCGTTTTCTGGCCGGACTGACGGACGACTTAGTTTTCTACCAAGAATTGTTGGAACTGTTTGACAGACAGGGGACTGATTTTTTACAGGCATTAATAGCGTTTTATACCAGTGACATTACTAAATTAAAAATAGAACTTGGAAAACTTGAAACTGAGATCAAAAATCATGTTGAGTTTCCACGATACAAGTATGAGTATTGCAGGATCTTTTCTAGTATTGATGCTACAATGGAAAAACTTATCAATACTAAGAAAAAGAAATTGGCTAGAGACATTAGGGATTATGCCAACAAATGTGCTTATCCCAGACTTCCACGGAATGCACAGACTAATCCTAATGTTAACTGGGACAATGAACAGCACAATTCTTTTTCTACAACAGCATTTCCTGCAAATAATAATAACAATCAACCTGAACAAAGACAGGCCCCTAGAAGGAGTCCCAGATTAAATAACAACAATAATAATGGGTCAAATCAAACCAACTTCCCAGGGGAGGGGAGAGTTGAAAATTTTCAACAACAAACAATGCCAACTACATCCTTTGAATGTCAGGGTGTCAACAACTTTAACAACAACCAGGATTTTCCTTTAGTGACCTGTCCTTCGGGGAACAACCGTCCCCGGGCTCCAATACGGAACAACACGAGGAACAAACGTCGTGGACGCAGGAGATGAATGACATATTGGACTTTGGTGTAAAACCAAGGTTGTACAGAAGTACTAACGGTGATTTTACTGTTTATAACTACACAACTATAGACATCCAGCAGGACATTGTAGACTTTTTAGCAAAGGACTTCAGCTTTGTCCCTGGACATCACATGGATATTGGTAAAACAATCATAGACCTAAAAGTGTTTACACGAAAATTAAACTTGAACCATTTGATGGGTAATGATTCATCTGCAGTAAAATTACTTAGAGTAGCTAGTTCTTATAACCCACCTCTACATCCCACCTTGTACACATTTGAGAAAATTTGTGAGATGGATTTATGGGCTATCAAGAACCAGGTTATTCATAATAACCAAAAACATCCAAGTAATATCACTTCGTTAGAACGTGATTTCATTCACCTCTTGCAAGATTGCCATATTCGAGCCATGAAACCAGACAAAGGTGGGGGCATTGTTTTTATGGACCATTGTAAGTATGTTGAGTATATGCTTGAACATCTAGATTCAACTGCTTATAAATTGGTCACCATAAATGAGATCCATGGTGCATACAAGAAAATTAATAACATCTTAAACGACCTATTTCTGGAAGGATTGATTGACACTGACACACATAAATATCTTTTGATGCCTGCCCCAAAAATTCCTTCATTTTTTGGAACACCTAAGTTACACAAACGGTTGAATGCACCCCCATTTAGGCCCATTATTGATGGGAGGGGATCAGTTACTCAAGCATGTGCTAAACTCGTTGATAGTATCATTAAACCTTTGATTCAAAACGAGAAGCACATTTGCAAAGATTCATGGTCCTTTCTGGAGAACATCAATAAACTCTCCTATAACGAGCATGCTTTGTTTTTGACAATTGATGTCAAAGACTTATATACAGTTATACCACAGTCAGTTGGCATCGCTTGGATTAGAGAATATATGGTGTCTAAAAACATGGGTGATGACTCTATAAATTTAACTGAGACCCTCTTAGAACTAATTTTGGCTAACAACTTCTTTATCTTCGAAAATCAATTCTATGTGCAAACATCGGGTGTAGCCATGGGCTCACCTTGTGGGGGTTCATTTGCAAATGCAGTCATGGCGCATTGGGAGTCCACTGTATTGTTTAAGGATGAATTATTTCTTAAATATGTCACCTGGTACACTCGGTACCAGGATGACATTTTTTGTATTTGGGATGGTACGATGGACATGATACCTTCATTTATTGACAGAATAAATATGACAACTGACTTTTTAGAGTTTACACATAGTACAAGTGACACTAAGATCAATTATTTGGACATTTTGCTTATTAAAGACAGAACTAATAAGAGATTCAAAAGTTGTATATACAGAAAACCAACTTATTCTAACTCTCTCTTACATTTTACAAGCAATCATCCATATCACCAAAAGAGGGCGGTCATCAAAGGACAGATTGTAAGAGCTGCACGCATGATAACAGACACCAAAGATTTTATCAATGAGTGCAACAATCTTACTAACATGTTTGAGTCTAGAGGATATCCTCTTTCCCTGATAACAAACATAGTTGCGGAAGTGACCCAAAAACGAGAAGTGGGTCACTTTCTCCCTTTACTTTCAGGACTAGGGACGGTCACTATTGCTATCAATGATGACCAGGTAACTATTGATTCAGACTTGACTATTACAACAGAAACAGCAAAAGGCAAGTTTACAACTAGCTTTTTGCACACTTATTCCCTAGACTCGATACAAATAAGGGAAATAGTCTACAAAAATTGGGACATCATTAAAAATGACAGAAGCCTTTGATCTCTCCTAGGTGAAGGTCCAAAAATTACATATAGACGAGGTAAAAATATGAAATCTATTTTAGAAAAAGTAAAACCTCATGTTAGCTCTAATAAACCTCAAGGTATGTTTAAGTGCGGTTTTTGCACCCAGTGTAAACACATTAAAGTCACTAAAAGCTGTAACATTAATGGTAAAGACTATAAGATCAATGGACATTTTAATTGTGAGACGAAATCTGTAACATACGCTGCCCTTTGTAACTATTGCAAGGCATTTTACATCGGCAAGACCGAGAGAAGGCTTAAACATAGAATATACGAACATCAATATGCCATAACAAAGAATGATTCCAACAATGCCTTGGCCAGGCATTGTATGGAATTCAGTGGTCACACATTTAACTATTTAGTCTTGCAACACAGGGAAGTGGACATCAGAGGGGGTCCATGGCAAACACGATTGGAAATAGATGAGCTTTTGTGGCAAATCCGCACAAGAGCTCACCTGTTTCCTTGTATTAATGAAGCACAGTCAATAAAATGTGTTCTCAAATGGCTGTCCTACAACAGATAGTCTATTCCAAACTGCTTTTTTATGATGCAGTTTTGTAGAGGGGAACACAACTGTGTTATTAACTTTTGTTATGTCTAGAACAATAGTAAGTTGACTCTTGTGGTTAATTGTATCATAGTCCCATATTTAACGTGTTATAAAGCACATTTAGTACTTAGTACACACTTACATGGTAAACAACTTGCAAGTTTTATTCAATCAATGAGGATGTATGTATAGATTTAATAAGTTATGTATATGAGGAAAGGGCGTCTTTTAGTATGACTTACCAAGATTAATAGTATTTAAAAACATCGAATATGTGTCCAATAATTGTAATATTATCTTAAAAAATGAAACTTTTTTATTACACATAACAATAAGGAACATTGTTAAGACCTAAGTAAGATGTTTCATGTTTATTTATTTATTTACTTATTTCTTATTTGATAAAAATATACATAAGTATACATATATATATTTTTTAGTATTCAATCTTTAATAATGACGCTTTATAGTGTCTTATTTCACACAGAACGTGTATTTAATGGCTAGTAATATGCAGTAACATCATTTTATATTATAGGATGTGACGTTCTACACCTATTTTTAAGTTCCTATGGTTTTTAATTCGAATGGAATGCTAATTTTCATGATTGGTTAACGTGAATTGGTTGTGGGTATTTAAACAGCAGTGTAAAGTCATCCCACTGTTTGTCTGATGAAGGTGAGTTATTCAACTTGCCGAAAGCGCTAACATTTATTGGAAGAATAAATTTGTGGAACTACCAGCTTCTCTTATTGTGTTTCAATCGCCTTCAGTATTTTTCAGTGGTCTGTGGATTTTTTGTCTTGTTTCATCTGTATCATATAGACTTCTTAGCGAGACTTATGCCTAGCTTATAGAGCAATCTCCGATCCAAACCTAATGAATCTGCAGCATATCCATAAATCAAACGGGACTAGAGCTACCCATTAGAGGGACCTAAATATTGTCTGTGACTTCAATAGAACATGCTGCAGGGACAGATTTGTCTCCCACCAACTCCTGTGTCTTTGGAATAGGCTGCCAATTCATGTAAAGCAGAGCACCTCTATGACACTGTTCAAAACAAACCTGGATGAGTGGATGGGGCACCATAAATTCATATCGGGGATAGAACCCACAACCCTTCTAGACATGGACAGTTATTACTAAATACAATCCTTGGTATTGACTAGACTATTTATGGGCATTACATTGGGATGAAACGGCTAGGATTCAAATGACCTCCTCGTTGATAATCTAATAACCTCCTATGATCCTGTTTGTTGTGTTTTACTGTTATATTTGCTCATTTTATTTACATATTTTGCTTATTTGCTTACTCCAATTGTCTTTACTCATATATTTGCATTATGTAACTCCCTATGCCTCCACAGAAAAGGGACCATTATAGTCCAATCAGAACTTCCCAGTCAAGAAATGCAATAAGAAAATAAATAAATAAACAAACAAATAAATCAATATGTGAGAGATGCAGTTACATTAAGAACCTAGAATCCTTGCTGTCTCAGTCACAAGCCAGTACATCTGGCACAGAGAAGGTTGTCTGCACAAACACTACGAACGCCACACCTCTACCACCACCCACAACTATACAACACACTCCTACATATGCAGAGGTTCCCAACAAAAACATACATAAACAAAAGTGACCTCCAAAGCAAAAACACACACTCACATCAGAACCCACAGCACCAAGCATCACACATAGTACACCCTGATGAAGCGACGAGAGTAGTCGTGAAAGCACTCACGTTTGTTTTTGTTTTTTGTTCAAAAAAACATCTGGCTGTGTAAGCTTTGTGCAGTTTTTTCCTTTATGTTGTGCCCCTTACCAGGCTAGACAAGGAGAAAGTCATGGTCATTTGCTTGTTAGGTGCTAGAATCCACTATGACATGCATGCAGTCAAGTGTCTTAACAAGAGGTACTGTTATGACTCTCATAGACCATGTTGTTGTGAATGACTTGAGACGTGCCTCTCTGGACTATATGAAGGGAGGCATGATTGAGCTCACTGAGTGTGTCCCAGGCAGGTGATGGAGCTCACTGAGTGTGTCCCAGGCAGGTGATGGAGCTCACTGAGTGTGTGTCCCAGGCAGGTATGTCCCCAGCTTTAAGCATCATTCTACTGTCACCCAGAATGATGCCTCAATACAAACAGAAAATTATTGACTTTAACAATTGGCTTAGTTTCTGGTGTCATTCCAAGGGGATCCAGTATCTGACAGCCTGGGAGGGCATGATTAACAGACCACAATGCTTTGCTAGAGATAGTCTTCATCTGTCTGCCCTGGGCGTCAGTCTTCTGGAAAAGGCTCTTGCCTCCCCCATAGTGCCTTTTTTAGGCAAAGGTATGAGCACAAAATTACCAACATGAAAAATTCCTCTATATGAAATTTAAAGGTCATGTTGTTAAATGCTAGGAGTCTTAGCATGAAACTATACTCACTGCAAGCATTCCTTGCCCTGGAGGATACTGACGTGTGCAGTCAGTGAAACCTGGTTCAAAGCTGCAGAGAGCACCCTATCCTTACCAGGTTACTTGTCCTACCATAATTTCAGACCCCAAGTGGAGGGCTGCAAAGCCAAATGAGGTGGAGTTTCAATATTTATCAAAGACGTACACACCTCCAGACTGATCAGATGGTATGACACACAGGGGACACTCCAAGTGCAGTTAACTGTTGACAAAACACCTATTCAAATCATAGCCACAGACTCCCAACCATGACTCAGGATACCCACTCCACTTATCTCGACTTACTTGAATCCATAAAGATTCAACCCTCTACTCTGATCCTGGGTGACTTTAACTACCCAACCATAGAGTGGAAGACCTATTCTAGCCCAAACATGAATGCCCAGAGATTCCTCGACTTCGCCAGTGCCAATGCATTGGATCAGCTGGTCAACACCCCTATGAGAGGTAAAAATATCTTAGACCTGTTCCTAACCAACATGAGTAGCCACTGAAGCACCCCTACAGGTGTCATTCTCCTTGGTAAGATCTGACCATAAAGTGATCACTTTCAAAGTCAACATCTCCCCTGCCCCTCCCCCCCTGTCAGGATCAAACAAAAAAAAACTTTTCCAAAACTGACTACAATCACCTGAGAGCAGGTATAAGCAGCTTCACAGCCACCATCCCTTCAGATGGAACTTGCACTAATGTCCAAGTCTACACCAAAAAACTATATGAACACCTGCCTAGCTGTATGGCCTTAACAATACCTGACAGCACCAAATCATCTTCCTCAAGAAAGTAAACCTGTCTGGTGGACAGCAACAATAAATAATGTCTATAATACAAGGAAAGAACTGCTGTCCAGGACCAAGAAGGAGCAGGTGCCAAGTTGGAAGCAATCTCTCCTTTGTCTCAACAAGCAAATAAGGTCATTGGTGAAATCTTCTAAGGCTAATTTTGAGTTCAAATTGGCCACATCCATTAAGGACAATCACAAGGCATTCTTTACATATGCCTGCAATCTGAACTGGTGGTCAATAACACCACACTCAAAAGCCATAGATATAGGCAACCTGCTTATTTGTTCTGGGGCCTCTACTGTTTGAGATATACTTTTCTGTGGTGCATGCCAAAACCAGTGGTCTGTGACAGACCAAGTCTGCAGATGACTGCAAGCTGGGCATTGTCTTAAATTCCCCTAGTGATATAAAAATCCTCCAAGAGGGCCTTACCCAAATTGATGACTGGTGCCAGAAGCATAGCCTAAAACTGAAAACTTTACCCCCCACGTCCCTCCCATCAGTAAACCTGGACATCCTCAGCACTTGCCCCATTCCCTCATCACTAGGGATCAGGTCTTTAATGCCCTCTCAAATGCAAAAAATACAGTCTCCATGGGACCTGACAACATCCCTGGCTGTATCCTACAAGAACTCAGGCATGAGCTCTCAGCTCCATTAGGCACCCTATTTAACCAAAGTCCAAGCACCGGCTTCATCTCAGCCGAATGGAGGACATCCACTGTCATCCCTCTACACAAAGGTGGAGCATCCACTGACATAGGCAATTATAGGCCCATCAGCCTAACTAGCCTGATCTGCAAGGCCATGGAACGCATTATCATGGACCTTATAAGCAAGGACATTGGCATCCTCCAAACACTTTACCCTACACAATTTGGTTTTGTCAAAGGGAGATCATACCTGTTAAACTTGGTCAACTTCTTCAAAACAGTCACCTTCAACACTATTCCACACCCTGGCATTATAGATAAACTCTCCCAGCTAGGCATCAACCCATATGGTATCAGATGAGTAGCTAACTGACTCACTGATAGAACCCACTTAGTCAAAATAGGGGAAGTCACCTCTAGTAGTAGACCTTTAATGAGCAGTGTACCCCAAGGATTGGTTCTGTGGCCTCTACTGTTTGTGATATACTTTTCTGAGGTGCAGGCCAAAACCACTGGTCTGTGACAGACCAAGTCTGCAGATGACTGCAAGCTGGGCATTGTCTTAAATTCCCCTAGTGATATAAAAATCCTCCAAGAGGGCCTTACCCAAACTGATGACTAGTGCCAGAAGCATAGCCTAAAACTGAATGCTAAGAAATGTATCATTTTGGCATCCTACTAATTATCACATTAATAACAGCATACTAAGCATGCAATCCATCATGAGGGACTTGGGCACCCAGGTTGATAGCAACCTGACTTTTGACCACCATGTTGCCTCCATCATATTACATGGCCCACCTCATCCAGAAACAAGGAGGTCATAACATCCCTGTATTCCTCCCTTATCAGTCCCATTATGGAGTACAATGCCCCCTTCGGCATGTACCTTGCCAAGCACATGTAGCAGCTGGAGAAACCACAGCGGTTCCTGACCAGGAAAATCCAGGGTCTCAAACACCTATCCTATACAGATAGGCTAAAAGTCCTGTCCCTCTACTCAGAGTCATACAGATTGCTCAGAGGTGACCTGTGTCTGGCATACAAGGCCATCTCAGACCCAGCCTTGATGGAGTTTCTGCATATCCTTAAGTCAAACTCCACTCATGCAACCCAAACACAAGGCCTCATCCTGGTCTGTGACATTAATTGAATTTGTTGGTGGGATAGATTTGTGTCCCAAAGACTCCCCCATCTGTGGAATAGACTCCCTCTCCATGTCAAGCAGAGTACCTCTCTAGTCCTCTTTAAGAGGAACCTGGACGACTGGATAGGAAACAGAAAATATACCCCTGGGATCCCACCTGCTGGACAGGGGAAGCTGATGCTGACTTTGTGGGTACATGGACGAAATTCTTGGCTAGGCTTATAAGAGCCTCTGGGCCAATAGCTTAGTATCATCCTATGAACCTACGAACCTACGAACTTGTTTTCTCAATACTGTGGAATGAATTTAATACCACCTATCCATGCTTACAGATCCCAACTGACTCTTATAGTTACTCCAGGAACACCCACCGCCACCAATGGATTTTACTAAGCAAGTAGAAAACAGAAGTAGATTGCCATGCCTTTCTTCCATATCACATGCTCACCAAGGGACAAATATAGATTAGCCAATCTACTGTTTGGGCAGGAGATTGAAGTCTGGCCCTGCCAGGACTGTGGCTGGCAAGATGCTATAGACATCAAATCAGGCCACTATGAGCAGATCAGATGTAAGACTACAAAGATTATCTGTGATGTGGAAAAATGTGCCCTCCATCTTGCACAGCAGGGTAGGGCAATGCAAGATTGGTCAAAAGTTGAGCCAGCAATGATGGAGATGGAGGAGTTTCTGGCATCTCTGAAAAGCAGAACAGACTCATCACAGACCCACAGTGCAGTGGGATGTTGGACCTTGGAGCCAAGCTGTGATGTGCCTGAAGAGTGTCTGTCAGAGATGACACAAGTGTGCATTGCTCTTCTTGTATTTAGCCACAAATAATTTTGATTAATCCCTTTATTACTGCAGATCTCACTGATGTGTGCTTGAGCTACTACAGGTATATCAGGGATGGCACCTGCACAATGTAAGGTATACCTCCAATAGCACCTGCACAAGGTAAAGTATGCCTGCAATGTCACTTGCACAATGTAAGGTATACCTCCAATGGCTCATGTACAAGGTAAGGTATACCTCTAATGTCACCTGCTCAAGGTAAGGTATACCTTCAGTGACACCTGCATAAGGTAAGATATACTTCCAATGGCACCTGCACAAGGTAAAGTTTACCTTCAATGGCTCATGCACAA
Organism: Protopterus annectens; assembly: GCF_019279795.1. Lineage (NCBI taxonomy): Eukaryota > Metazoa > Chordata > Ceratodontiformes > Protopteridae > Protopterus > Protopterus annectens. The sequence continues at coordinate 1,840,100,265 of NC_056729.1, read as the reverse complement.
AGTAAGGTATACCTCTAATGTCGCCTGCTCAAGGTAAGGTATACCTCCAGTGGCACCTGCATAAGGTAAGATATACTTCTAATGGCACCTGTACAAGGTAGGTATACCTCCAAAATCACATGCCCAATGTAAGGTATACCTCTAATGGCACCTGCACAAGGTAAGCTATACTTTCAATGGCATCTGCACAAGGTAAGGTGTACCTCCAATGTCACCTGTACAAGGTAAGGTATACATCTAATGTCATCTGCACAAGGTGAGTTATACCTCCAATGGCACCTGCACAAGGTAAAGTATACCTCCAATAGTACCTGCACAAGGTAAAGTATGCCTGCAATGTCACCTGCACAATGTAAGGTATACCTCCAATGGCTCATGCACAAGGTAAAGTAAACCTCTAATTTCACCTGCTCAATGTAAGGTATACCTCCAGTGGCAACTGCACAAGGTAAGGTACACTTCTAAAGGTACCTGCACAAAGTAATCTATACCTTCAATGGTACCTGAAGAAGGTAAGGTGCAGCTCAAATATTACCTGTACAAGGTGAGTTATACCTCCAATGGCACTTGCACAAGGTAAGGTGTACCTCAAATGTCACCTGCACAAGGTGAGTATACTTCCAATGGCACCTGCACAAGGTAAAGTAAGGTATACCTCCAATGGCACTTGCACAAGTTAAGGTATACCTCTAATGTCACCTGCTCAAGGTAAGGTATACTTCCAGTGGCACCTGTATAAGGTAAGATATACTTCTAATGGCACGTCTACAAGGTAATCTATACCTTCAATGACACCTGCACAAGGTAAGGTATACCTCCAATGGCTCATGCACAAGGTAAGGTATTCCTCTAATGTCACCTGCTCAAGGTAAGGTATACCTTCAGTGGCACCTGCATAAGGTAAGATATACTTCTAATGGCACCTCTACAAGGTACTCTATACCTTCAATGGCACCTTCACAAGGTAAGGTATACCTCCAACATCACCTTCACAAGGTAAGGTATACCTTTAATGGCATCTGCACAAGGTAATCTATACTTTCATTGGCACCTGCACAAGGTAAGGTGTACCTCCAGTGTCACCTGCACAAGGTAAGGTATATCTCCAATGTCATCTGCACAAGGTGAGTTATACCTCCAATGGCAGCTGCACAAGGTAATGTATACCTCCAATGGCACCTGCACAAGGTAAGGAATACCTCCAATGGTACCTGCACAAGGTAAAACATATTACGCATTATTGCCACTACTCACCATCCTATTAATTCTGCACCAGGGAGTGAAGGAGAGGTGATGGATTATACTTATACCATGTCTTCTTATCTAAGATCTTCACAGGTGATTCTCTGTCCACCACTGTGGTACTTCCACTGCCTGATGTTGCAGAGAAGTCTGAATCTGACAATAACTGTGGTGAACAGCTGGCACAACAAGAGAGTAAAGTGTCTGTGTGTGCAGAAAACATCCTCTACTTAAGGCATGGGTATAGCCTCTATGCTACTCAGGGAGGACATCATGGTGTGGGCACAGGTAGTCAGGGCAGTGTGGCACACTGTATGTCTCTCACAAGCTCCAAAGGGTGGAGGGATGACAACATGGGCCTGCATACTGCTACATGTAGACAGCAATGGTACTGCCCTCCCCCAGAACTAGCTGTGTTAATGGATGCAATCCAGCATACATCCAGGTACATTGTGGAGACACAAGCCAGTAACACCTCAGCTTTTGCACAGATGATATGGATGCTACATGGTGTGCAGAGTGACCTACTGACATTCATGCTTCATATTGGTGATACTTTTAACAGAATCAATTGCATATTAGCATGGGGGGTCATCTGGTGTTCACACACCATGTGGCAGACTTGTTCCATTCAACCAATCCAACTTAGATTCCATAGATGGTAGCCACTGAGGATGTGGATGGCTAAGGTCATGCTCAGGCAGCGTCAGTATTTCTACAGTCACATCAGGTGTGGAGGTACCTGCAGGCAGGAACAGGCATCCATGAGATTGTGGCACATGTGGCAGTGGCATAGCTGGTAAGGGACAGCACTCACAGTCATGCAGCACAGCTACTTCTGGCCAAGGCTGTGGTACTACCTGTGAAACTGCAGTTAGAGGCAGCTCCTGTGAGTGGGTGCATACATGGGATGCCACCTTATCTTCCACACATGTCTTGAATATGTCCATTAGATGGAGGCACATCACAGCCACTACTGCTGAGGCTATATCTTCGTACACCCACATGCACAGCATTGCAGCCACCTAGTGTCTCACACTGACAGACCACTGAAGACAGTGGCCTTTCCCAAAGCATTCTTCACCAATCCTTCCATACCCACCAAACACACACACACACACACACACACACACACACACACACACACACACACACACACACACACACACACACACACACGTGCGTGTGCATGCCCGCACGCAAAAGAGAGTTCGTTGTCTCACATGCCGACACAAATGAGCTTGGTCTCTCACGCACATACACACACACACACACACACACACACACACACACACACACACACACACACACACACACACACACACACACACACACACAAACTCATTCTATCACTCACACACACACACACACAGACACAAGCTCTCACCCACACACACACACACACACACACACACACACACAGATGCATACACACACACACACACACACACACACACACACACACACACACACACACACACACACACACACACAAGCTCTCTCTCACACACACACACACACACACACACACACACACACACACAAGCTCTCTCTCTCTCACACACACACACACACACACACACACACACACACACACACACACACACACACACACACACACACAAGCTCGCTGTCTGACATGCACACACAAATGATCTCGGTTACATACACACATGGTTCACTTCCAAGTTTGCATGTACATTTCTCTGTGGAAGATACTGCAAACATTTGCTCCCTCACCCACTTATGCACACAATGATAACTTTGCCCTTCCATACTAGCTTCATATCTGCTTCACTCTTTGGGGGTGGGGTGGATTCATTCTGTGACTGTGGAATTAAATGTTACTTTGGATCAGAATATTTTAGATTCAAGTCCTGCCATGGTCATCAGCATAAATGTGGCTGCCCATGTGGCATAGTGGATAAGACATCTGTCGGTGGATTAGAATTACACATTTGCAAGGTCGCACTGTATCACACCATTATTTTGTTTTTTACTAAGAACTTCTCTGACTATAATTCATCCCAGATATGGCTCATGTACATCATCCCATGGCAGTTATTCAAGTAAATGTCAAGCTGTTTTTGCAAGGACATCCAGGATCATAACTCTGCATCACACCATAATTCAAAATACAGATGCTGACTAGGCAAATACTGCATTGCTTGGAGCAGAATGCATTACCTACAAACCTTGAGTGCCCCCAGTATGGAAACATATCATATCACAGTAAATGGCTCAATACTGTTTGCACAAATGAAGGTAGTCCACACAGCCTACCTGGACCTCGCAAAAGCCTTCGATACAATACCCCACTCGGGCATTATAGATAAGCTCACCAGCTTAAACATAAACCTCTATGTCACTAGATGGGTTGCAAACTGGCTCAAGGACAGAACCCACATGGTTAGAATTGCTGGAGCCATGTCAGACTCCAAACCAGTTACAAGTGGCATCCCACAAGGCTCAGTCCTGGGACCTCTCTTGTTCGGTATATATTTCTTGGAGGTACAGGCCAACACGGAAGGACTGTGGCTGACCAGGTTCACAGATGACTGCAAACTGGGCACCGTAATTGACTCTCCAGCCGACACAAGCATCCTCCAAAAGGGCCTCATAGAAACAGACAACTGGTGCCAGAGCCATGGCCTTAAGCTAAACACCAAAAAGTGTATAGTCATCCCCTTTGGCAAAAACAAAGTGCCCACAAATTACCACATAGGTGTTATCCATTAAGTACGGAAGAAGTAATTAGGGACCTGGGTACCCAAGTTGATAACAATCTCTCATTTGACAACCATGTGGCCAAAGTGGTTAGAAAAACATTTTATATAGCCCACCTAATCATGAAGGGATTCACATCTAGATCAAGGGAGGTCATCGTGCCTCTTTACTCATCCCTCATCAGGCCCATAATTGAATACAATGCCCCTTTTGGGATGTACCTTACCAGACACCTGCAGCAACAGGAAAGACCCCAAAAGTACCTCACCAAGAGGATCAAAGGGCTCACAGATGCCATATGCTGCCCGGTTAAAGAAACTCCAGCTCTACTCAGTGGCATATGGCCTGCTCAGAGGCGATCTGTGCCTGATGTATAAAGCCATGTCCAACCTGGAATTAATGGACATGCTGCACCTCAGAAAATCCAAATCCCATCGAGCTACATGCTCAAAAGACTTGAACCTCAGCACTGAAATAAATAGGACATGCTGGAGGGACAGATTCATAACCCAGAGGCTCCCTTCACTCTGGAATAAAATCCCAGTCCAGGTTAGGCAGAGTCCCTCATTGACTCTCTTCAAGAGGAATCTTGATGAGTGGATGGGAGATTGTAGGTTTACCCTGGGTATCATTTCTGTGTCACTGTTAGACAGAGGCACAGTATACTAACCTCAAAAAATGCATAGCAAAATTAATTTAAAATGGGTGGCAAAAGCCAAACACACTCTGGCTAGGGTTATAAATGCCCTAGGGCAGATAGCCTAGTATGAACCTATGAACCTAAATATACAGCACCCAAGTCAGAACAGCACAGCAATTACATACCTATACAGTAGTTTCCAGTACTAAACATCTGTAACTGGCATACAAGTGTTGTGTTGAAAAGTACTCCAGACACGCATATATAATGCTCTAATGCCACTACAAAAAGTAAGCAAATGATTTAAAAATGGCTAGCAATACATGTAACAAACCTTTATTTGTGACAGTAATAGTACACCTGCCCCCTCACCCATCACCAACACAGCAGCACACACAACTCTGCAACACCCACAAATGGGTCAAGAAAGTAGTAATGGGGTATGGATATGACAGTAAATTTTATATATATATATATATATATATATATATATATATATATATATATATATATATATATATATATATATATATATATATATATATATATATATATATATATATACATATATATATTAACCAAAGATTATCACACATTTATTAATTGGTTAATTTACACCATTAGTCAAATAAGGTATCAGTTTATCATTTCAGTTGTTAGGGGTGTTATGTTATGTGATTGGGTTTGACATAATGGTTACAGTCTTCACCTCACAGACACAAGGTACAGAGATTCATTCTGACCTCAGGATACTGACTAAGCTTAAAATGGCCCTTCAGTGCAGTTAGCCCAGTACTTACCTATGAACCTACTGGCTCTTCCTATAATGCCATTGTCTCGTTATACATTTTTTCCTTGCTACAAGCCACACTTTCTCAAGTTCCATATACAACCTCTTATATTTATTCTTGTACTATTCCTACCATGAAGTCTGCTTCCCATCAGAACTGCAAACCTTGTGTTTAATGGGTTACCTACACCTCAGGATACCAGTATTTTTGTAAAATGAATCTTTATAAATTAAAAACTCCTGTCTGTCCACAAACCTATCAAATCTGCTGGCCATTGTTTGTAATTGTACCATGTTGCTAAGGCCCGGAACTCCTTATCTGTATCCATCAGCTCAAGACCCTCCATCCCAGCCTTCAAAACCACTCTGAAAGACATCATAGCCAAAATCTGTCGCTGTTCTTGCCCAACACCAGGATGAACTATATCCTTAAATATAAACAAGTATCGATTCATACCTTATAACTCCTTACTCAAACTCAAACCCTGTCGCAATGCACCCGACAACCTTCCACAAACCTTCCTCAAACAGGCTGCAGACAGCATTGCCTATCCCATCTCTATTCTTATAAATAGATCAACACAAGAATCATACATCCCTTCTACCTGTGGCCATGCTTACATCATCCCCCTCCACAAAGGTGGCAAAAATACTGATGCCCCCCAACTTCAGGCCTATTGCCATCCTTTCCCTTCTTTGTAAAATACTAGAAAAAACAATACAAGCACAACTCATGGCACCCCTAACACTAAACAATCTCCTCTCTCCTATCCAACACAGCTTCCACCCTGGCCACAGCACCATGACAGCCCTTCTTTGCTTTCTTGAAACCATAAACCTTGAACGCAGCTCAGGCAAGTTCATATCCCCACTATTCATAGATCTCAACTGACTGTTGAAAGCAAACCCAAAAAACCAAAAAATCTTCCAAGCAAAAGAGTTCCAAAAACACTTCCAAGCAAAAGAGTTCCAAAAACACAAGTAGGTATTTATTAAGCACTTTTCATCATTCACAATGGAACAACTTCTTCAGATAAAAAACAATCACTCAATCAATAGTATTTATACAATAGTCTTGCTGAGTCAATCAGCTTAATTAATTGTGTTAAGTAGCACTGCTAAATTAAAAGGCACAGCTACATGAAAAATACTTAAAATAAAGTACTTGAAATAAAGTCTGTACAACTCAACTGGGAAGGTTCGCTAAATCATATACAGTCTATACCCAAACAGTACATAATATATGTAAACATGTATATACTTTTAAAAACAAGTTGTTATCAAAGCACAATCCTATTAAATATACTTCTTTTTTTAAAAATACTTCTTTTTTTAAAAATCATAAACCCAAAACAAATATTCCTATACTATCTGTTTATGCTCCTAAGTTTAAAAGGCATGAGATGTTACAATGGTCATTGAGCCCTGGTTCAGAAAAAGCATTAGTCCAAAATTGCCACGAAAGTTCACGATCTTCTAGTAGCAAATTATAGGGTCCTCTCCTACTATCTAATTGGAGTTGGTCTAAACCTATAAATTGGAACTGATGGTTCAGAAAAAGTACAATATGTTTTGCTAAGGCATTTTCAGTTTTCAACTTTGAAATTGCATTAACATGTTCATAAATCCTATCACGAAGATGTCTTTCCAATATAAAAACATGCACAGTTCGAGCACAAAGCAGCATACACTACAAGTTTAGAATTACAATTCAATCTATAATTGGGTTTATATATTTTGTTATTGATTATATATCTACTACTATTCATAGATCTGTCAAAGGCCTTTGACACCATCTCACACACCCTACTTATATCCCAACTTTCCACCCTACACCTCTTTCCCACCACCATCGCCTGGTTTTCCAGCTACCCGTCCAACTGCCAACAAGCTGTCCAATGGAAAACTTCAACCTCCCCTTCCTTTCCACACCCATAGGTGTTCCAAAAGGTTCTGTTTTGGCCCTCTTCTCTTTAATCTATTCATTAACAACTTTCACCAATCCATCCCAGACACATCTATCATCCAATATGCAGAGATCTCAACAACCGTCTGCTCAGCCTTCTCCCCCTCCGAGCTCCTAGCAAAAACCCAACTAGTCTTCTCCAAAACAGAAACCTGGATGCAGTCTAACCATCTGGCACCAAATACAAATAAAACCAAAATAATGTTTTTCCCCTACCAAAAACTCCATTGACAAATCCACATTCACCATACAGAGCCAAAACAACACCCTCCTTGAAATTGTTCCCAACACCAAGCTTCTTGGCATCATTATTGATGAAGAACTAAAATATGACACCCACATCCACTCCACAATCAAGAAAATCCACCAAAAGTTAGGTCTCCTCTACAGGCCCAACTGATTGTCAAACTCCTCTACCCGTCAAACTCTTGCATCCACCTTCCTACTCCCCTCCCTTATGTATGGTGCTCCTCTTTTCACCAATCTCCATCTTGGCCTTCGGTCCAAACTTGAATCCTGCTACCACAAGATCTCCAAATTTGCAACCAATTCAAAAAACTCATCCCACCAATGCCACTCCCTCCTCACCCTCAACTGTCTTGAACTACCCACCTACCTCAGTTACCTACAACTCACCATTGCCCACAAGCTCACATTTAAACCTGCCAACTGCCCAGCTCTCACTACTTCCTTAAAACCTTACATTCCCAACTGCTCACTCAGATCCAAAAACCAAAATCTCCTTCAGGTCCACAAACCTGCATGACCTCCTGACCATCTACTGCTGTCCCACTCTTTAGCTAAACAGTGGAACTCTTTCCCCGAACACCTATGCAACTTACCTAACCATACAAATTTCAAATCCCAGCTATTCTTTCATCTTTCTTCCAAATGGGAATGCCCTCGCCATGCTCCAACTTAACCCCTTCTCCCCCTTATTTCACCTTGCACTGACTCATCCAACTACCTCTACTATTACTTCATCCCACCCAAAACAATCCCTCCCATACTAAAAACTAATTTTCTCTCTAATATCTATTGTAATATACTCTCCAATCTCAAATATACTATTGCCTTCTCCATGCATAATATTTTCCTAACCTACTAATGGCTAGTAGCTATATATTTTGAAATGTTAAACCTATAATTAAGTTTATAACAAAAATATTCACTTTATGTAAATGTTGAAATTTCTGTATTGAATTATTATTTTTCATTTTTGTAACATTGTGACAAGCCAATTGCAAATATCATGGAGCTTATTTGTAAATGTTTAATTAGCTGTATGAACTATGTCTTTTTGTAACATGTGAAATGTAACTTGCAATTATTGTGGAGCTTTTCTCCCCAGGCCTACACTGAAAACGGGCTCTTCTTGGCCCAGTGGACTTCCCCGGTCATCAAACTTAAATAAATAAATAAATACTCTGCCTTCTTCACTCACTTCCTTACTTCTATCAATTTCGCTTCCCTCTAAATATACAATAACCCTGCTTTTCTCTCGCTTTGTATTGCAATTTATTTTTGTATTATACTGTCTCATTTGATCTCTCTTCCAGCTCTCTGTCCCCTTCCTCTAATTACTAGCATGAATTGACACTAAAAGTCCTGCCTCCCCTTCTTCTCACTTTCTTACATATCTTGCTGTTTACCACTGCTAAGTCTAAACACTGATCTTTTTACTCCTTTCATTTGGCAATTCTCTACAAGAAATATGTTTACTTCCTGTGTGAAATCACTGTGTGTATTAGATAAGTTACTACTGCTCTATGGCCTAAATAATGCCACCATCTTATATAGGATAGAAACCTATATGATGTAACTTTTTCTCTGCCTGTGTTAAAATACTGTAGTTACTTGGAATGTTACTGTTTTAAATATGGTTATGTTACTGTTATATATAGGTTCATAGGTTCATAGGTAAGTACTAGGCTATCTTCCCAAGGGCATTTATAAGCCTAGCTAGAGTGTGTTGGCTTTTGCCACCCCCTTAGATTATTTCCCTGTGCCTCTGACCAGCAGAGCCATTAGTTCCCTGTGCCTCTGTCCAGCGGAGCCACTGCAGTGATCCCCAGGGTAAATTTTCTGTTTCCCATCCACCCGTCAAGGTTTCTCTTGAAGAGTGCTAGTGAGGGTCTCTGCCTGATGTATATTGGAATCTTATTCCAAAGCATGGGGAGTCTCTGCGTCAGGAATCTATCCCTCCAGCACATCCTATTTATCGTTGTGGTAAGGTTTATATCCCTAGAGCGTGTGGCTCTCAGAGATTTGTTTTTTTTTTAGGTGGAGCATATCCATCAATTCTGGGTTAGACATGGCCTTGTATGTCAAGCAGAGATCACCTCTGAGTAAGCGGTATACAACCAAGTACAGCTGGAGTTTCTTTAATTGGGCTGCATAGGTCATCTGTTTGAGGCCAGTAATCCTCTCGGTGAGGTACTTTTGTGGGTTTACTATCATATTTTTGAATGGAACTTCATTGACTGTACTTTTGTCGAACACGTAAAATTGAAAAAGGTAATGTCGAACTCCAAAAGCCAACCTAGGAATGGGTTTTAACATGGGTTGAGATAGGGGAGAGGTTTGTAGTTCGGCAATAGCAGTGAACACCTATCTCAACCCATGTTATAACCCATTCCTAGGTTGGCTTTTGGAGTTCGACATTACCGTTTTTGATTTTCCGTGTTCGACAAAAGCGCAGTCAATGGAGTTCCATTCGAAAATATGATAGTAAACCACTTTTGTAGTCTTTCCAGCTGTCGCAGGTGTCTTGTAAGGTACAACCCAAATGGGGTGTTGTATTCTATAATGGGTCTAATAAGTGATGAGTAGAGAGGCACAATAACCTCCTTTGTTCTGGATGAGAACCCTTTTGAGATTTGGTGGGCCACGTAGAAGGATTTTCTAACCATCCTGGCAATATGATTATCAAAGGAGAGATTGCTATCTACTTGGGTCCCCAGATCCCTTATTACTTTTTCTGTATTTAGGGGATTACCACCTATGTGGTAGTTCATGGGTACTTTGTTTTATCCAAAGGGGATGACTATGCACTTTTTGGCATTCAGCTTGAGGCCATGATTTTGATACCAGGTATCCATTTCAGTGAGACCCTTCTGGAGGGTGCCTGTATCAGCTGGAGAATCAGTTATGGCCTCTAGTTTGCAGTCATCTGTGAACTTGGTCAGTCAAAGTCCTCCTGTGCTTGCCTGTACCTCTGAGAAGTATATACCGAACAGGAGGGATCCTAGGAATGAGCCCTGGGGGACGCCACTTGTAACCGGTTTCAAGTCAAACCTAGAGTCTGCAACTCTCACTGTGTGGGTTCGGTCCATGAGCCAATTTTCAACCTATCTCATGACATAGGGGTTAATGTTCAGGTTGGTGAGTTTGTCTATAATACCAGAATGGGGAATGCTGTTGAAAGCCTTTGCGAGGTCTAGGTAGGCTGTGTGAACCTCCTTACCCTCATCTAATGCCTTGGTAACTGTCTCAAAGAAGTCCACCAGGTTTAGGAGGCATGATCTGCCCTTAACAATGCCAAACTGGATGGGGTCCAAAGTTTGGAGGTTCCCAATGTCTCTTTTAATGAGTTCCATGATGATGCTCTCCATAGCCTTGCAGACCAGGCGAGTCAGACTTATAGGGTGATAGTTCCTGGGGTCCATTGTGGCGCCACCTTTGTGGAGTGGGATAACTGTTGCTGTGCACCATGCTGTGGGTGCGTAGCCTGTAGAGAGGCTGAGTTTCAACAGTGTGTTTAGGTGAGGGGTTAGTTCATTTTGGAGATCTTGTAAGACACAGCCTGGGACACTGTCCAGTCCCATGGAGGCTGTGTTTTTGGCTTTGGATAGGGCTGTTTTAACCTGTGAGTCAGTGATTTTTGGGGCCTTACATTCTTCTGGTATGGTTATGAGCCCTTTAGGGGGTGGGAGGGGTGTGAAGTTTGCGCTGAACCTGTCTGCCAAAATGTTGGCAATATCAGTCGGTTCAGTGTATTTTGTGCCATTCTGCACCAACTCAGAGCAGATTTGAGAGTTTCCATTTAGGTTCTTGACATAGCTAAAGAACACCTTATTGTTATCTTTGGAGTCCTTGGGAATTTTTCTTTCGAAATCAGCTTGGATGATTTAATGAGGGATCATAGTTTCTTGCTGATACTGATCAGGAATGTTTTTCCTTCTAGGGATTTTGCTCTTATCTGTACTAGTTTCCTCCTTCTATTGTAGAGCCTGTTTATGGCAGGGGTCCACCAAACTGGTTTCCTTTTCTTGGAGGAGTGAGTCTTGGTTTTACTTGGGATAGCACGATCCATGCATTCCTGCAGATGATCATAGAGTGCCTTTGTATAGGTTTCAGCAGCTTGAACAGCATTACCCATTGGTGAGGGGGTTGTGAACCTTTCCACCTTGGTCTTAAGCAATGTGAAGTTTGCTTTTGAAAAGTTTTTCACAGTGGTTTCCTTGATTGGGGTTGGGGCGGAATGTGAATATCCAGAGTGATTAGTCTATGGTCTGATCTAACCAGCAAGGGGTTGATGTCAGATGTGGAACACCAGTCGCCCATGTTGGTGATGACCATGTCCAATATGTTGTTCCCTCTGGAGGGGGTGTTGACCAACTGATCCAGGGCATTCAAGTTTATAAATTCTAGGAAGCATTGGGCAAGGAAGTTAGTACTTGAGTAGTTCCCCAATTAATGCTTGGGTAGTTGAAATCACCCAGTATTAGGGTGTTTGGTAGGACCTTCATATTTCCCAGTGACTCTAGAAATGCGGAATGGGGGTCCTGGGTCATGGTGGGTGATCTGTAGCAAGCTACAATTTGGATTGCAGTTTTGCCCATTGTTAGTTGCAATTGGATGATCTCTGATGCATCGTGCTGTGCCACTAACCTGGGGGTGTGAGTATCATTGATGAATATGGATACACCCCCGCCTTTTGTGTTTCGGTCTGGGTTTTGTGGCCAAAAGGTATCATATGAGTTATAGCCTGGCAGTGCTGGGGTGCTCTCTGGAGCCTTAAACCAGGTTTCTGTTACTGCACAGATATCGATGTTCTCCATACTGAGGAGTGCCTTAAGTGTGTGCATTTTGAGGTTTAGACTTCTGGCATTAAGTAGCATTACCCTCAGTTTTTGGTTACTTGCCCTATTTACGGTGGTGGGTTTGTCTTTTCAGCCTTGCCTAAAAAAGGCACTATGGGGTGGCAAAAGCCTTTGCCAGTATTTGAAAGCCTAAGGGTGACAGGTGCAAGCCATCTCTTGTGAAACATCGTGGCTTGTCGAGCATGTCATCCCAGGCAGACAGATACTGGATCCCCTTTGAATGACACCAGAAACTTAGCCAATTGTTAAAGTTGATCATTTTTCTTTATATTGTGGCATCATTCTTGGTGAGGGTAGTATGCTACTCAGGGTCAGGGTCATACCTGCCTAGGCTACATGATCAGAGAGCTCTTCCATGTCTCTTTTCATGTAGTCCAGGGAGGTATGTCTCAGGTCATTCACACCAACATGTAAAATGACAGAGTCATATTTGTACTTGTTCTGGAGTGACCTGAGTGCTTTTGTTATGTGGCGGATCCTGGCACCCAACAGGCAGCGAACTGTAACCTTCACCTTGTCCAGTCTAGTTAGTGGGACATCAATGTACCTGACTATAGAGTCGCCTATCACTAGTGTGTTGGGTATGTTATTTTGCCTTAAGGGCTGTGATTGCGTGGCACACTGATTATGTGAAGTATGTGTCTCATGGTTTGCGATTGGATGTCTGCTTTGGAGGTCTCTGTTGCTTTTGCAGATTTTTATTTAGAGCCTCAGAGTATGTTTTCGTGCATTTATGTGTGTTATTTGCCTGTGTTGGTTTGTTAGGTCTATGTGAGACTGGTGGTGTGTTGCAAGTATTAGCCTTCTCCTCTTGACAGTTTGTTACAGCCTGGGATTGAGAGAGCTTTACCTCCAGTCTGGCTGTATAATTGCATCTCTCACATATATTACTGTTTGGTGGTAAGAGGAGAGGGTTGTCTGTGCACATGAGGAAGTTGTAACATTGCGTCAAAATGCCCAGATTCACCAGTTGGACTGGAGAGTTCACCGGAAACTGCCCTTTGTACATGCCTGAATAGGTAGAGTGAACCATTTTTCTGATTGACTGGTGTGGACGAATAGAGGGCCTTGTCCTTTTGGACAGTATAAGGGGGACTAGTGCTAGGGGTATTTAGTGCTTATGAGTTTTAAGCAAGTGCTGGGCTGTAAAATGAATGGTTTGAGTGCTAAGGTTGAAGGTTTGTCTAGTTCCAAGGGAAAAACTGAAGAGTAGACTTTGTGGAGTCGGGAATAGTTTAACCCTAGCTAACCGGCACTGCCCGGCGCACAAAACTCTGCAAATGCAGTTTTTATATCAGAAAGATTAAAGAGATAGAAATTAGCCCAAAAGGGCCAACACTCCAAAGTCTCTCCTTTTGTCTCTCTGGCATTGTAGGTCGCTGCAGGACATCTGGGCAGGATCTGCTGAGCCTATACAAACACAAAAACTGCGCAAATGCATTTTTATATCAGAAAGATTAAAGAGATAGAAATTAGCCCAAAATGGCCAATAAAACTACAGTTTCTGGGCAGAAACCACTTGTCCAAGGGCAGGTAGGCTATTCAGGTATGGCCAAACACAGAAGCTTAAATACAGTCCAGGTATCAGCAGGTACTGAAACTGGACTTTTCTAGCTTAGTAAGGCGGCAAAATAGCAAGATGTTTTTTTTTTTTTTTTTTTCAAGAAAACAGTAGAAACAAATGCAAAAAACACTTTTATAGTGCAGTAATGGCTGTCACATTTGAGTCAGAAATCAGTAACAGTTAAAAATACAATTTACAACAGAAACTAATTTTAAAGTGCAGACACAAATAAATGCAATTTCAGTGTGAAATGAGTGATCTGAGAAGCAATAAACACCAGAAAATGAGCGTTTAGGTGGAAATAGCAATAAGCAACAAGAAAAACACCAAAAACTGGTACTTAAACACATCAAAGACTCTCCTTTTGTCTCTCTGGTATTGTAGGTCTCTGCAGGACACCTGGGCAAGATCTGCTGAGCTTATACAAACACAAAAAACACACAAATGTGTTTTTTTTATGTCAGAAAGATTAAAGAGATGGAAACTAGCCCAAAATGGCCAATAAAACTATAGTTTCTGGGCAGAAACCACTTTTCCAAGGGCAGGTAGGCTGTTCAGAGCTCTCCACTCTCACGGAACAAAGAAACTTCCTTTTTGCCCAAGGTATGGCCAAACACAGAAGCTTAAACACAGTCCAGGTATCAGCAGGTATCTGAAACTGGACCTTTCCAGCAAAGTAAGGTGGAAAAATAGCAATTTTTGTTTTTTTTTTCAAGAAAACAGTAGAAACAAATGCAAAAACACTTTTATAGTGCAGTAATGGCTGTTGCACTTAAGTAGGAAGCCAGTAACAGTTAAAAATACAATTTACAATAAAAAACTAATTTTAAAGGGGAGGCACAAATGAATGCAATTTCAGTGAGAAATGAGCGATCTGAGAAGCAATAAACACCAGAACATGAGCGTTTAGGTGGAAATAGCAATAAGCAACAAGAAAAATACCAAAAAAATGGTACTTAAATACCGAGAAGCAATAAACACCAGAAAACAAGTGTTTAGGCAGAAAGTAAGGCAATAAGTAACAAGAAAAACACCAACAACTGGTACTTAAACACTCCAAAGTATTTCCTTTTGTCTCTCTGGCATTGTAGGTCTCTGCAGGACATCTGGGCAGGATCTGCTTAGCTTATACAAACACAAAAAAAACATGCAAATGTGGTTTTTATATCAGAAAGATTAAAGAGATAGAAATGAGCCCAAAACGTTCAATGAAACTACAGTTTCTGGGCAGAAACCACTCTTCCAAGGAGAGGTTGGCTGTTCAGAGCTCCCCACCCTCACTGGTGAACAAAGAAACTTCCTTTTTTGCCAAAGTAAGGTATGGCCAAACACATAAGCTTAAACACAGTCCAGGTATCAGCAGGTATCTGAAACTGGACATTTCTAGATTAGTAAGGCAGGAAAATAGCAAGATTTTGTTTGTTTGTTTTTTTTTTTCAAGAAAACAGTAGAAACAAATGCAAAAACACTTTTATAGTGCAGTAATGGCTGTCACACTTGAGTGGGAAGCCAGTAACAGTGAAAAATACAATTTACAACAAAAAATGAATTTTAAAGTGCAGGCACAAATAAATGCAATTTCAGTGAGAAATGAGCGATCTGAGAAGCAATAAACACCAGAACATGAGCGTTTAGGTGGAAATAGCAATAAGCAACAAGAAAAATACCAAAAAAATGGTACTTAAATACTCCAAAGTCTCTCCTTTTATCTCTCTGGCATTGTAGGTCTCTGCAGGACACCTGGGCAGGATCTGCTGAGCTTATACAAACAAAAACCGGGCAAAAGCATTTTTTACATCAAAAAGATTAAAGAGATAGAAATTAGTCCAAAATGGCAAATAAAACTACAGTTTCTGGGCAGAAACCACTCTTCCACAGGCAGGTAGGCTGTTCAGAGCTCCCCACTCTCACTAGTGAACAAAGAAACTTCATTTTTGCCTAAGTAAGGTATGGCCAAACACAGAAACTTAAACACAGTCCAGGTATCACCAGGTATCTGAAACTGGACTTTTCTAGCTTAGTAAGGTGGGAAAATAGACAATTTTTTTTTCAAGAAAACAGTACAAACAAATGGAAAAACACTTTTATAGTGCAGTAATGGCTGTCACACTTGAGTGGGAAGCCAGTAACAGTTAAAAATACAATTTACAACAAAAAATGAATTTTAAAGTGCAGGCACAAACAAATGCAATTTCAGTATAAAATGAGCGATCTGAGAAGCAATAAACACCAGAAAAAGTACAGTTGTGTAATCTTACCATAAATGTAGATGTTCGAGTATGTTCACTGTTGCAGTCATCACTGTAGGGTTCTTCCTGCCAGCAGCAGCCCCCGATCGGCCAGAATCCCAAAGTCTGGATCGGGCGCCAGCTGAGGTCGCATTTATCCTGACGTCAGTCCACCGGAAGGTATAAAGACCTCAGCTGATGCCATTTCCCCAGTTTTTCTTGCCCCAGATGTCAGGTGCCCAGAAAGAAAAGGCTAAAAAGGAAACCATGCCCAAAACCTCAGCAGCCAAAATACCTCATAACAGACGATACTCAAGGAAAAACAAAAGAGGGGATAGGAGGGAGGGTAACCCGGACTGCAACAGTGAACACACTCGAACATCTACATTTATGGTAAGAGTACACAACTGTACTATGTCGTTCGTGGTTCACTGTTGCAGTCATCTCTGTAGGGTTGAGTCCCAAAGCTAAGAAAGGGTGGCTGGAGGAGAAACACAGGGAGTGGTCACAAAACCTTGCAAAACCGCCGAAGCAAAACCTGCCCTGGATTTAGAATAGAGAGGGAGGTTGTAATGCTTAGAAAAAGTATGTACAGAACTCCAAGTAGCAGCTTCCAAAATATCCTTGGTAGGAACCCCACAAAGAAAAGCTGCAGAAGTAGCAGTAGCCCAGGTAGAATGAGTCCTAACATTAACAGGAACTGGATTGCCATGATAAGAGTAACAGAACTTGATGCAATGGGTAATCCACTTGGAAATAGTTTGCTTAGTGATTGCTTTCCCCTGAACAGTAAGAGCATAAGCGACAAACAACTGATCAGATTTCCGGAATATCTTGGTCCTGTCCAGGTATAGACGAAGCTGTCTGTGCACGTCTAAAGAGTGCAAAAGACTTTCTTCCTCACTTTGAGGATTAGGATAAAAGGTAGGCAAATGAATAGACTGATTCAAGGCCACTGCTGAAACCATCTTGGGCATAAAAGTGGGATTAGTCCATAGAGATACCCTGTCCTGATGAAAAATAAGGAAGGGTTCCACAGCCATGAGTGCTTGCAATTCCAAAATTCTTCTAGCAGAGGTAATAGCTAAAAGAAAAGCAGTTTTCCAAGACAAAAAATTTAAATCTGTGGAAGCTGCAGGTTCAAAAGGAGACAAAGTTAATTTCTCCAAAACATAGTTAAGACCCCAAGTGGGAACAGGAGCCCTTATAGGGGGCCGAATATTCTTAGCTCCTCTAAGAAATTGTTTAAGTAATGGATGAGAAAAAATCGGAGGATCCATATCGTAATGTGCAGAAATAGCAGAAGCATGAAGCTTAATAAATAAAGCTAAAATAGCTAAAAATAGATAATTAACCCTAACAAATCCCTCTGTGTAATTTGTCTCTATTTACCCCCTGGTAATAACAACATAATTATTGAAGATATTCTTGGTTGGCTGTCTACAACCTACCCACAGGAAACAATAGTACTAGGTGACTTTAATAACGACTGGAAAACCATTAATACCATTAACCCCTCCACTCATATTAATCTCCATGGTTTTACTCAAACAATCAACTTAACGACCAGAATCAACAAACCTACAAAAAAAGAGAGTACCTTAGACTGGATACTCACAAATAAAGACCCAAGTACTTATAAGGTAGGTACCTTACCAGACGATCTTAGTGATCATATGCTTACCTACATAATAAGACAAAAAAATGATATCTTCATCACTCCAACCTATAGAACAATTCGGTCTTAGAAACACTTCAACCCTGAACTCTTCCAAAATGAACTTGGAGCTTGCGATTGGAAACCTGTAAAAACCCTTCCACTTGATGAAGCTGTCACATATTTTAACTCTCAATTTCTTGTTATCCTTGATAAGCATGCACCCTTACCATCTATTAGAGTAAAATTCAAACCAGCCCCATGGCTAACACTTGAGACTAAAAATAAAATACTACTTAGAAATAAAGCTTGGCATACTTGGAGAACTAACAGAACCTCCCTGATAGACAAACCTTTAGACAATTGAGAAATGTGACAAAAAAGGCTATACTATCTGACAAAAAGAACTACTATAGTAAGCTTCAACAAACTCACCAAAAGCAACCTCAGAAATTTTGGTCAAGCATCAATAGTCTTCTTAAACCAGGTCACTGTAGCACACCATCTCCTCATGATGCTGATCAAAACATCCCACTTCAAACTGCAAATCATTTTAACACCTACTTTACAGAGACCATCCAGTCCTTAGCAAGTCAGCTTTCCACTGATAACATGAGGCTACCTTCCCACAGTTCTATACCTCTACCAACTTTCACATTTCACCCTATCTCTACTAACTCTATCTACAAAATCCTCCTAAAGCTTAAGCCTTCTACCCCCTCAGCAGACCAATTACCTGCTGAGTATCTGCAAATAGCAGCAAAATCCATTGCCATTCCCATATCGATCCTACTAAATAGAACCATTAATGAAGGTATCATCCCAGAAAACTGGAAGGTCTCCCATATCATCCCACTGCATAAAGGTGGCAAATCCACTGACTATTCTAACTACAGACCAATAGCTCTTCTTTCACCCTTAGCTAAAGTCATGGAAAAATGTATTCACCATCAGTTACTTAACCACTTAATTAAACACAATATTTTGGCTGCTTGCCAACATGGCTTTAGGCCATTTCACAGCACCACCACTGCCCTTCTATCCTTCACAGATACCATCAATAAGAACCGTAATAACAACACCCTCTCTTCCACTCTTTTCATCGACCTGTCAAAGGCTTTTGATATGGTCAATCATCCCCTACTTATAAATACCCTTGAACTTCTTGCTCTTGATCCCCCAGCTATTCAATGGTTCAAATCTTACCTTAACAATAGGCAACAAGCAGTTCTCTGGCAAAATAAACTATCATCCCTCCTACCAGTCTCCATAGGAGTCCCCCAGGGCTCAATTCTAGGACCCCTTCTTTTTTCACTATTTATCAACAGCCTTCACATAGCAGTCCCAGAAGCCACCTGTATTCAATATGCCAATGATTCCACACTTATATGCTCTGCTAACTCCACCTCTGAACTCCACTACATAACCCAAAAAGTATTTAACATAGTTGAAGAATGGTTCCTAAAACTTTGCCTTCTTTTGAATGCCAAAAAAACTAAACTTCTACTATTTCCACCTACCAGTAGGTCCTCTCCTATTGATCTCTCTATTGTATCTAGCAAAGGCACCCTGATAACTCCAGAACAATCTACCAAACTTTTAGGAGTCACAATCGACAACAACCTCACCTATGATATGCATATTAACAACACCATACAAGCAGTGAACAGAAAAATTGGTTCCTTATACAGAATCAAACCTTTCCTTACTCCTCAGGCCAGAACCACCATTGCCCACTCTCACTTAATCTCTACGCTTCTCTATGCTTCACCAATTTATACGAATCTAAAAAGAACTAACCTCCTCAAAATTTCTCACGCCTATAACAATATTGCCAGGTTTGCTACCAGCAATCCATACATTATACACCATTGTCTTAATCTTAAGCAGCTCAACTAGCTTGAATTACCTACCAAGCTAACATTTTCCCAACTCATCATTGCTCATAAAATCTTTTATCAACCTACAAATACTCCTATTCTTGCTAACCTTATCACCCCTTATACTAATCTAACTTCATTACGCTCTTCAAGTAGATTACTTGTTTGTACTACAAAGTCTAATAACTTGTCAGGTGACAGCATTTTCTCAAACACTGTTGGCAAACATTGGAACCTTCTACCTACAGATCTAACTCTACTACCATCTCTGTCTCTCTTTAAACAAAGACTCAAACTTCACCTAAAATCACACTGGTTGTGCCCCTGCACAAACCCTGACTAAATTGTTTACCTCCTTCACTTCTATCTTCCTACTTCCGTGGGTCCACTTTCACCCTTTTACCCCTCTTATGTACATAACTGCTCTCCCTTTTACCCCTCTTATGTACATAACTGCTCACCCTTTTACCCCTCTTATGTACATAACTGCTCTCCCTTTTACCCCTCTTATGTACATAACTGCTCACCCTTTTACCCCTCTTATGTACATAACTGCTCACCCTTTTACCCCTCTTATGTACATAACTGCTCTCCTATTTTTGCTTTCTAACATTTTTTTCTTGACTCTTACTTTCAACCTACATCTACTACAACCTTCCTATAATATTTCTATATACTAAGTTTTGCATATAAATTCAATGTTCACAAGTATATTATACCTTCTTTAGTATACTACCCTTAAACGTTTTTCATTATGCTACATTTACTAAGAGTAGTTCATCTTCTGTAAAAAAAAAAAAAAAAAAAAAAAAAAAAATTTTTAATCAATTTTTTTTGGTTTTAATGTTTTTATGTAACAATTACTACTGTTTATATTTGTTTCTGTAAATCCTCTATTAATGTTTTTTTTTATGTTTTCCTAGAGCTTTTCTCCCCGGGCCTCTACTGAAAATGGACATGTATCCAGTTAGACTAGCCCGGTCAACAAATGTAAAATAAATAAATAAAATAAATAAATAGACGAAAAAGATAGGCCCGTATGTAATAACTCTGTCAGACACTGTAAAATTAGAGGAATGTTCGGAACAGAAGAATCACCACCCTGGACTTGACTCCAGGAGCAAAATCTTTTCCATTTTCCCACATAAGAGTTTCTAGTGCTGGGCCGTCTAGCCTCAAGGATTACATCCAATACCTGTTTGGAACGGGCAGAGGTGTTTACAGACCCTGGATCTGCCAGGCAGCTAGGTGCCGAGTCTAGACATGACTGTGCAGTATCCTGCCATCCCGTTCAGATAGTAGATGAGGGATTTGAGGCAGAATCCAGGGAGGCTCCTGAACCAAGGTCATCAGAGTGGAATACCAGAATTGCTGAGGCCAATTGGGAGCCAGTAGAATCATGTGTGGTCTGTCCTGTTTTACCTTCAGAAGTACCCGAGGTAGAAGAGGAAAGGGAGGAAAAGCATATACTGAGAGGTGCTTCCAACTGAATGAGAGGGCATCCACTTTCCATGCTAGTTTGTGGTAGGTCCTTGTGCAGAATGTTGGAAGTTGATGATTCTGAGGGGATGCAAAGAGATCTATGTCCGGACATCCCCAAGCCTTTATAATCATCCAGAATATCCGAACATCCAACATCCATTCGTGTGGATCTGAAATGCATCTGCTCAAGGCGTCTGCCAGAGTGTTGTCTTTCCCTGGCAGGAATTGTGCCTGTAAGTCGACACTGCAGGTCAGAGCAGTGTACTATAGATTCATGGCTAATCTGCACAGGGGGTAAGAGTGAGAGCCCCCTTGCTTGTTGATGTACCACATCACTGTAGTGTTGTCTATCCATATCAACAATTTTCCTGGTAGAAGAAGGTCCCTGAAGGCTATCAGGGCATTCTGTACAGCTAGCATCTCCTTCAGATTTATGTGCAGGTGCATTTGTTCCTTCGTCCAAACACCCTGAAGACATCTCCCATGTATGTGGGGCTCCCCAGGCATAATCTGAAGCATCCGTTGTCAGAACTTGGTCAGTCGGCGGAGGACAAAAAGGCTTCCCCTTGTTCTGTAGACAGACTTCCGCCCACCAAAGAAACTCTCACTGGAGACAAGGCAAAATCGTGACCACTGTTTCCAAACTGTGGTAATGCTGAGACCAGACACTCTTGAGGTACCACTGCAGTTTCCTCATATGCAGCCTTGCATACGGTATTAGCAGAATGCAGGAGGCCATGTAACCCAAAGCCTGCAGAATTTTTCTTGCAGTCAGCTGTTTCATTGAAACCAGGCATCGGGAAAAAGAAGCCAGTTGCACTTTTTTGTCTGGTGTCAAGGAAGCCATCTGGGTTGAAGTACTCAGAAGAGCACCCAGGAAAGTAATCTGTTGTGTGGGTACCAGATTTGATTTCTTTAGATTCACTGTGAAACTGAGGCACAGAAGAAGATGCTGCACAAAAGCTAGATGCTGAAGTAGAGTGTCTTAGTCGTCCGCTTGAAGAAGACAGTTGTCCAGATAAGGGTAAATTTGAATCCCCGTCTGTCTGCAAAATGCCATTACTGGTGCCAAGCACTTCGTAAAGACCCTGGGCACAGTAGATAAGCCAAAGGGCAGCACAGAGAACTGGTAATGTTTTGAGCCTGCTTTGAAATGCAGATACCTACTGCACTCTTGCCTTATA
Source organism: Protopterus annectens (assembly GCF_019279795.1). Lineage (NCBI taxonomy): Eukaryota > Metazoa > Chordata > Ceratodontiformes > Protopteridae > Protopterus > Protopterus annectens. The sequence continues at coordinate 1,840,077,800 of NC_056729.1, read as the reverse complement.
GGAATATGCAGGTAAGCGTCTTGTAAGTCCAAAGTCACCATCCAAGCGTTCTTGCCCAACATAGGCAGCAGCTGCTGCAGAGTGAGCATCTTGAATTTTGGTATATCTAGGAAGATGTTTAGCACAGAGAGGTCCAGGATTGGTCTCCACAAATTTTCCTTCCTGGGAACCAGGAAAAGTCTGGAATAAAAACCTTGCCCTATTTCTAAATTTGGTACCAATTCTATGGCCCTCATAGCCAGGAGGGACTGAACCTGCCATTCTGCCTCTGCCCACTGATGATATGGCAGGTCTGGCCAACCATTCGGTTTTGGCATAGTGTGGAAATGAAATCTGTAACCTCTTGAGACTATGTCCAGAACCCATTTGTCCCAGGTTATGTGGCTCCAATTTTGATAAAAAAAAGAAATTCTTCCCCCCAAAGGAGCTTCCAGGAGAGGAGTCCCGGGACCCAGAAAGGGAGAGTCATAAAGACTGTTTTCGGTAGGGTTGAGACGTATCTTCACCTCCCTTGGGAGAGGGGGCACTCCACTGCCTATTCCTAAAATGGGACTGTGACTGTCCCCTACCTCTGGAATGCCTGAATCTGCCCTCTGAGACCTGTCCGAGCCGGGAAAGGACCAAGGTTTAGTTGGCCAGTGTCTGCTAAATCTAGGAGGTTGCACTTGTAGAAAATCCTTAACCGTCTGCATAGATTTGGCTTTGTCTTCCATTTTCTTCAATACCTCTTCAGCTGTGGACACAAACAGAACATCGTGCTGCAAAGAGGCATCCAAATGTTTGGCTTTAATCTGATCCAGCAAGCTTTGATCTCTTAACCAAGCATGTCTTCTAATAACAGCGCCAGTTGTTGCAGCCCTACAAGAAGCTTCCAAAGAATCAAAACCACAATGCAGGGTATGTTTACCCACTTGTTCAATAGCATGCAATAAATCCTGTAACTCCTGATTATCTGCACAAATAGACACAGCTGACATCTTTTGTTGAAATACAGACAAAAGGTATTGCTGATACTTCAGCAAATGAAATTGACAGTTTAAAGCCCTAATAGACAATGTAGCAGAAGTATAAACCTTTTTACCCCATCTCTCCAAAGCCCTGGACTCTCAGTCAAAGGGAATAGGATTTTTAGCAGAGGCCGCTTTAACACCTTTAGGACCCTGAGAAATTGTTTCCGGATCAGTCGAAAGATTTTTAAAAAGAAATTTATGAGAATCTGGAACCCTATAATACCTATCTGGTTTGGCTGGAGTAGGGGGAAAAGAATCAGGAGAGAGAGAAGCTTCTGAAAGAACATCATCAACAATGTCCAATACAGGGGGAATAGCCACAGGCTTATGCTGTAGGAGAAGAAGAAAATCCCTAAGCCTTTTCTTGGATTCAGAGAATTCCTGCCCTTCCCAGTGAAAATGCACCATCATATCATGCAAAGTTTCACCAAAAGAATAATCCTCAGGAGGAGAGGCGGAAGGAAAGGAATCTTCAGCATCAGAATCCTCATAAAGAGGAAAAGCATAATCCTGCTCAAAGGAAGAAGCAGAAGAAACAGAGATTTGGTCTGAAGAATCATAATCGGACTGTAATTTAGGATTCTTGTCAGGAGGGGGATGAGAACCCCTGATCATAGTTAAGAGATCTTCAGCCATCCTAAGCATCTGCCTCTGAGGCCTAGGACCCTGATCAAAAGGTGCCTGTGCTAGCCACTTCACTTTAACTGGAGCCTTAGACTTTGACTTAGCATGTAAACCTTAATCCATATTTACAGGAAGCTGTGAAGGCCTGAGAACTCCCTCAGAAGCCGGTACCTGCCTACCAGCTCTGGACCCAACTGAAGGAGCAGTATTCGAAGGTCCAGTCCCTGGCAATTCTGAAGACCCCATCAGCTCCACACCAGAGTTGGTACAGGCAATTGGTTCAAAAGAGGCGGACGACAGGGGCTGCAAAGGCACTTCACTGATGACCGTCGAACCAGCAACTGGCAATAACTGAGTAACATCCTTTGCTGTGGACCTCAGAGGCCTGTCTGCATCCCTGCGCCTCTTACACACCCCAGAAGCCGGAAAAGAATCTGAAGACATGTTATAAGCAAACCTTTTTCCAAAATAGTAAAAGGCAAAGTTATATCTATGCCTAATAGTATGCTGATTAAATCTAGCACAAAACACACAATTAGCAACGTCGTGGTCAGGACCCAGGCAGGGAATACAGTAAGAGTGAAAATCCCTATGAGGTATTTGCTTCCCACAAGAAATACAATTATTAACTTTTTCTGACATCTGACTGGAACAAGAAAAAGACCTCCCCAATGAGGTACTTATCTGTAAAAAATGAAAAACCTGGGATTAGATCCAAAAACAAACAGGAGACCGGCATCAGTGAACTGCAAAGGGCACCGCGCGGCAAGAAAGACTGGGGAAATGGTGTCAGCTGAGGTCTTTATACCTTCCGGCGCATTGACATCAGGATAAATGCGACCTCAGCTGGCGCCCGATCCAGACTTTGGGATTCTACCCGATCGGGGGCTGCTGCTGGCAGGAAGAACCCTACAGTGATGACTACAACAGTGAACCACAAAGGACATTGAGTGTTTAGGGTGAAAATAGCAATAAGCAACAAGAAAAACACCAAAAGCTGGTAGTAAACACTCCAAAGTCTTTCTTTTTGTCTCTCTGGCATTGTAGGTCTCTGCAGGACACCTGGGCAGGATCTACTGAGCTTATACAAACACAAAAAATGCACAAATGCATTTTTTATATCAGAAAGATTAAAGAGATAGAAGCTAGCCCAAAATGGCCAATAAAACTACAGTTTCTGGGCAGAAACCACTCCTCCAAGAGCTGGTATGCTGTTCAGACCTCCCCACTCTCACTGGTGAACAAAGAAACTTCCTTTTTTTATACGGTTATATGAGAATTTCTTTTAGGAGCATTCTCCCCAGGCCTCTGCTGAAAATGGGTCCTTGGCCCAGATGGTCCTTCCTGGTAAATAAATGTAAAATAAAAATAAAATAAACTTACCTTTAATTTTGTATAAACGTGGTACAATTTTTCTAACTGTTAAATCATATTCATATAACTTGAATCTACTCTTAACCAATGTTTTCATATTATGTCTAATTTGGTAACATTATTTAAACTGAATTTGTTTTTTGTATTATTTTTAAAGTCTGTAAAATTATTATTCTTAAAATGTTTTGTTATACTTTGGAGCCTTTCTACCTGTGCATCCACTGAAAATGGAATTCTACCCAGTCAGGTTTTCCAGGTAATCAAATGCAAATAAATAAATATTAAGAGCAGCAGGACAGCTCATTGAAGACAATGCACTCTAAGCATCTACAACACAACCCACTGTAGCTAAGATGCAGCAGTGCATTATGGACTAGACTCTTTCTTAAAATGCTAATGCCACCACTCAGACAACAGTGCATTATGGACTAGACTCTTTCTTAAAATGGCAATTCCACCACTCAGACAGCAGTGCATTATAGACTAGACTCTTTCTTAAAATGGCAATGCCACCACTCAGACAGCAGTGCATTATGGACTAGACTCTTTCTTAAAATGGCAATGCCACCACTCAGACAGCAGTGCTTTTTAGACTAGATTCTTTCTTATGGCAATGCCACCCCTCAGAGAGCAGTGCATTTTAGACTAGATTCTTTCTTAAAATGGCAATGCCACCACTCAGAGAGCAGTGCATTTTAGGCTAGATTCTTTCTTAAAATGGCAATGCCATCACTCAGAGAGCAGTGCATTTTAGACTAGATTCTTTCTTAAAATGGCAATGCCACCACTCAGAGAGCAGTGCATTTTAGACTAGGTTCTTTCTTAAAATGGCAATGGCACCACTCAGAGAGCAGTGCATTTTAGACTAAATTCTTTCTTAAAATGGCAGTGCCACCACTCAGAGAGCAGTGCATTTTAGACTAGATTCTTTCTTAAAATGGCAATGCCACCACTCAGAGAGCAGTGCATTTTAGACTAGATTCTTTCTTAAAATGGCAATGCCACCACTCAGAGAGCAGTGCATTTTAGACTAGATTCTTTCTTAAAATGGCAATGCCACCTGTTATGCTTACAATGGGAATGACAATATTTTGCATTTATCTTATGTACCAACATTTTAGCAGCATTGTTTCATGTGTCTTCATACTACTTAAATTATTTTTGCCTTTCTTGAAAAACTTTTAAAGTCATACAAATCAACTTTTCAAGCCTTTTTCTTATCTAACAGCTATGTTATCCTCCCCAGAAATCACTCTTGTAGACACGTGTTCTGAAAGCTTCACTACTTTAAAAACATTAAAAAAATCAGTATTCATTTTTTACTGAACTCATCTATATGCAAACTTCCTCTCTTCACCTCTCTGTAACTGGAAACTGTATATGAATTGCTTACATACTTTAACAATTAAAGAAACCAAGACACAGAGATCTCAAGTCCAGGGGCAAAGAAAAAAAACTGCAAAACTCTAAGCTCCTGTAGTTAATGATGTTCATGAGACCTGAATTAATTAAATGTTTTTTTTTATTTTTTTAATAAAGAAAAATGAAAGGATTTAATTAATTTGGGTACGATGAACCTCATTTACTGCAGGAGCTTAGAGACATCTGGTTTGCTGTTATGTTGCAGGAACATAACTAGTTCCAAAATAAGACCATTGTGGAAGAAAGATATCAAGGCAGTCCGAAGAGTAGCAGGAGCTGCAGGAATAATAAAAATAATTTACAATCCAATCCATGTAATCCTGAATGAACTGCAGAAGGAGCAAATCCTAGGCACATTGAGGGTGCTGAGAAGGGTGTTTTTGGCTAACAACAAAGACTGAAACAATACTAATTTCATCAACTCTAATCATACTCTGACTTAGGAATGGGGTCCATTCCCGTCATGGTATTTGAAATCCAAAGCAATTGAAGAAGTTAAACCACAAGAAACAAACAGAAGATTTGTATCTCCTCTAACAATTAATTCTACCCTTAAATCAAGCACAAACATGTAAAACAGTAATATGCATCACCCGTTCCTTTATTCTACCATGTACACCAAATGACCTACCAAGTTCTTCCTCTGTTGTATACATCACCACAATTTCATACTATAAATTAGAAAAGCAATACCTGAATACTCACTCATGCCCAAGCTCCAAACAGCTGTCCTCCTCCAAAGATATGAAATTTCACAACACTGCTGCTGTTCTGTACCAGATCTTGCCAAATTTAGGTCACCAGACGCAGCTTCTTCCTGTTCCTCTGTAACGGTACTGCTCCTTGTAGCCTCTATACTTGGCATATTTACAATAGTGTCTTCAGAAACAGAACAATTTACCTGCCAGTTCTGATCCTATTAATGCCGTATGTTCACATGATTTTGGTTCATTTATCATTTTAATGAGTTTGTCAGCACTTAACTTACCTTATGAAAAATTGTAACCTCTAAATCACCAGAAACCTCAACATTTGTACTCTCTTCACCAGCATGGACAGACAGTCTGTACAGAATCAATTTCCAGTTCATCTTCCACTTGTTTGACCTCCAACTCCTTTGTATGACTTCTGTCTCCCTCTGTAATGTAACAGGAAAGTATTCATCAGTTCCTGCTGCTGAAATGGGTAGGGGACTTTCTTCTGTACCTTGACCAAATTTCTCTTAGTCAGTATGAATACCACCACAACCTGAAAACAGACAACATTCCAGATGTACCTTCAAAAGAGATGACATGCCCAATGTGACTAACCTAACTGAGCAAACGGAAATATCTGAATGTTAACCCACTATGGAACTCTACAATGGCAGTACCTAAGGACGTGATAAATGTTAGTAACTGTGTGTTTACAAAGTGTGTCAAAATGTTAAGAAACAGACAAGTCATAGTCCTCTATCTGTCTTTATACATATTTATGTGTATGTGTATATATATATATATATACATATATATATATATATATATATATATATATATATATATATATATATATATATACATATATATGTGTGTGTGTGTGTGTGTGTCTGTGTGTACGTGTGTGTGTGTCTGTGTGTGTGTGTGTGTGTGTGTGTGTGTATATATATATATATATATATATATATATATATATATATATACACACACACACACACATAAATATATAGATGTATGCATGCACACCATCTAACTACCTATCTCTTCCTTCATAAACAAATTAAGGCCATAAAAACAATCATCTCCTTTCAGGGGCATCATAGGAGCACAGTCTAGGCTTGTGAGTGGAAACAGAGGCAAGCAAATGCAGAAGGACTACAGGGAAATCTAACTTTTAACTCTGTGATAAACTGCCACAATTCAGATAAATTCAATAAACAAGCAAACCTCAGATAAATGTGGCATGGCATATGGCCTTGTTTGTAAGCTTATGCCAAGGAGTAAAGATATGCTGGAGTTATGGGAAATGGGTAATCCTCTACTGCTTGATAGTAAGAGTAAGAAGGAGGGATGCTTGCAATAAGTCAGGTGAGAGTAAAGGTGGTGTATTGCTTTTTTACATGGAATAAAATCGATGGTGCTTCTTGTTATGTTTATCTGAAGAGTGAAATCCATAGCTGGGGTTCAGTAGTGTGCAATATCATGTGAGTGAGCTCCCTACATTAACTCCATAGTTGGGGTTCAGTAGTGTGCAGTGTCATGTGAATGAGCTCCCTACATTAACTCCATAGTCGGGGTTCAGTAGTGTGCAGTATCATGTGAGTGAGCTCCCTACAGTAACTCCATAGTTGGGGTTCAGTAGTGTGCAGTATCATGTGAGTGAGCTCCCTACATTAACTCCATAGTTGGGGTTCAGTAGTGTGCAGTATCATGTGAGTGAGCTCTCTACATTAACTCCATAGTTGGGGTTCAGTAATGTGCAGTATCATGTGAGTGAGCTCCCTACATTAACTCCATAGTCGGGGTTCAGTAGTGTGCAGTATCATGTGAGTGAGCTCCCTACATTAACTCCATAGTCGGGGTTCAGTAGTGTGCAGTATCATGTGAGTGAGCTCCCTACAGTAACTCCATAGTCGGGGTTCAGTAGTGTGCAGTATCATGTGAGTGAGCTCCCTACATTAACTCCATAGTTGGGGTTCAGTAGTGTGCAGTATCATGTGAGTGAGCTCCCTACATTAACTCCATAGTTGGGGTTCAGTAGTGTGCAGTATCATGTGAGTGAGCTCCCTACATTAACTCCATAGTCGGGGTTCAGTAGTGTGCAGTATCATGTGAGTGAGCTCCCTACAGTAACTCCATAGTCAGGGTTCAGTAGTGTGCAGTATCATGTGAGTGAGCTCCCTACAGTAACTCCATAGTTGGGGTTCAGTAGTGTGCAGTATCATGTGAGTGAGCTCCCTACATTAACTCCATAGTTGGGGTTCAGTAGTGTGCAGTATCATGTGAGTGAGCTCCTACATTAACTCCATAGTCGGGGTTCAGTAGTGTGCAGTATCATGTGAGTGAGCTCCCTACATTAACTCCATAGTCAGGGTTCAGTAGTGTGCAGTATCATGTGAGTGAGCTTCCTGCATTAACTCAATAGTTAGGGTTCAGTAGTGTGCAGTATCATGTGAGTGAGCTCCCTACATTAACTCCATAGTTGGGGTTCAGTAGTGTGCAGTATCATGTGAGTGAGCTCCCTACATTAACTCCATAGTTGGGGTTCAGTAGTGTGCAGTATCATGTGAGTGAGCTCCCTACATTAACTCCATAGTCGGGTTCAGTAGTGTGCAGTATCATGTGAGTGAGCTCCTACAGTAACTCCATAGTCGGGGTTCAGTAGTGTGCAGTATCATGTGAGTGAGCTCCCTACATTAACTCCATAGTCGGGGTTCAGTAGTGTGCAGTATCATGTGAGTGAGCTCCTACATTAACTCCATAGTCGGGGTTCAGTAGTGTGCAGTATCATGTGAGTGAGCTCCCTACATTAACTCCATAGTCGGGGTTCAGTAGTGTGCAGTATCATGTGAGTGAGCTCCCTACATTAACTCCATAGTCAGGGTTCAGTAGTGTGCAGTATCATGTGAGTGAGCTCCCTACATTAACTCCATAGTCGGGGTTCAGTAGTGTGCAGTATCATGTGAGTGAGCTCCTACATTAACTCCATAGTCGGGGTTCAGTAGTGTGCAGTATCATGTGAGTGAGCTCCCTACATTAACTCCATAGTTGGGGTTCAGTAGTGTGCAGTATCATGTGAGTGAGCTCCCTACATTAACTCCATAGTTGGGGTTCAGTAGTGTGCAGTATCATGTGAGTGAGCTCCCTACAGTAACTCCATAGTCGGGGTTCAGTAGTGTGCAGTATCATGTGAGTGAGCTCCCTACATTAACTCCATAGTCGGGGTTCAGTAGTGTGCAGTATCATGTGAGTGAGCTCCCTACATTAACTCCATAGTCGGGGTTCAGTAGTGTGCAGTATCATGTGAGTGAGCTCCCTACATTAACTCCATAGTTGGGGTTCAGTAGTGTGCAGTATCATGTGAGTGAGCTCCCTACATTAACTCCATAGTCGGGGTTCAGTAGTGTGCAGTATCATGTGAGTGAGCTCCCTACATTAACTCCATAGTCGGGGTTCAGTAGTGTGCAGTATCATGTGAGTGAGCTCCCTACATTAACTCCATAGTTGGGGTTCAGTAGTGTGCAGTATCATGTGAGTGAGCTCCCTACATTAACTCCATAGTCGGGGTTCAGTAGTGTGCAGTATCATGTCAGTGAGCTCGCTACATTAACTCCATAGTCGGGGTTCAGTAGTGTGCAGTATCATGTCAGTGAGCTCCCTACATTAACTCCATAGTCGGGGTTCAGTAGTGTGCAGTATCATGTGAGTGAGCTCCCTACATTAACTCCATAGTCGGGGTTCAGTAGTGTGCAGTATCATGTGAGTGAGCTCCCTACATTAACTCCATAGTCGGGGTTCAGTAGTGTGCAGTATCATGTGAGTGAGCTCCCTACAGTAACTCCATAGTTGGGGTTCAGTAGTGTGCAGTATCATGTGAGTGAGCTCCCTACATTAACTCCATAGTCGGGGTTCAGTAGTGTGCAGTATCATGTGAGTGAGCTCCCTACATTAACTCCATAGTCGGGGTTCAGTAGTGTGCAGTATCATGTGAGTGAGCTCCCTACATTAACTCCATAGTTGGGGTTCAGTAGTGTGCAGTATCATGTGAGTGAGCTCCCTACATTAACTCCATAGTCGGGGTTCAGTAGTGTGCAGTATCATGTGAGTGAGCTCCCTACATTAACTCCATAGTCGGGTTCAGTAGTGTGCAGTATCATGTGAGTGAGCTCCTACATTAACTCCATAGTCGGGGTTCAGTAGTGTGCAGTATCATGTGAGTGAGCTCCCTACATTAACTCCATAGTTGGGGTTCAGTAGTGTGCAGTATCATGTGAGTGAGCTCCCTACATTAACTCCATAGTCAGGGTTCAGTAGTGTGCAGTATCATGTCAGTGAGCTCCCTACATTAACTCCATAGTCAGGGTTCAGTAGTGTGCAGTATCATGTGAGTGAGCTCCCTACATTAACTCCATAGTCGGGGTTCAGTAGTGTGCAGTATCATGTGAGTGAGCTCCTACATTAACTCCATAGTTGGGGTTCAGTAGTGTGCAGTATCATGTGAGTGAGCTCCCTACATTAACTCCATAGTCGGGGTTCAGTAGTGTGCAGTATCATGTGAGTGAGCTCCCTACATTAACTCCATAGTTGGGGTTCAGTAGTGTGCAGTATCATGTGAGTGAGCTCCTACATTAACTCCATAGTCGGGGTTCAGTAGTGTGCAGTATCATGTGAGTGAGCTCCCTACATTAACTCCATAGTCGGGGTTCAGTAGTGTGCAGTATCATGTGAGTGAGCTCCTACATTAACTCCATAGTTGGGGTTCAGTAGTGTGCAGTATCATGTGAGTGAGCTCCCTACATTAACTCCATAGTTGGGGTTCAGTAGTGTGCAGTATCATGTGAGTGAGCTCCCTACATTAACTCCATAGTCGGGTTCAGTAGTGTGCAGTATCATGTGAGTGAGCTCCCTACATTAACTCCATAGTCGGGGTTCAGTAGTGTGCAGTATCATGTGAGTGAGCTCCTACATTAACTCCATAGTCGGGGTTCAGTAGTGTGCAGTATCATGTGAGTGAGCTCCTTACATTAACTCCATAGTTGGGGTTCAGTAGTGTGCAGTATCATGTGAGTGAGCTCCCTACATTAACTCCATAGTCGGGGTTCAGTAGTGTGCAGTATCATGTGAGTGAGCTCCCTACATTAACTCCATAGTTGGGGTTCAGTAGTGTGCAGTATCATGTGAGTGAGCTCCCTACATTAACTCCATAGTTGGGGTTCAGTAGTGTGCAGTATCATGTGAGTGAGCTCCCTACATTAACTCCATAGTTGGGGTTCAGTAGTGTGCAGTATCATGTGAGTGAGCTCCTACATTAACTCCATAGTCGGGGTTCAGTAGTGTGCAGTATCATGTGAGTGAGCTCCCTACATTAACTCCATAGTCGGGGTTCAGTAGTGTGCAGTATCATGTGAGTGAGCTCCCTACATTAACTCCATAGTCGGGGTTCAGTAGTGTGCAGTATCATGTGAGTGAGCTCCTACATTAACTCCATAGTTGGGGTTCAGTAGTGTGCAGTATCATGTGAGTGAGCTCCCTACATTAACTCCATAGTTGGGGTTCAGTAGTGTGCAGTATCATGTGAGTGAGCTCCCTACATTAACTCCATAGTCGGGGTTCAGTAGTGTGCAGTATCATGTGAGTGAGCTCCCTACATTAACTCCATAGTCGGGGTTCAGTAGTGTGCAGTATCATGTGAGTGAGCTCCCTACATTAACTCCATAGTCGGGGTTCAGTAGTGTGCAGTATCATGTGAGTGAGCTCCTACATTAACTCCATAGTTGGGGTTCAGTAGTGTGCAGTATCATGTGAGTGAGCTCCCTACATTAACTCCATAGTCGGGGTTCAGTAGTGTGCAGTATCATGTGAGTGAGCTCCCTACATTAACTCCATAGTCGGGTTCAGTAGTGTGCAGTATCATGTGAGTGAGCTCCCTACATTAACTCCATAGTCGGGGTTCAGTAGTGTGCAGTATCATGTGAGTGAGCTCCTACATTAACTCCATAGTCGGGTTCAGTAGTGTGCAGTATCATGTGAGTGAGCTCCCTACATTAACTCCATAGTTGGGGTTCAGTAGTGTGCAGTATCATGTGAGTGAGCTCCCTACATTAACTCCATAGTCGGGGTTCAGTAGTGTGCAGTAT
>NC_056729.1:1840030608-1840066038 GCF_019279795.1 Protopterus annectens | reverse complement strand
AAAGCAGTTATTACACAAAACAAGCAGCGGGGAAACACTCATATAGCATGGTGTCTAAAAGCAGTTATCACTCAAAACAAATAGCAGGGAACCACTCATACAGCACCGTGTCTGAAAGCAGTTATCACACAAAACAAACAGCAGGTAACTACATATACAGCACCATGTATGAAAGTAGTTATCACACAAAACAAATAGCAGGGAACCACTCATACAGCACCGTGTCTGAAAGCAGTTATCACACAAAACAAACAGCAGGGAACCACTCATACAGCACCGTGTCTAAAAGCAGTTATCACACAAAACAAACAGCAGGTAACTACATATACAGCACCATGTCTGAAAGTAGTTATCACACAAAACAAATAGCAGGGAACCACTCATACAGCACCGTGTCTGAAAGCAGTTATCACACAAAACAAACAGCAGGGAACCACTCATACAGCACCGTGTCTGAAAGCAGTTATCACACAAAACAAACAGCAGGGAACCACTCATACAGCTCCATGTCTGAAAGCAGTTATCACACAAAACAAACAGCAGGGAACCACTCATACAGCACCGTGTCTGAAAGCAGTTATCACACAAAACAAACAGCGGGGAACCACTCATACAGCACCATGTCTGAAAGCAGTTATCACACAAAACAAACAGCAGGGAACCACTCATACAGCACCATGTCTGAAAGCAGTTATCATACAAAACAAACAGCAGGGAACCACTCATACAGCACCGTGTCTGAAAGCAGTTATCACACAAAACAAACAGCAGGGAACTAGTCATATAGCACTGTGTATGAAAGCAGTTATCACACAAAACAACCAGCAGGGAAACACTCATACAGCACAGTGTCTGAAAGCAGTTATCACACAAAACAAACAGCAGGGAACCACTCATACAGCACCGTGTCTGAAAGCAGATATCACAAAACAAACAGCAGGTAAACTTGATACTTTTCCTCTCTTTGTAACTACATTCCACTTTGGGACTTGAATTCCTAACCCTTTTCCACTTTAGAATCCCCTCCCCCATATAACTGTTTTCAAAACCATACAACTCTCACATTTATGTTAATATGCCTCTGCCATGCAGGTTATTCTATTTTGTAAAATTGTCACATATATGTTGTTCTTCTTATAAAGACTTTTTGGACACATGAATCTCACCAACCTGTTGTCTTCTTTGTGCTTTGTAAAGTTATATTTACCTATTTCTGGTGCTTTTCTCCCTATGATTCTTTTGCAAATGGCACCATATAGCTCATATGGAAATAGATGCATATATATATACATATATATATATATATATATATATATATATATATATATATATATATATATGTGTGTGTGTGTGTGTGTGTGTGTGTGTATGTCTCTGTGTACTTCTGTGTGTGTGTGTGCGTGTGTGCATATGTGTGTGTGTGTGTGTGTGTGTGTGTGTGTGTGTGTGTGTGTGTGTGTGTATATGTCTCTGTGTACTTCTGTGCGTGTGTGTGTGTGTGTTTGTGTGTGTTTGTGTGTGTGTGTGTGTACGTGTGTGTATGTCTGTGTGTACGTGTGAGTGTGCACGCGTGTGTGTGTGTGTATGTGTGTGTATGTCTGTGTGTACGTGTGAGTGTGCACGCGCGCGCGTGTGTGTGTGTGTGTGTGTGTGTACGTGTGTGTATGTCTGTGTGTACGTGTGAGTGTGCGTGTGTGTGTGTGTGTGTGTGTGTGTGTGTGTGTGTGTGTCCAACAGTCAGTCATCAGTACTGCTTTTAGCTAACATTTCCAGAAACTACTTTGCTATTGTTAACCATTGCAGAAACGCATACAGACCTACAAGGACAACATCATTTCTTTAATCTACTGAAGTCAGTATCCCTTGCATTTTGTATTCTAGCTTATGATAAGGCAGCAAACACTTCTGCTTCATTACCAGCAAAGCAGCAGGCCCTGTCATTGTTATAATAGAAACAAGGAATGCTGTAACGAAGTCAGGTACACAGTATATGTGTCACGTGACTAGGTAATTCCTAGTTCAGCAGTCTTGCCAGTTATCTAGCATATGTGTTACGTGACTATGTAATTTCTAGCTCGACAATCCTGCCAGGTGCAGAATACATGAGTCATAGGACTCGGTAATTCTTAGCTCGACAGTCTCGCCAGGTATATAGCATGTGTCATGTGACGAGGTAATTCCTAGGTCAATAAATTCTGCAAGGTACGCAGCACATGTGTCATGTGACTGCAATTGCTGGCTTGAGAATCCTCAGTTATACAGCACATGTGACACATAACTAGGTAATTCCAAGCTCAACAATTCCACCAGGTACTCAGCACATGTTTTATGTGACTAAGTAATTCTTAGCTGTACAATCCAGCCAGATACACAGCAAGTGACTTCACGGCAAAGTAATTTGTTACTCAACAGTCCTCTGTATTGACCAAAAACACCACAGAAATAGTATGTAACATTCTGTTCTGACTTTAAAGACAGTGTAGTAGGACATTCAAGATTATTCACCAATTTGTTTGAATTATAGACCTCGTTTTGGTTGACATATTGTCTATGCTTCAATAGAAATCCTGAAAAAGAGAGCAAAAGAGAGGAGAGAAGAAGGGAAGAAACAGCATTTGCACAAGCTGTTTTCTCATTTGAGACCACACGACATTACAATGTACTTTGAGGATTGTTTAAGTTGCTCTTTTGGATCTACCTAGAGACTTGGTTAACTTGCTCTTTGTGAGGGGAGGTTCATGCTTCTTTAGAGAGACAGAGTTAAACCCGAGCCTTCACTGATGGCTCCCATTTTGCCGGAGGTTACCTGGATTTTAAATCTGAGCGCTTGTGCAGCTTGGTGCTCATTTGGCTGATCCGTACTTTACACAGCAGTTTGCAGGAAAGTTCAACAAGCAGCCACCACCTTCTACTTTTCACTGTATAGATGCTGTTCTACTGCCTATCGGAATTATGAAGTCTTACCTTTCTAGTACAAGGAAAGTCTGCCTTCTCCTGTGAGGCCTACAGTACCTGGTACAAACATCTTACACAAGTCTACATGTCAGGGACGGGATTATAACAACTGTGAGATACTTTGAGTTATGCTTACTTTTCCTTATAACCATCTAATCATGGATTACCCATCACCTGCTGCTGAATCCAACACAAAACCCAGTCTTGATGCATCCTGTATTGATATTCCTAATGGAATCTGGTATCCTACTATTACTGCCCAAATTTAAGACACCCCATAGCTGCAGCACCTCACATAACTGCCCTTAGACTCTGCCTCACATGACTATCTTTAGACTGTGTTGCTTTTAGGCTGTTTCCCTGGTTGACTTTTTCCATCTAAACAATGCTCAGACTGCTTTGTGGGTTTTCTCATTGTAAATGTCTGTTCTATTATTTTTTGCCAATCTCTGCCTTTTTGATATTTTTTTTCAACCCAGCTGCCATAGCTAGTATACAAACTACTGTATAGTATATTGTAAACTAGTTCCTTTTTCTACTGGTTTCTTGCCAGCTGTTCCCTCACACTCTTTTCATTGTTATTGCAAGTTAGCTTAATGCCTGCCATCTAATATAACTCTGCATTAACCCCTGTCTATACCGTAACATTGCCTATTATGTTAACACAAGCATTTTTCTACAGCATTCTGATTTCGCCCAATCAGAACTGTTATACAAGTAAATTAATGCATGGGGTCACAAGACGGTCCTTCTTCTCAAAGGAGCAGTTTGTCAGCAGCAGGTATATTGAGTCAGTGAATGAACTGCCTCATGTGTGCTGACAAGCTCTCCCTCTCTTTCCGGTTTATGCACTATGTGGTACATTAGGCAATGACCACCTTTCAGCACTCGTTTTTTTCTGTAGCAGTTATGGGTTTCATAAGCTCAGGCTGCTAGCCCTAGGCCCATTGCTGACAACCTGCACTTGTCTATATATTTCTAATGCTAAATGAGAGAGATGCACTTACCTCCTCCAACTGGAGGCATATCTTTATAGACATAATACTGTCAGTAGACGTTAGCATATCGCATCTTGGGGGTAAGCTGATATCTATAATCACATCTACAGACACAAGGTGCAGGGTTTGATTCTTACATGCAGTAATTGGCTAGGGTTAAAATGGCCCAAAAAGGTAGGTAGCCTAGTATTAATCTATGAACCTATGAACCTTAGACCTCAAAGTCACATAGATCCAGTTCAAATCATAAAGTCCTGTTATAGGTGATTTAGTTGGTACTTTTCTCATCAGAATGAATAATGAAAATATTCCAAACAGTTTGTTACTACGGTGCTAGGATCAAAGACGATACAAGGCCCTCTGCACCCTTCACCGTCCCCGATATGTATAAGAGTGACACTGTTGTCACCAAAGTGGGTTGGTGAATGTCCATAAGAGTTCTACCTTAAGGTAGATACAGCAAGACACACCTGATCTCACCACCTAGGTCATGGAGGTCACAGAGGAAGGTGAGACTCCACCGTTAAACAGCATTCTGATCTCACCACCTAGGTCACGGAGGAAGGTGAGACACTAACATTAAACAACATTCTGATCTCACCACCTAGGTCACGGAGGAAGGTGAGACACTAACTATAAACAACATTCTGATCTCACCACCTAGGTCACGGAGGAAGGGGAGACACTAACATTAAACAACATTCTGATCTCAGCACCTAGGTCACGGAGGAAGGTGAGACACTAACTATAAACAACATTCTGATCTCACCACATAGGTCACGGAGGAAGGTGAGACACTAACATTAAACAACATTCTGATCTCACCACCTAGGTCATGGGGGAAGGTGAGACACTAACTATAAACAACATTCTGATCTCACCACCTAGGTCACAGAGGAAGGTGAGACACTAACATTAAACAACATTCTGATCTCACCACCTAGGTCATGGAGGTCACAGAGGAAGGTGAGACACTAACTATAAACAACATTCTGATCTCACCACCTAGGTCATGGAGGAAGGTGAGACACTAACATTAAACAACATTCTGATCTCACCACCTAGGTCACGGAGGAAGGTGAGACACTAACTATAAACAACATTCTGATCTCACCACCTAGGTCACAGAGGAAGGTGATACACTAACTATAAACAACATTCTGATCTCACCACCTAGGTCACGGAGGAAGGTGAGACACTAACATTAAACAACATTCTGATCTCACCATCTAGGTCACAGAGGAAGGTGAGACACTAACTATAAACAACATTCTGATCTCACCACCTAGGTCACAGAGGAAGGTGAGACACTAACATTAAACAACATTCTGATCTCACCACCTAGGTCACGGAGGAAGGTGAGACTCTAATGTTAAACAACATTCTGATCTCACCACCTAGGTCACGGAGGAAGGTGAGACACTAACATTAAACAACATTCTGATCTCACCACCTAGGTCACGGAGGAAGGTGAGACACTAACTATAACCAACATTCTGATCTCACCACCTAGGTCACGGAGGAAGGTGAGACACTAACTATAAACAACATTCTGATCTCACCACCTAGGTCACGGAGGAAGGTGAGACACTAACTATAAACAACATTCTGATCTCACCACCTAGGTCACGGAGGAAGGAGAGACAGTAACACTAAGCAACATTCAGATCTCACCATCTTGGTCATGGAGGAAGGTGAGACACTAACGTTAAATAACATTCTGATCTCACCACCTAGGTCACAGAGGAAGGTGAGACACTAACTATAACCAACATTCTGATCTCACCACCTAGGTCACGGAGGAAGGTGAGACACTAACTATAAACAACATTCTGATCTCACCACCTAGGTCACGGAGGAAGGTGAGACACTAACATTAAACAACATTCTGATCTCACCACCTAGGTCACGGAGGTCACAGAGGAAGGTGAGACACTAACTATAAACAACATTCTGATCTCACCACCTAGGTCACGGAGGAAGGTGAGAAACTAACATTAAACAACATTCTGATCTCACTATCTAGGTCACGGAGGAAGGTGAGACACTAAATATAAACAACATTCTGATCTCACCACCTAGGTCACGGAAAAAGGTGAGACACTAACATTAAACAACATTCTGATCTCACCACCTAGGTCACGGAGGAAGGTGAGACACTAACATTAAACAACATTCTGATCTCACCACATAGGTCACGGAGGAAGGTGAGACACTAACATTAAACAACATTCTGATCTCACCATCTAGGTCACGGAGGAAGTTGAGAAACTAATGTTAAACAACATTCTGATCTCACCACCTAGGTCACGGAGGAAGGTGAGACACTAATGTTAAACAACATTCTGATCTCCCCACCTAGGTCACGGAGGAAGGTGAGACACTAACATTAAACAACATTCTGATCTCACACCCTAGGTCATGGAGGAAGGTGAGTAACTAATGTTAAACAACATTCTGATCTCTCCGCCTAGGTCACGGAGGAAGGTGAGACACTAACATTAAACAACATTCTGATCTCACCACCTAGGTCACGGAGGAAGGTGAGACACTAAAGTTAAACAATATTCTGATCTCACCACATAGGTCATGGAGGAAGGTTAGACACTAACTTTAAACAACATTCTGATCTCACCACCTAGGTCACGGAGGAAGGTGAGACACTAATGTTAAACAACATTCTGATGTCACCACCTAGGTCATGGAGGAAGGCGAGACACTAACATTAAACAACATTTTGATCTCACCATCTAGGTCACAGAGGAAGGTGAGACAATAACATTAAACAACATTCTGATCTCACCACCTAGGTCACAGAGGAAGGTGAGACACTAAAGTTAAACAATATTCTGATCTTACCACGTAGGTCATGGAGGAAGGTTAGACACTAACGTTAAACAACATTCTGATCTCACCACCTAGGTCACGGAGGAAGGTGAGACACTAATGTTAAACAACATTCTGATCTCACCACCTAGGTCACGGAGGAAGGTGAGACACTAACTATAAACAACATTCTGATCTCACCACCTAGGTCACAGAGGAAGGTGAGACACTAATGTTAAACAACATTCTCATCTCACCACCTAGGTCACGGAGGAAGGTGAGACACTAACTATAAACAACATTCTGATCTCACCACCTAGGTCACAGAGGAAGGTGAGACACTAATGTTAAACAACATTCTCATCTCACCACCTAGGTCACGGAGGAAGGTGAGACACTAACATTAAACAACATTCTGATCTCACCACCTAGGTCACGGAGGAAGGAGAGACAGTAACACTAAGCAACATTCAGATCTCACCATCTTGGTCATGGAGGAAGGTGAGACACTAACGTTAAATAACATTCAGATCTCACCACCTTGGTCATGGAGGAAGGTGAAGCACTAACATTAAACAGCATTCTGATCTCACCACCTAGGTCATGGAGGAAGGTGAGACACTAACATTAAACAACATTCTGATCTCACCACCTAGGTCACGGAGGAAGGTGAGACACTAACTATAAACAACATTCTGATCTCACCACCTAGGTCATGGAGGAAGGTGAGACACTAACATTAAACAACATTCTGATCTCACCACCTAGGTCACGGAGGAAGGTGAGACACTAACATTAAACAACATTCTGATCTCACCACCTAGGTCACGGAGGAAGGTGAGACACTAATGTTAAACAACATTCTGATCTCACCACCTAGGTCACGGAGGAAGGTGAGACTCTAATGTTAAACAACATTCTGATCTCACCACCTAGGTCACGGAGGAAGGTGAGACACTAACTATAACCAACATTCTGATCTCACCACCTAGGTCACGGAGGAAGGTGAGACACTAACTATAAACAACATTCTGATCTCACCACCTAGGTCACGGAGGAAGGTGAGACACTAACTATAAACAACATTCTGATCTCACCACCTAGGTCACGGAGGAAGGTGAGACACTAAATATAAACAACATTCTGATCTCACCACTTAGGTCATGGAGGAAGGAGAGACAGTAACACTAAGCAACATTCAGATCTCACCATCTTGGTCATGGAGGAAGGTGAGACACTAACGTTAAATAACATTCTGATCTCACCACCTAGGTCACAGAGGAAGGTGAGACACTAACTATAACCAACATTCTGATCTCACCACCTAGGTCACGGAGGAAGGTGAGACACTAACTATAAACAACATTCTGATCTCACCACCTAGGTCACGGAGGAAGGTGAGACACTAACATTAAACAACATTCTGATCTCACCACCTAGGTCACGGAGGTCACAGAGGAAGGTGAGACACTAACTATAAACAACATTCTGATCTCACCACCTAGGTCACGGAGGAAGGTGAGAAACTAACATTAAACAACATTCTGATCTCACTATCTAGGTCACAGAGGAAGGTGAGACACTAACGTTAAACAACATTCTGATCTCACCACCTAGGTCACGGAGGAAGGTGAGACACTAACATTAAACAACATTCTGATCTCACCACCTAGGTCACGGAGGAAGGTGAGACACTAACATTAAACAACATTCTGATCTCACCACATAGGTCACGGAGGAAGGTGAGACACTAACATTAAACAACATTCTGATCTCACCATCTAGGTCACGGAGGAAGTTGAGAAACTAATGTTAAACAACATTCTGATCTCACCACCTAGGTCACGGAGGAAGGTGAGACACTAATGTTAAACAACATTCTGATCTCACCACCTAGGTCACGGAGGAAGGTGAGACACTAACATTAAACAACATTCTGATCTCACCACCTAGGTCACGGAGGAAGGTGAGACACTAAAGTTAAACAATATTCTGATCTCACCACATAGGTCATGGAGGAAGGTTAGACACTAACTTTAAACAACATTCTGATCTCACCACCTAGGTCACGGAGGAAGGTGAGACACTAACATTAAACAACATTCTGATCTCACCACCTAGGTCACGGAGGAAGGTGAGACACTAAAGTTAAACAATATTCTGATCTCACCACATAGGTCATGGAGGAAGGTTAGACACTAACTTTAAACAACATTCTGATCTCACCACCTAGGTCACGGAGGAAGGTGAGACACTAACTATAAACAACATTCTGATCTCACCACCTAGGTCACAGAGGAAGGTGAGACACTAACATTAAACAACATTCTGATCTCACCACCTAGGTCACGGAGGAAGGTGAGACTCTAATGTTAAACAACATTCTGATCTCACCACCTAGGTCACAGAGGAAGGTGATACACTAACTATAAACAACATTCTGATCTCACCACCTAGGTCACGGAGGAAGGTGAGACACTAACTATAACCAACATTCTGATCTCACCAGCTAGGTCACGGAGGAAGGTGAGACACTAACTATAAACAACATTCTGATCTCACCACCTAGGTCACGGAGGAAGGTGAGACACTAACATTAAACAACATTCTGATCTCACCACCTAGGTCACAGAGGAAGGTGAGACACTAACATTAAACAACATTCTGATCTCACCACCTAGGTCACGGAGGAAGGGGAGACACTAACATTAAACAACAACACTAAGCAACATTCAGATCTCACCATCTTGGTCATGGGGGAAGGTGAGACACTAACGTTAAATAACATTCTTATCTCACCACCTAGGTCATGGAGGAAGGTGAGACACTAACGTTAAACAGCATTCTGATCCACCACCTAGGTTATGGAGGAAGGTGAGACACTAACGTTAAAAAACATTCTGATCTCAGCACCTAGGTCACGGAGGAAGGTGAGACACTAACGTTAAACAGCATTCTGATCCACCACCTAGGTTACGGAGGAAGTTGAGACACTAACATTCAATAACATTCTGATCTCACTACCTAGGTCCCGGAGGAAGGTGACACACTAACGTTAAACAACATTCTAATCTCACCACCTAGGTCATGGAGGAAGGTGAAACACTAAAGTTAAACAACATTCTGATCTCACCACGTAGGTCATGGAGGAAGGTGAGACACTAACATTAAACAGCATTCTGATCCACCACCTAGGTTATGGAGGAAGGTGAGACACTAACGTTAAACAACATTCTGATCTCACCACCTAGGTCACAGAGGAAAGTGAGACACTAACTATAAACAACATTCTGATCTCACCACCTAGGTCACGGAGGAAGGTGAGACACTAACATTAAACAACATTCTGATCTCACCACCTAGGTCACGGAGGTCACAGAGGAAGGTGAGACACTAACATTAAACAACATTCTGATCTCACCACCTAGGTCATGGAGGAAGGTGACACACTAACGTTAAACAACATTCTAATCTCACCACCTAGGTCATGGAGGAAGGTGAAACACTAACGTTAAACAACATTCTAATCTCACCACCTAGGTCATGGAGGAAGGTGAAACACTAAAGTTAAACAACATTCTGATCTCACCACCTAGGTCCCGGAGGAAGGTGACACACTAACGTTAAACAACATTCTAATCTCACCACCTAGGTCATGGAGGAAGGTGAAACACTAAAGTTAAACAACATTCTGATCTCACCACCTAGGTCATGGAGGAAGGTGAGACACTATCTTTAAATAACATTCTGATCTCACCACCTAGGTCACGGAGGAAGGTGAGACACAAAAGTTAAACAGCATTCTGATCTCACCACCTAGGTCACAGGAAGGTGAGACAGTAACGTTAAACAACATTCTGATCTCACCACGTAGGTCATGGAGGAAGGTGAGACACTAACATTAAACAACATTCTGATCTCACCACCTAGGTCATGGAGGTCACGGAGGAAGGTGAGACACTAATGTTAAACAACATTCTGATCTCACCACCTAGGTCACGGAGGAAGGTGAGACACTAACATTAAACAACATTCTGATCTCACCACCTAGGTCATGGAGGAAGGTGAGACACTAACATTAAACAACATTCTGATCTCACCACCTAGGTCACGGAGGAAGGTGAGACACTAACATTAAACAACATTCTGATCTCACCACCTAGGTCACGGAGGAAGGTGAGACACTAACATTAAACAACATTCTGATCTCACCACCTAGGTCACAGAGGAAGGTGAGACAATAACATTAAACAACATTCTGATCTCACCACCTAGGTCACGGAGGAAGGTGAGACACTAACATTAAACAACATTCTGATCTCACCACCTAGGTCACGGAGGAAGGTGAGACACTAACATTAAACAACATTCTGATCTCACCACCTAGGTCACGGAGGAAGGTGAGACACTAATGTTAAACAACATTCTGATCTCACCACCTAGGTCACAGAGGAAGGTGAGACACTAACATTAAACAACATTCTGATCTCAACACCTAGGTCACGGAGGAAGGTGAGACACTAACATTAAACAACATTCTGATCTCACCACCTAGGTCATGGAGGAAGGTGAGACACTAACGTTAAACAACATTCTGATCTCACCACATAGGTCATGGAGGAAGGTGAGACAATAACATTAAACAACATTCTGATCTCACCACCTAGGTCATGGAGGTCACGGAGGAAGGTGAGACACTAATGTTAAACAACATTCTGATCTCACCACCTAGGTCACAGAGGAAGGTGAGACAATAACATTAAATAACATTCTGATCTCACCACCTAGGTCACGGAGGAAGGTGAGACACTAACGTTAAACAGCATTCTGATCCACCACCTAGGTTACGGAGGAAGGTGAGACACTAACGTTAAGCAACATTCTGATCTCACCACCTAGGTCACGGAGGAAGGTGAGACACTAATGTTAAACAGCATTCTGATCTCACCACCTACGTCACGGAGGAAGGTGAGACACTAATGTTAAACAGCATTCTGATCTCACCACCTAGGTTATGGAGGAAGGTGAGACACTAACTATAAACAACATTCTGATCTCACCACCTAGGTCATGGAGGAAGGTGAGACACTAATGTTAAACAACATTCTGATCTCACCATGAATGATACCCAAGTTCTAAGAAAAAATAATTTGATACAGTCAGAGGATTGTTTACTAGTGTCACTCTAGGTGGATTTAGTAGACATCTATCTGGGGTCAGATGGTCATCAGACTCACCTGTTTGAGTAGGGATGGCTTCCACCTCTTCTCACATGGCATTCACGTACTGGCTAGAACTTGTACTACTCTTATAGTGCCTTTAGTAGGAAATGTTTAACTCATAAACAGAGGCATTTGCAAACCTCCAATCTGAACAATATCAGGTGCACTCTGCTCAGTGCAGACCTGAACTGCCAACCTACTTCACCTCAGTGACATCTATATTTTTGTAGTTATCAAGACTTAACTTTAGTACAGTTGCACCTCCTACTTACTAGGGTACTATGCCTACCATGAATTCATGGAGGCCAGATAATGAGGGGACATAGCTGTATCTGTCAGAAACCCCCACTGTAACATTTAAAATTTTGTACAATATCAATCTAGAAATTATATAGGTTCTAAAACATCTCAGCAAAACCAATTACCACATCACCACTAACAACAGACCCCACCCTTCTGTCTCCCCTTTAGTGCAAACTGATTACCTAACTCCGTTTGAAATGTTAGCTTTTAAGCCAAATGCTATTATTATGGGATAACTGAGTACTCTTCAATCAGCTGGTTAACCTGTACAACCACCAACCAACACACATAGAAATGACTTGAATTTGTAAATTTGAACTCCTTAGTGGAATCTCCCCCCCTCTGTCAATACTACAGACCTCCTTTATACTGTCGGTACCAGCTGATCCCCTTCTATATCACACCACATGTCACTACATCTCTGTTTAAATCAGATTACTTAGCTGCAGCCTTTGCCCTTCGTATGATAATAGTTTGATATGAGGTGATCAGTCTTTAGATACCTAGCCAAATAGTTTCCTTCCTCTTTGAGGACAGCAACATGATGCACCCATTAAGAATTTGTAGCAACTCATCAGATTGTTGAGATCTACCTTAAAATGGCAAATGTACCCTCTTTTTGATGAGTAGTGGACATTTGTTCCATTGGTGGAGAATGCTTTGGGATATGCCATCATGTCCTTAACTGACTGATGAAGATTTAGGTCTTTTATGCAGTTATTTGTGAACCACTTGTTTTATAAATGCATACTTGGTTAAGATTAGGGTCTTCCATTACTGTAAAGGTTACACATAGATGACCACAGGTGAGTCTATGAGAGAACAAGGTCAGCAAAAAGGCTGCCAGTCTGTCAGGATAACTGTGGTCTTGAGGTCAGTGATGTCTTAAGTTAAGAATCCTTGAGGTCTTTCAGTTTGAGTAACATGTTTCAACAAGTGCATACCAAAGGGGTATTATATTCAATAACAGGTCGGATAGCTGATGAGTACAGGGGAAGTAAAAGTTCTTTGCCTTTAAGGGAAAACAACTTGGATATTAGTTGGTCCCCATAAAAGGATCTCCCGACTGTCGGTTAGTTATAATGGTCATGGGATAAGATGCTGTGATCTCTGATGACAGTTTTGTTTTTTTTTTTCATTTATGTGGTAGTATGCAGAAATGTTTTGTTTACCAGTCAAAACCATATTACATGTTTTACATTTGGCCTGAGACTGCTGTTCTTGACCATTTGTTTGTATAGTTTAACCTTTCCTGGAGCATCCTGTATCAGCTGATGAACAAATAACACATTGTTTGTAGTTGTCTGCAAACTCTGATAACTATAGTCCAAGGATATTGGTTTGAAGGTCCACAAAGTAAATACCAAAGAGGTGAGAGCCCATCACTGTGGAATGCCAGTAGTAACAGAAGAAGAGGCACCGATAACTCTTAACTACATGGGTTCTGTCAGAGGTCTCTGTTTGGCCATCTAATGGGCTAACCATTGAATAAGCATCAAAAGGTCATTCACTGAACTTTCATTTCGTCAGCAAGCTAAGTAACTACTTGTCCAACTCTACCTTGTCTCACACACAGATGTGTTTCAAAACCACACCCCCTTTGCTCTCGCTCTCTCTCCCTCTCTCTCTCTCTCTCTATATATATATATATATATATATATATATATATATATATATATATATATATATATATATATATATATATATACATACTAACTCCAAGACTACACTACAGTGGCAAAAAGGGGTTTGAAACACTTCCATGTCTGAGACAGAGAAGTGTTGGACAAGCCTTTACATGGAATGTGAAAACTTTTGTAGAAGAACTGTAGGCCATCTTTGGTAAGACTGGAAATATTCCATTCAATAAAAACCTTATTATGTTTTAGGATTATTATAAATTCAACTTATTACTGCTTTCCAATACCCTGGACAATTACATCTGCCATATTCCTCCAAACAAATTTGTGATGCTACCCTTATCTACATGTCCTTCACAGCTTTACAGAGTCTGATTAAATGTATTTAAGAAGCTATTCTGATCCAGTACAAGAATGTTATGAAATTCAAAAGTATACCCGTATGGTGAAGTTCCCTTATACATCAAGGAGAAAAGCTCATGTCTCTTTATAAATGTATTTTCATCTTCACTGTAGCAGCATTAAGAAAGATCTTTTAATGAACCATCAATGACTGCAAAAGCACAAACTCAGAGTAGCTATCAATACAGAGGAAAACAACAAGGCTTTCTTCAGTTTCATTAGAAAATGTGTAATCTAATACCCAGATCGCTAGAAAGTATCTACAGGGGCATATGCCACTGTGACATAGAACTACTACTAACATTCTTGACTACAAATTTAGCTACAATGTCTTATCTCTAGCACATTCTATTGCCCTTCCAATTTTTCCCTTACTATCCTGCTTGTGAGCTCTCTAGATCAAGTCATGTCACTCCACCTCAAATGAAAAACACTATTTATCTGGATTCCAACAGTATTTCAGGACACCTGCTTTCAAAATTCAACTACCAAGTAGCTGTCTTCTTAATCTCTTTAACATTAGTTTCTTCACAGGCTATGTACCCAACGCTTAGAAGACAAGCACATATGCACCTCTCAACAAAGGTGATCCCACAACTGACCTGGGTGAATACATGCCTATTAGTCTTAATAAAATGATCTGTAAAACCATGTAATGAATTATTGCTGAACTAATCAACAACGATCTAGCCAAGCTCCAAACATTTGATCCTAATTTATTTGGGTTTCTTAAAATGTGGTCATGTTTACACCACCTAGTCAATGTCATTGATGAGGTCATAGACACATTTAATGAGGGCCAGAATTTTTTTACTGCTTCCTTTGCCTATGTTAAGGCCTTTAACGTGAGTCTCCAAGTAGGTATCATGTATTAAATCTATAGCCTCAGTGTTACCGCTTATGGTGCCAGATGGACAGAAAATCACATTTACACAATACAGTTATTTCGTAGTCACAGAGATGTCATTAGTGGTGTTCCATAAGGCTCCATCTTGGGTCTCCTTTCATATGGCATTTATTTTCAGAAATTAAATCAGAAATCCAAGTTCTCTAGATAGCACCATTTGTGGATGACTACATATTAGGTGCAGTTATCATTTCCTCCAGTGATAGCCATATCTTGCAGCAGGCTCTGGATCAAACCCATACTTGTTTTGTTACCCTCAAGCTCCTCTTGATGCCAAGATGTTTGGCATAGTTACCTTGAGTAAAGAACTTACTTCCTCATTGTATCATAATGTTCTCTCTCTCTCTCTCTCTCTCTCTCTCTGTCTCTCTCTGTCTCTCTCTCTCTGTCTCTCTCTCTCTCCCTCTCAAATCAGTTACTAGACCCGAGTACCGACTCAGACAGTGACCTCTGTTTTGAATTCCACACCTCTTTTGTGTTTAGGAAGTCCTTCTGCATTGTCCAGCTCATCTGTTAGGGGACCTCATCTATGTCAAATGATGCCCTTGTCCATCTAGTGTCTTCACTTACTGCACTCATCACTGAATACAATGCCTCTGCTTGAACTGTACATCAAAGCACCTTGTGTAACTTGAAAACCCCCAACATTCCTGTAAAAAATCTCTGTTTCAAACCACTTTGTGTTGCCCAGACTGCTTAAATTCCTCTCCTTCTACTCCATCATATTCACGTTCTTAGGAGGCAAATGCTATTAGCATTTCTTGTTACGAAAGACCTTATCTGCTCTGCCTTCACAGAACAAACAGTCTGAAAACACCCCAACCAAAGACCTAAACCTCCAAGATCAACAACATTTGTTGGCACAATAGTTTTTTTTCCCAGTGCACCCCCTTACCTTTGGGAGGGAGTCCCTCTACATATCAAGCAAAGTACCTCCCTAATAACTTTCAAAGCAAACTATGACTGGATGGATACTCACAGATTCATGTCAGGTACTAACACAAATTATATTCAATTTAGAGAGAACTCGCTCATCCTTTTCACTACAGCAGTGATATGACTACGATTACTGATGTGCTTGCAGAAATAAGCTTAGTAAAAACCTATGAAACTATACTGTAGGCCTTAGAAGGCGACACCTGAAGTCAGTCAAAAAATAAAATAAAATTTCTAATTTCTACAGCCAGTTTAAACAATTAATCATTTATATCTTTGGAAACCACAGATTACTTAGCCCATGCTGACATCATCTGCTCATGAATTACATACCATACTGACTGACCACAAGACTTGGACCCCATTCAACCAGGTGACTATAAAAACACACTGACATTTCCCTCACCCCCTCTATGTAGGTAGGTTTGTGTGTGTGTGTGTGTGTGTGTGTGTGTGTGTGTGTGTGTGTGTGTGTGTGTGTGTGTGTGTGTGTGTGTGTGTGTGTGTGTGTGAGCATCTGTATGCTTGTGTGCAACTGCATGTGTGTGTGGGTGGATGTATTTGTGTGCATGTCTGTGCATGTGGGTGTGGGCATGTGTGTGTGGGGGTGTGTGTGCATGTGTGTATGTAAACAAACAAACAGTTCTGAGAACCACAAAACAAGCAGACATAAAAAGTAGCAATGAATGTTACTTAGTATAAAAAATTCATATTCCATTAGGAAGCTAGATTTTTTAATGAAAGGACTGAACAGGAGAGTTTAACTTAATAAACTTTCTAGCAGTGCAGCACAGGGCATTAAGATACTGAAATATTACCGAATGTCATCATTTGGTCCTAGGTTTTATTTAGTGAATGTCATTGTTTGGTCTTAGGTTTGATATAACAAATGTCATAATTTGGTCCTAGGTTTGATTTAGTGAATGTCATCATTGGTCCTAGGTTTGATTTAATGAATGTCATCACTGGTCCTAGGTTTGATTTAATGAATGTTATCATTTGGTCTTAGGTTTGATTTAATGAATGTCATCATTTGGTCCTAGGTTTGATTTAACAAATGTCATCATTGGTCCTACGTTTGATTTAATGAATGTCATCATTTGGTCCTAGGTTTGATTTAATGAATGTCATCATTGGTCCTAGGTTTGATTTAACGAATGTCATCATTGGTCCTACGTTTGATTTAATGAATGTCATCATTGGTCCTAGGTTTGAATTAATGAATGTCATCATTTGGTCCTAGGTTTGATTTAATGAATGTCATCATTTGGTCTTAGGTTTGATTTAATGAATGTCATCATTTGGTCTTGGGTTTGATTTAACGAATGTCATCATAGATCCTAGGTTTGATTTAATAAATGTCACCATTTGGTCCTAGGTTTGATTTCATTGGTCCTAGGTTTGATTTAACGAATGTCATCATAGGCCCTAGGTTTGATTTAATGAATGTCATCATTTGCCCTAGGTTTGATTTAATGAATGTCATCATTTGGTCCTAAGTTTGATTTAACAAATGTAATCATTTGGTCCTAGGTTTGATTTAATGAATGTTATTATTGGTCCTAGGTTTGATTTAACGAATGTCATCATTGGTCCTACGTTTGATTTAATGAATGTCATCATTTGGTCCTAGGTTTGATTTAATGAATGTCATCATTGGTCCTAGGTTTGATTTAATGAATGTCATCATTGGTCCTACGTTTGATTTAATGAATGTCATCATTTGTTCCTAGGTTTGATTTAATGAATATCATCATTTGGTCCTAAGTTTGATTTAACAAATGTCATCATTTGGTCTTAGGTTTAATTTAATGAATGTCATCATTTGGTCTTAGGTTTGATTTAATGAATGTCCTCATAGGTCCTAGGTTTGATTTAATGAATGTCACCATTTGGTCCTAGGTTTGATTTCATTGGTCCTAGGTTTGATTTAATGAATGTCATCATAGGTCCTAGGTTTGATTTAATGAATGACATCATTTGTCCTAGGTTTGATTTAATGAATTTCCTCATTTGGTCCTAAGTTTGATTTAACAAATGTCATCATTTGGTCCTAGGTTTGATTTAATGAATGTTATCATTGGTCCTAGGTTTGATTTAAAAAAAAATGTCATCATTGGTCCTAGGTTTGATTTAATGAATGTCATCATTTGGTCCTAGATTTGATTTAAAAAAAATGTCATCATTGGTCCTAGGTTTGATTTAATGAATGTCATCATTGGTCCTAGGTTTGATTTAATGGATGTCATCATTTGGTCCTAGGTTTGACTAAACAAATGTTATCATTTGGTCCTAGGTTTGATTTAACGAATGTCATCAATGGTCCTAGGTTTGAGTTAATGAATGTCATCATTTGGTCCTAAGTTTGATTTAATGAATGTCATCATTTGGTCCTAGGTTTGATTTAACAAATGTCATCATTGGTCCTAGGTATGATTTAATGACTGTCATCATTGGTCCTAGGTTTGATTTAACAAATGTCATCACTGGTTCTAGGTTTGATTTAATGAATGTCATCATTTGGTCCTAAGTTTGATTAAATGAATGTCATCATTTGGTCCTAGGTTTGATTTAACGAATGTCATCATAGGTCGTAGGTTTGAATTAATGAATGTCATCATTTGGTCCTAGGTTTGATTTAACGAATGTCATCATAGGTCCTAGGTTTGATTTAATGAATGTCATCATTTGGTCCTAAGTTTGATTTAACAAATGTCATCATTTGGACCTAGGTTTGATTTAACAAATGTCATCATTTGGACCTAGGTTTGATTTAACAAATGTCACCATTGGTCCTAGGTTTGATTTAATGAATGTCACCATTTGGTCCTAGGTTTGATTTAATGAATGTCATCATAGGTCGTAGATTTGAATTAATGAATGTCATCATTTGGTCCTAGGTTTGATTTAGCGAATATCATCATTGCTTCTAGGTTTCATTCACCGAATGTCATCATTGGTCCTAGGTTTGATTTAACGAATGTCATCATAGGTCCTAGGTTTGAATTAATGAATGTCATCATTTGGTCCTAGGTTTGATTTAATGAATGTCATCATTGGTCCTAGGACTGATTTAATGAATGTCATCATTTGGTCCTAGGTTTGATTTAACGAATATCATCATTGGTCCTAGGTTTGATTTAATGAATGCCATCATTTGGTCCTAGGGTTGATAGAACGAATGTCATCATTTGGTCCTCAGTTTGATTTAACCAATGTCATCATTGTTCCTAGGTTTGATTTAGTGAATGTCATCATCTGTCCTAGGTTTGAGTTTACGAATGTCATCACTGGTCTTAGGTTTGATTTAATGAATGTCATCATTTGGTCCTAGGTATGATTTAATGAATGTAATCATTTGGTCCTAAGTTTTATTCCCTCAATCTCCACATGCATATTTTTGACCAAGTAAGTCACTTGACCATACTAGTACTCCATCTGGAGTTGTCCTAAAATGGCTTTTTACTATTAACTTTGTTACCAGCTGACAAAGGGCGGAATATTAGGAACATCAGAAAATCTCCTAATTTTTTTCCTAATGTCATGTACAGTGACAGCTACTCTCCCTGGCTTTAGTTTCTTCATTTTTTTATTTAAGATTTGTTTACTATAGGTTCATAGGTTGATACTAGGCTATATGCCCTAGGGCATTCATCAGCCTAGCCAGCGTGCATTTGGCTTACGCCACCCCTTAAAAAATGGGTTTTACTGTGCCTTTTTTGGTTATTTTATTGAGCCTCTGTCTAGTAGTGACACAGAAGTGATCCCCGGAGTGACCTACTATCTCCCATCCACTTGTCAAGATTTCTCTTGAAGAGAGTCAGTGAGGGGCTCTGCCTGATATGGACTGGGATTCTATTCCAGGGTACTGGGAGCCTCAGGGTCAAGAATCTGTCTCTCCAGCATGTCCAATTAATTTCTGTGTTGAGATTCAAATCCCTTGAGCGCATAGCTCTAGTGCATTTGGATTTTTTGCGGTGGAGCATGTCCATTAATTCTGGATTGGACATGGCTTTAAAAGTCAGGCACAGATTGCCTCTAAGTAGGCAGTATGCAACTGAGTAGAGCTGGAATTTCTTTAACCTGGCAGCATAGGTCATCTGTTTGAGACCCTTGATCCTCTTGGTGAGGTACTTTTGTGGTCTCTCCAGTTGCTGCAGGTGATGGGTAAGGTACATCCCAAACGGGGCATTGTATTTAATTATGGGCCTGATGAGGGATGAGTAGAGGGGCACAATGACCTCCTTGGATGTAGATGTGAACCCTTTCATGATGAGGTGGGCTATATAGAAGGTCTTTCTAACCACTTTGGCAATGTGGTTGTCAAAGGAGAGATTACTATCAACTTGGGTTCCCAGGTCCCTAATTACTTCCTCCATACTTAATGGATTACCGCCTATATGGTAGTTTGTGGGCACTTTGTTTTTTCCAAAGGGTATGACTATACACTTCTTGGCATTTAGTTTCAGGCCATGGCTTTGGCACCAGTTGTCCATCTCTGTGAGACCCTTTTGGGGGATGCGTGTGTCAGCTGGAGAGTCGATTATGGCACCCAGTTTGCAGTCATATGCAAACTTGGTCAGCCATAGTCCTCCCATGTTGGCCTGTACCTCTGAAAAATATATACCGAACAAGAGTGGTCCCAGGACTGAGCCTTGTGGGACGCCACTTGTAACAGGTTTAGAGTCTGACATAGCTCCTGCAATTCTGACCATGTGGGTTCTGTCCTTGAGCCAGTTTGTAACCCATCTTATGACATAGGCGTTGATATTTAGGCTGGAGAACTTATCTATGATGCCAGTGTGGGGTATGGTGTCAAAGGCTTTTACGAGGTCCAGGTAGGCAGTGTGGACTACCTTCCCTTCATCTATGGCCTTGGTGACTGATTCAAAGAAGTCTACCAGGTTCAAGAGGCAGGATCTGCCTTTAACAAAGCCAAATTGTGTAGGATCTAGCATCTATAGTTCCCCAATGTCTTTGTTTATGAGTCCCATGATGATCCGCTCCATGGCCTTGTAGACTAGGCTAGTCAGGCTTATGGGGTGATAGTTCCCAGGGTCCATTGAGGCTCCACCTTTGTGGAGTAGGACCACTGTTGCTGTACGCCATTCCTTGGGTACATATCCTGTAGTAAGGCTGAGATTGAACAGTAGTTTTATGTTTGGGTTTAGCTCTTCTTGGAGTTCATGTAGGATGCAGCCCGGAACACCGTCTGGTCCCATTGATGCTGTGTTTTTGCTTTGGAGAGGGCAGCTCCTTCCTGAGCATCTGTGATGACAGAGAGACGACTCTCTGCTGGGATAGATAATTGCTCCTTTGGGGGGGAAGAGGGAGAGAAGTTTGCACTGAACCTGTCCGCCAGGATGTTGGCAATGTCTGCGGGTTCAGTGTATTTTCTGTCATTTTGGACTAACTCCGAGCATATCTGGGAGTTGCCACCCAGGTTTCTAACATAACTAAAGAAAGCCTTGTGGTTATCTTTAGTGTCTTGTGCAATTTTTCTCTCGAAGCTGGCCTTGGAAGATTTTATGAGGGACCATAGTTTTTTGCTAGTACTGATCAGTGATGCCTTCTTATTGAGGGATTTTGCTCTATCCTGCAATAGCTTTCTCCTTTTGTTGTATAATTTATTTATGGCTGTGGTCCACCAGACAGGACGTCTGCCTTTGGAGGATTGGGTCTTGGTTTTATTTGGGATTGCATGATCCATGCATTCCTGAAGATGTCCATAGAATGCATTTATATAGGACTCTGCTGTTTGGGCTGTAGTTTCCACTGGCCAGGGGGCTTTGAGTGATTTCACCTTGGTTTTGAGGAGTGTGAAATTAGCCTTGGAGAAGTTTTTTACTGTGGTTTTTTGGGGTCGTGGGTGGGTCAGGATGTGGATGCCCAGCGAGATTAATTTGTGGTCTGATCTTACCAATGAGGGGTGTACCTCTGGTGTAGAGCATAGAGTCCCCATGTTTGTGATGACAAGGTCAAGTATGTTTACCCCTCTTGTAGGCGTGGTGACCAGTTGTTCCATAGCATTTGAGTTTATAAATTCCAGGAACCTCTGGGCTAGACTGTTAGGGCCTGAGTCGTGTTCCCAGTCTATGCTTGGGCAGTTGAAGTCACCCAATATAAAGGTATTTGGAGAGACATTCATATTCTCCAATGTTCTCAGGAAAGCCATGTGAGGTTCCAGAGTCTGGGATGGTGGTCTGTAGCAGGCTATAAACTGAAATGCAGTTTTTCCCACTGTTAGTTGCACATGGATGGTTTCTGATGCTTCATGCAGTGCCACTAACCTGGAGGTGTGGGTATCCTTGATGAATATGGATACTCCCCCTCCTTTTGTGGTTTGGTCTGAGTTTTGAGGCCGAAAAGCATGGTATGAGGTAAAATCTGGTAGTGCTAGGGTGCTCTCGGGAGCCTTGAAACAGGTCTCTGTTACTGTACAGACATCGATATTCTCCATGCTGAGGAGAGACTCGAGTGCTTGCATTTTGAGGTTTAGACTTCTGGCATTGAGTAGCATTACCCTTAGTTTGTTTTTCCTTGTGTTGTCTGTGGAAGTGGGTTTGTCTTTTGAGCCTTGCCTAAAAAGGCACTATGGGGGTGGCAAGAGCCTTTGCCAGTATCCGCAAGCCCAGAGGTGACAGGTGCAAGCCGTCCCTAGC
The DNA here is from genome assembly GCF_019279795.1 of Protopterus annectens. NCBI lineage: Eukaryota > Metazoa > Chordata > Ceratodontiformes > Protopteridae > Protopterus > Protopterus annectens. Next base: position 1,840,043,187 of record NC_056729.1, on the reverse strand, counting down.
GAAGCAGCGTGGCTTGTCGAGCATGTCATCCCAGGCTGACAGACAGTGGATCCCCTTTGAATGACACCAGAACTTTAGCCAATTGTTAAAATTGATCATTTTGTCTTTATACTATGGCATCATTTTTGGTGAGGGTAAGATGCTACTCAAGGTCAGGGTCATACCTGTCTGGGCTACATGATCTGAGAGCTCTTCTATGTCTCTTTTCATGTAGTCCAGGGAGGTACGGCTCAGGTCATTCACACCAGCATGGATGATGTCAGAGTCATATTTGTACTTGCTTTGGAGTGACCTGAGTGCTTGTGTTATGTGGCGGATCCTGGCACCCGACAGGCAGCTCACCTTGACCTTCTCCTTGTTCAGCCTGGTGAGTGGGACATCAGTGTGCCTGATGATAGAGTCACCTATTACAAGTGTATCAGGTGTGTTGTTTGTCCTTAAGGGCTGTGACTGTTTGGCACACTGATTTTGTGAAGTATGTGCTTCATTTTCTTTGTTTTGTGGTAGAGGTTGCTTGGATGTCTGCTTTGGAGGTCTCTGCTGTTTAGGCATATTTGTATTTAGAGCCTCCGAGTATGTTTTAGTGTGTTTATGTGTTTGATTTGATGATGTGGTAGGTCTATGTGCGACTGGATTTGTGGTGTGTATAGTTACCTTCTCCACCTGACTGGCTGCACCAGTATTGCGGTGAGAGAGCTTAGCCTCCAGTTTGGCTATATGGTTGCATCTCTCACATATATTAGTATTTGTTGGGAGGAGGAGAGGGTTGTCTGTGTACATGAGGCAGTTGTAACATTGCCTCAGGATTCCCAGATTCATTAGCTGGACTGGAGTGGAAACTGGCAACTGACCTTTGGACATGCCGGTATAGTATAAGTAACTCCTTTAAGGCTGACAAAAGGAGCAATAGGGGAGCGAGTATTCCTAGGGAGTATATGATGATGTAGTGCTATTAGTTTATTAGTGCTAACTTGTATAATTGCTTGTAAGAGCAGTGCTGAGTTATAGGTTTAGAATAAGGTCTTTACTTAAGAGAATAGATCAGATCTAAGGGAAAAAGTGAAGAGCAGACTTTGTGTAGCCAAGAATGGTTTAAGCCTGGTTAAGCGGTGCTGCCCGATGCTGGACTATGCACAAAATCGTGCAAAGCCGCGCCAAAGCGGGTTTTTATACAGAGAACTTTAAAGAGCTAGAAATTGGCTCAAAACGGCCAATAAACTACAAGATTCTTATGCTGAGGTCACTCCTCCAGGGACAGACTTCTCCAGTCAGGGGGAGAAGGTAACCATACACACCTCAAAGCTCCCCACTCCCATTGGTGAACAAAGAAGCTTCCTTCTATCCAAGTAAGGAAATGGGCCACACAGGAACTATTCAAAAGTCCAGGATAATCCGACTGGACAACAAGTGTCCATTTTCAGCGGAGTCCTGGGGAGAAAAGCTCCAGAAATTACTGAAAGTTAAGTAATGGCAACATTTTGATACAAAGTTAGAAATTATAGTAGTAGATTAGGAAAACATGCTATACATAATAGATAATATGTATACAGCATAAACAACATTTTTGTTACAAAGTGGGAAATGACAGTAGCAGATTAGGAAGCGTGTTATACATAGAAAAATATATGCAGAATACAAAATGAGCAAAGTTAGAAGATAGGCATTTACTAAGTAGCAATATATAGAATATGTACAATAATCATTGGTAGATAATAAATGCTGGTAGCACCAGAAGCATGAGGGACTGACAGCAGAAACTGCTTTAAATTAAAGTTTTGCAGTAGGTGGGGTTTCAGGAGGGTGGATTACAGTTACAAAAGCGGTTACTGTAAAGGTAAGATTTAAGGAGGTTTTTGAATGTAGAAGTACTGTTTTGTATTCTGAGGTCAGGGGGCAGGGTGTTCCATGTTTCAGCGACTTCATTAGGGAAGAGAGATTTGCCAGAGCTATTTTTACATGGAATTGTGCTGATCAGAGTTTTATTACTGGATCGTAAATGTTTGTTTGAGTTGTAAAAGTTTTGGAGACCAGTCAAGGCAGGGGTTCTCTCAGGATGGTATAGTATTTGATGAGCTAGGGTGAGTTGGTGGTAGCATAGTAAAGTGGGAAATTCGAGCCAGTGCAATAAGTGTAGGGGATTGTCAGTGGTGGGAGTGAGATTTGCCATTGCTTGTGCACCTTGTGATTTTGTTGTAGCAGGTGGATAGTTTGTTCAGGTCGGTTTTATTTAGGTTTGTTAGAACTGGGGATGCATAAAGTAATGGGGATATAGCTTTATGAAATTGGCACATTGGCTTTTGCCTCAGTTAAAACAATGTGCATCACATGGTCTGATGTCCTGTACAACAGCTCAGTCTGAAACACATGTACGTAGATGAACCCGGCTGCAAACAAAAGGTTTTTCAGCCCATTTTTCAATCTTTTTGATGCCAGGAATGTAGAGGGAGAAAATAATCCGATTAGGGAAGTAGCTTTATGAGGGGACCTAAAACAAAAGAATGAGAAGAAACTTGATCCAAGAGGTCATTTGATGTATCAGATTAAATCCATTTGTTTGCAGCCAGGGTCATCAACGTATATGTGTTTCAAACTGAGTTGTTGTACAGCACATCAGACCATGTGATGCACATTGTTTTAACTGAGGTACAGGCTAATGTGCCAATTTCATAAAGCTGTGCAATTATACATTATAACACACTCTTTTAAAGCAAAGATTCACCATAAATCTAATGAGGTAGCAGGCCTTAAACTTATATAAAAATGAAGTGTTTCTTTCTTTTGCGTGCATGCAGCATATACATGTGCACACACATGCACAAACACACAGACACACAAACACACACACACACACACACACACACACACACACACACACACACACACACACACACACACACACACATGCTATGCAGTTTGACACATTTTTTTTAAAACATTCAAAAACATTTCAATTTTTGTTTTTTGTTGTATGTTCATTAACTCTTTCATGTACAAAACGAAAATACTAACAAACACGCACACACAGAGTAAATATATCATTTATAAATTTTTATTCTTGGGCAAAATGTACTTTTTTCCCAAATTCTAGAGCATTTCAGTATTCCTTTTTTATTTGTACTTTTAAGTGCATCACAGTAAAAACAGAAACACTATACTAGTACAAAATTTTAGCAGCATAATTTCAAAAGACACGATTTATTATTTTTCAGTCCTTGCTGCTGTCTGAATATTTTCCAAGCATTCTTGATAATCTACTATATTCTGAGTATGTGAGAGTCAGTGAACTGTATTTTTACTGCTGATGTACTTGGAAAAAGAATGTCCCAGAAAGGCAGTCTATCACGATGTTCTGCATTCAGGTTTTTGGCTAACTGACTGCCCGTTGTGGAAATGCCTCTGTAGTCACCTTCCCAGATACTTCCCTAGACAATCGCTGGCACTTCACTCAGCTGGAATCATCTCAAACGCATCTCTTGCTTTTATTATAGGCTCTTTAGGACATATTCAATTTGAATAAATGTCTCTGGTTCCTTCTCAGCAATTTTCTGTCTTCATTATGAACTGTGAATGATCTTGGCTACTTACGCTTTTTAACAATTATTCCTTCTGGATACTTTACTTCAGAATTTGTTGCACTTTCCATCTGTTCCACTCTTTCACAGTAGAATGCATATGTTTTTTTCTGTCCTAGTAAAAGTTTCATCTAGTCTGATTTACTTTCAGTCTCTCTTGTGTAGAAATCATAATTTTGGGTATGAGTAAGGTAGTAAAAGTCGATACTTTACTTTCTAGGCTATATCCATTAAGAGCCGAGCTGCTGATAGCAGTACAGTATGCAAGGAGTGTTTTATATTTCAATGAAGCACAGTGTACATCTACTAACAGTAACTGTTCATGCTCTGAGCTTTGTTCATGAGGTTTTTCACAGGACGAGCTCTTGTCTCAACAAGACCAATGGAATATAGACTTTTTGGATGACAGGTCATATATCATAATTTCTGTTTTACCTGATAAAATCTGTTGAGGTCCATACTTTCATTTTCTGGACCATTATCATAGCCCACTATGTCAGGTATTCCATGTATTACAAACATAGCTTTCAGTGTATTAATATGACCCTCGTTTGCTGCATCCCATATGTTCCCAATTTCTGGAACTTTATAAGGACACACGCAGTCTCAAAAGTGAAACAGATCATTCTAGCCTAATTCCATGGCTATCCTAGTATTGTGTAAGACATTATTTCAGAAACTATGTTCATGGTATGAAGTGCACACAGAACAGTCTCTACCTCCTCAGTTTGCATTGACCTGTCAGGTGACTGTAAACCATCAAATGCTCTTTCTTTGCAGATCCTAATTCTCAGATGTGACGTGTGTCCCTGCTCTTATTCTTTTTCCTGCTCTAAGCACCGAACCCTGTATATAGCTTTTTTCTTTGCTACATGAAAAGTTGCATTGTTCATTTTCAAAGCATAGAAGTGTTACTGCTTGCTACAAATAGCAGAAATCGAGGGACAATAAATACTTGGTAGAATATGAGTCCCTCAGGAAAGAATGTAAGCAACGTAATAAGGCAGCTATATCAGCCCACTAATGAAATAAATACAATGTCATAGCTTCTCAACCTAAGATGTTCTGAAGTTATCAGAGAAATTGCCTAGACTGATATCACCTCCTGAAAAAAGATCTTTTCCTATTATGAAACCTTTAACCACGGAAAATTTCAAGAAAACCAATGCGTCCTCCCCCAGAGAAATTAATCTACCTTTAAACTTGCCCTCTTATCAAAACAAAAAAAAAAACTTCAGGATAGACTTCATCTGACTATACAATTCCCAGGCATCCTCTCATGATTCCACACTCCCACGTTCTACTATGGTTTGAAGGCACCTAATTCCATACAGAAGCTAATAAAAGAGCTATAGCACCCACCCACATCTTCCTCAGATTTGATAACAAACACACGTTTCTAAGGGTTTCCTCACAATTCAGGAACATACCCCATTTAAAATGTCATCAGAAGACTTTTACTCAGATAAATGAATATTCATTTAAGGCGTGTCCTAGGGTTTTGTCTTCAGTACAATGCTTGTTTTTATACAATTATGACATTACCACATCACTTGATCTCATCACCACCACCCTTTACACAGATGATAATATTTTGAACACATTTGGTCTTTCCATTAAACTTCCAGAACCTCCCTCACAATGACCTTAACGTTCTTTGCAGCCAGTTTTACCTGATTTGCTAACCTTCAACACTTCTCCAACTACAGCAATATTGTTCAACACCACCAAAAGTTCTCCAAAGGGCGTTTCCCTTCCCTTCTAGAGACAGATAGCTCTCAACTGTCCCAGCACACATTCTACAAATATTTGGGTTTCACGCTTGACTACTATTTAACCTTCAAGGCACATACTGAAATAATGGTGAGTGAGATCATTACCAGCTTAAAGCCTCCTGTGCCATCTCTAGTCAGCCAAACCTCTGGCCTGTCATGGCCTCATAACTTTGCAGTTAACATTCCAACATTGTGTCTAGAAGATGCCCTCCCTGTTGTCAAATTGTGCTCTTCACAAAATGCCCCGACATTACAAACCCTTACCAAAAGAGTCCAGATTAAAAGTTAAGCATACAACTGGGCTTCGCTTAATGTTCATTGCAAGCCTTTGATTATTTAAACCTTGTTTCTGCACAGAGCTCTACAAGCAGAAGAGATCACCCTCTTTCTGATACTAATTTCCAGTCAGATGAGCAGGGGCTGGAAGGTGAGTGTTTTTTGCCATAAATACTTCTCAAGCTGAAGATTCTGAAGAACGTGTTTCTTTAGTCCCCCCCCCCCCAAAGAGTTATGTTTTCTTCTGATACCTTAACTAAAATGAAAGAATTATTTCAGTGGGAACAGAATGAAAAGTGAGTTTCCCAGCAAATGTTTTATAACTTGTTTCAGCTGTGTTTTCCTTCACCTGCATTTGTTACTCCTGTTTTATCAGATTTCAAGGATGATTTCTTTACAGCTTGCAGTAAGCCTGACAGTTTATCGCCTACCCCTAAAATGTCTGAGAAGTTATGCATAGTAGCCCAGACACTTAACTTGCATTTGTATTCTCTAATCCTACATCCGATCCTGCAGTTACTTCCTTAGGAAAACCATCATATTGTGAATGATTACCCTATTCTTTCAGACAAGAATGAGAAAAATGTGTAGATTTGGGAAGAATTTGATTTGGGAAGAAAGTTTATTCTTCTGCTGTCTTAATTTTAAGAATTTTAATCTGCCCGGCCCACAAGTTACAGTTTTTCCTGGCTTCTTTTGACAACATGAAGTTAATAGTTAGCCTTCCTTCTTGAGAGGTTAAAGTATCTTTAAATTCTTTAATAGTCCCTGCTTCTCAGGTAACCAAAACACTCCCTGAACTGTTCTTATGATTCTGTGTGATGCTGTATCCAGAGCAGCAATTACTAGGACAGTTATAAGCAGGTTTGATTGGTTTTGTTCTCAGGACTTATCAGAATGTGATGGAGCTAAAAGCTTAAACTCTGCCTTTGACAAATAGGCATTGTTTCGCCCCTCTGCTGCTGACGGCATTAAAAGTTTTGATGAAAGAGGAAAGATCTTTCAACTCTTCTTTTCTAAGTTCAATAAGAACTTTCTTTGCAATTCTACGTACTTTTACAGAAAAAAAAACAGTCTCAGCAAGGTACAATAAACAGAACTTCAAAAAAAAATACAATGCCAAGGAGGTTCAAAAAGAAAGGGTGAGGGTGGGGGATCCCAAAGCCAAGGATAGTCCAAAAGGTCAGACTGATTATTTGTCCCATAAAGATTCTCCCCATCCACCTTGGCAGTCCTCTAGATCTGTCCAAAGGGTTAAGTCTACATTTTCCTCAGTAGCATCAGATACTCTCAGACCAATGAGTTCTGAGAATAATTCAGCAAGGATACAGATGACAGTGGGATTCCTTCCATTCTTTTCAAGGGTTTGTGAGTCCTTTCATCCTTTTCTAGGATTATGTATCCTCATCCTGCAAACCAAACTTCCCTGTTTTTTTCAGTTCTGGAACAAATATTGTGTCTGGAGATCATAAAACTAATCCCTCAGATCAGACAACAAAAGTTTTTTTTTAATTCAATAATCTTTCTGTAGCCAAGAAAGAATGTGAAGACCAGTCCTAGACCTCTGCTTTCTCAGCCTCTTTGTCAACATCCCAAAGTTCATGATGCTGTTCCTCCAGTCTCTCTTACCCCTCTTCAATCTTATCAGACATTTTGGTAACATTCAACTTAAAAGCTGATCAGTATCATGTAGTAATTTGCAATGAATTCAGACTTTTTACGGTTCTCTGTAAGTGGCTTACATTTTCAGTTCTCTGTCACACTCTTTGGTCTAACTACTGCAAGAATGATATTTACAAAGTGTGTGGTTTTATTAATTGCTCATTGCAGACTGATAGCCATTCTCATCTTTCTACATTTGGATAACTGCATTATATTTGCAGATTCTTTTTCCAAATGTCCACAGTTTCTTTCATGGGTCAAGGTGCTCTCTGGAGTACCAGGAAAACTTACAGAAATCATCTCCCATTCCCTCTCACAGGATGGTCTTTCTGGGATGCATTCTAGATACATCCCTAGAAAAAGCTTTTCTTCCTCAGGACAAAGAAGACCCATACAAAGAAAGGTTCAGGATCTTCTTTCAAGCAGTCTCTGACATCAGACAGAGAATATCTCGGGTTTATGGGTTTCATGGCTTCTATGACTACCACAATTCGCTTGGTCAGAATTCACATGAGGAAAATTCTGTGGTACCTCAGATTAGTCTGGTCCTAACATGAACATCCTTTATTTTTTTTACATCCCAGTACTGGGATTTGTAAGAAAGGAGTTATTTTGGTGAGTGGACCAATTTTCTCTCAGCCCAGGTCTCCCTTTTTCCCTCCTTCTCTTACTGAGTTTGTGACCACAGATGCCCCCGACTTTGTTTGGGAAGCTATATCCAAAGGGTTGAAAGTTCAGGATCTATGAAACAAACATGGCAGACTAAAGCACATACATGTCAATGAGATAATGGCTATAATAAATGCTTCAGAATCCTTAAATTATCTTTAGTCCCCAGCACATCTACAAGTAATCATAATAAAGGTATCTATTTTTCTGAAGTCCAGGCCAACACGAAGGGACTCTGGCTGACAATGTTTGCAGATGATTGCAAGTTGGGAGCTATTATTAATTCCCCAACTGATGTTGACATCCTGCAGAATGGCCTCACTGAGACCAACAACTGGTGTCAGAACCATAGACTTAAGCTCAATGCCAAAAGATGCATTTTCATCCCCTTTAGGAAAAACCCACTTCCCGTGAATTACCACATTGATGGTAGTCCACTGAGCACAGAAGGCGTTATAAGAGATCTAGGAACTCAGGTTGACAGCAACCTCTCTTTTGACCACCACATTGCCACTGTGGTCAGACAGTCCTTCTAGGTGCCACATCTCATTACTAAGGGTTTTGCATCCAGGAAGAAAGAGGTCACTGTCTCCCTCTATGTTTCCCTCATTAGGCCAATCATTGAGTGCAATGCCCCATTTGACATGGACCTCACTAGACACCTGCAACAACTGGTGAGGCCGCAAAAGTATATCACAAAGAGGATCCTAGGCCTTAAACACTTGCCCTATATGGACAGACTCAAAAATCTCCAACTATTCGCTGTCTCATATCGCCTACTTAGAGGCAATTTCTGCTTGACTTACAAAGCCATGTCTGACCCAGCTCTGTTAGAAATGCTACATCTAAAGAAATCCCAATCCCTCCATACCACACACTCCAGGGACCTCAACCTCATTACCGCAATCAACAGAACATGCTGGAAGGACAGGTTCATAACCCAGAGACTGCCCATGCTATGGAATAGACTTCCCATTCTTGTCAAGCAGAGCACCTCGCTGACCCTCTTCAAGAGAAATCTTGATGAGTGGATAGTAAACAGAAAACTCACCCCATGGATAACTCCAGTGGCTCTACTTGACAGAGGCACTGGGAACTAGGGTTGGGTGGCAATATGCCAGGTAAATCATATGGCTAGGGTTGTAAAGCCCCCAGGGCCATTAGCCTAGTACACCACATATAAACCTGTGTCATAGTGTTGGGGTACAAAAACAGGAGGGGTGCTAGATCTTACCCCCTTTGCAGAGTTATCATAATAGCCTGACATTTAGTAACTTAGCTCAGTTTGACCTTCTGACATCACATATTTCATCAGAGCAAAATATTATTGCAGGCAAGATGAGCAGGTCCAGGGCAGACCTTTACAGATGAAAGCTATAATCAAGGGACTTCCAGGAATTGATCCAACTACAAGGAATTCCTCAAACAGATCTAACTGCATCCTTTCAAAACAGTTAAAGAAATTCTGTTCCAGCATTCATTGCAAGCAGGCCTGGAAAACAGATGCTTTCTCATGACCATGGATAGGAATGTTCCTGTCTGGGTTGGAGGCTGGTGAAGATCTGGCAGGTAACATGTCTAACAAGACTTTGCAGGTGTCAATTTCAGACACTCATGGGGAACCACAGTTGATTGTTTCTGAGGGGACAAGGGGGGTTCTGCAGATTCCTATTAGGTAAGAAGTTCCTACTATGGTTGTCAAATGCCATCTTGAGTCAGAACCTTCTCAGTTTTCTAGGGCAGATGTTCCCTTAAAAAAGAAACAGAAAACTAAACATGTTTCTTCTGTTCCTAGGGATCCACAAAGTGAGTAGCAGGCCTTTACTCGGGGGTTATTTAATGCTTTAGTTTCACACCCTACAAGGGGTTTTCATTTCTGCTCCTCCTCCTTGGTCCTCTTCTCCACTTAAAAAGCCCAGAGAACTGAATTCTTCTGAGGAAGAGTTGGATTCTGATGAAGAACCCCTTACTTGTTATAATCAGATTCCATGTCCTTTGTACTACGGGTCAGAGGAGGAGGAATCTAATGGTCCGGATACCCCTTCTTAGTAAATTTCTTTGGGGACACAATCTTTAAGATGATGGAATTTTTTTTAAGTGGAATTGTGCTCAGGTATCTGATATCCATATGTGATACTTTGAGTTCCCGTACACGGACTCCCCTAAACCTGTGTCTGTTCCTCCTGTTTTGGCTGCTTTACTGGATGTTTTTTTTTTTCCATTTCCTCTAAAGCACCTGCTTCTCTGCCGCTTGCTCCCAAAAAGCCTGATAGGTTTTATAGGGTGAGGATTGTTCTTTTTTGCTCAAATGCCCTGCTGCTGACCCCTCTGTGTTGTCATTCTGACAAGGACAGCAGAACCACAGACAGGCTGGGTAAGAATATTTATACTTTGGCTAGCCTATCCTTTAGGGAAATGAGTTATCAGACCCATATATCTAGGCATGTGTTGGCTCTTCTTTTTTGGGATTGTTAGCTTTTTTCTGTTCTTCCAGACTCTGAGAGTAAATCTTCTGTTCTTTCCTTGCTAGGGACTTCCTCTCAAGTAGTTCATTATTCAATCAAATGTAGTTATGATGCAGATGATGCCTCTTCTAGGGCTGCTGTTTTTGGTTCAGTAATGAGGAGGCATTCTTGGCTTAGGCTTCAACATTTTTCTGATGATATTAAGGCTAAGTTGATGGATGCTCCTCTGGATAATAAACTTTTGTTTAGGGAAGCGGCTGCTGGTTTAAGTCTCTTCAGGGTTAGCTTATTTCTTATCTTCTTGTAGCATAGTCATGAGTCTCTAATTCCTTACTTGATGTGTCTTAATGGTGTACTTGTATCCTATGCTTTTTCTGTACTCTTATGGTGAGCCGATACTTGTAATTTTGTTTAGGTTTACACATGTGTAGTCCTAAATGACAATAAAGTTTACTTTGAATCTTTGAAGCTTTGAAAAAACAAGGGAAAGGCCTTACAGGACCTTAACCATGTGTTTGTTTCTCCTGTGCCTAAATTTCAGAGAAACTATCCTTCTAAGCCAGTCTTTGTTTGTAGGCAGTCTCATCCTCGTGCTAAAGGTAAAAAGGGTGATAAAAGGGATCCTCCTGCTAAGGCCACTCAGACTGCAAGGATTCAAAAGCCTTCCTTTCCTGACAAACCAGGTGGTGTCTGACTAGCCGCCTGTTCCCAGACACATTACTCTTTCCTAATCACTTTTCCCTTTCTCTTCCTATTTGGTTTCACATCATCCAGGATTCTTGGGTTCTGTCAATCACCAGGCATGCTTCATGGTGTGGATATCTCATCCTCCTTTTATAGGCATTCCTCAGCCTCCTCAGGAACAACTTACTTTTTTCCTAGAGTTTCTTTGATATATCTTGTTTCAGGGTACTATTCAAGAGGTGTCTGTGTCCCAAAGGGGGAAGGGGTTTTATTCAAGGATGTTTCTAGTGCCCAGAGAAGAGGGTACTTGGAGACTGATTCGAGACCTCTCTCATCTAAGCAGTTTTCTGAAGGTGCCTTCCATTCAGATGTTGTCCCTTCAGACTCTGTTTCCTGTCTTGCTCCCTCAGGCCTTTCTGGTGTATTTGGATCTCAAGGATGCTTATCTCCATATTTCAATCCATCCTGTTTTCAGAGAGTTTTTGCATTTCTCTGTTCATTCCTGACATTTTCAGTTCTGTGCTTTCCCCTTTGGCTTTTCTACTGCCCCAAGGTTGTTCACCAAATGCCTTGCTCCTGTGATTGTTTTTTGCAGGCTTCAAGGGATCCAAATATTTCCTGACTTGGATGACCTACTGATTCAGCCATCCTCTCTGGAGGTCCTTTAGCAAAATCTTCATTTTACCATTTCTTTTCTTCAGAGCCAAGGGTTCATAATAAACTTCAAAAAGTCTTCCCTGACTCTTTCTCAGGATCATGTCTTTCTGAGTTACAGGATTCAGACGATGCCAGTGCTGGCATCCCTGCCTCCTCCAAAGGCTTTAAGCCTCATTTTGTACTTTCAAACTCTTCTTCCCCTCCATCCGTTACAGCCAGGAAGGTCCTAAGAGCTCTGGGGTTAATGGCTTCCACTATTCCAATGCACCCTTTGGCCAAACTCTACACGAGGAAGTTTCAGTGGTTTCTGAAGTCAGTGTGGCTTCAACATGCGCACCCTCTAGATTTTACAGTTCCTCTTCTTCCTTGTCTCAAGAAGGAACTTCAGCAGTTTGTCTCTGAATCCAGGGCTCCATTTTCATTTTCCTCTTCCATCTCAGGATCTGTTCACAGATTCCATCTCAGGATCTGTTCACAGACACTTCAGATGTGGGATGGAGAGTTACTTTATGCTCCCTGAAGGTACAAGGAGTGTGGTCACCTCATCAGCAGAAGGATCACATCAATGTCAAAAAGATGAGTGCTTTTATACTGGCTCTTCAGGCCTTTCATCGTCTTTTCTCTTCTGGGCCTCTCAAGGTATTCACAGACATTACCACAGTTATGTGGTATATCAACAAACAGGAGGAAGATGATCTTAACTTCTTTGTCACCTGGCAATTCTAGCATGGGATCTGGCTGTCAAGTATCAAGTGACTCTTCAGGCAGTCTATATTCCTTCAGATCAGAACATTGTGGCAGACACTCTAAGCAGCTCCT
>NC_056729.1:1840015608-1840025608 GCF_019279795.1 Protopterus annectens | reverse complement strand
TTTTTTTATTTATTTAACATTTGTTGACCGGGAAACTCCAACTAGGACAGAGCCTATTGTCAGTGAAGGCCCAGGAAGAAACACTCCAGACACATGTCTTTGGAATTCTTCATTGATTTCCATTCAGTGTGTTGTCTACAACATATCAAATAGCATTTTATGTTTTTCTAGTGTATTAGTTCTGGCTCAGTGTTATTGCTTACGCTGCACATTCTCATGAATTGTATTATCATTATTATTATTATTATTATTATTATTGTTATTATTATCATTATTATTATTATTGTTATTATTATTGTTATTATTATCATTGTTATTATTATTGTTATTATTATTATTGTTATTATTATTGTTATTATCATTATTATTATTATTATTGTTATTATTATTATTGTTATTATTATTATTGTTATTATTATTGTTATTGTTATTATTATTATCATTATTATTATTATTATTGTTATTATTATCATTATCATTATTATTATTATGATTATTATCATTATTATTATTATCATTATTATTATTATTATTATTGCTATTAATACTAATAATAATGATAACAATAATATTTGTTGAATGTTAAGAACTCTGTCACTCATAGAAAGATAAAGCCCTGACTACAGGCCAGGTGACTCAGCTTTGACCAATGGCCTGGACACTTGATGGCACATGCAGGAAGGGTTGGTTATGCCCATCCTGGGAAGGATTGGCAGTATAACCCACCCAGCTCTGATGATATGGCCTCAGCAGGAGAGTAAAGACATATTATAATAAGGAAATCTGGTGTCAGGGACACATGAGCACAGCAACCCAACCTGGTGTTGGTTTCTTTTGGCAATGGAGGGAAGTATCCATGTATAGACAAGGGGGTATAGGTGACCCTACAGTGAAGTAAGCCCTCATGTGACAACCAGGGGTAGGGTTAGGCCATGAAATGTAAAATGTCTCCCTGCCAGAATGTGCAGGAAAGTACATGGACCTGCCCTCAGGGCTACTTTGATGACACATCACCTCCGACAGTGTAATATCTGACTCAGGAGAGGACAAGTGGTCAGTAGGCACAAGGGCAAAAAGGAGACAATATAAAACCCACTGCAGCTGCCTATTTGGCTCAGGTCATGCCTGAAAAAGGTTTTTGGATGACCCTCAACCAGTTACCTCATTAACACCTACGTGGTGTAGAGTGTGTCGCACCTCCAGCAGCCTACACACATCTTGCATTCCAGGGTATTTTCTGAAAAATAAACTTAAAGGAGATAAGGTAAACAAATGTAAACATTTTGTGAACTATAAAAGCTATTAAAACTGTACAAATCGCAATGTTTTCAATAAGGAGTGTTCTATATCATGATAACAGTCAGTGCACTTATAGTCTTTTCCATAAATATTGTGATATATTATAATGCACACAAACTTCAAATTATATATTTTAACTAACTAAATAAATGCATTTATGTTTCAAAAAAATGTTATTTTTAAAAACATTTTGGGCCCATAAAGTTATAAAACATAATGTACACTTCTGGTGTTAGTGAATCTGGGCCAGTTAACCAAGCTAGTGCTTAAATGAATACTTGTTTTTGCCCTTTGCAGCCTCTCTTTTGCTTAGCCACATGCGGAATAGTTTCAATTATTATGCATTAAGGTTTCAGATGGCATTGCTTGGGTCCTAAAACAATGTGCTTTATTAATCATAATACACCCAGGACACCAGTAACATAGTTCTGACCTCACTGAACAATTATATATTATCCCTAGTGAGAATAACTGGGATCATACAGATAGTGTAAGAGGACACGTGTGGGGTAAAGGAGCTGCCCCAGCCCATTAGTAATACCAGGGCAGTCCTGGGGTACATTTTCTGATTCTCATCCATAGATTCTAAGTTGCACTTAAATATGGACAGGGATAAACTTTGTTTTAAGGTAGAATAAGAAAATAATTATGTTGATGAATTATGTGAAATGTATTTTTGTTTCACAGTAGACTTTTCTTTAAAACAGAAGTTCACTATTTACAGTTTGCTGCACCTCATTGTTTGTATTTTATAAGAATTTCCAGTGATTAGATTTTTACTTCTTAGCTGGACAGAAAGCTGAAGTCAGTTGTAGTTCTAAAGGACAGCAAATGATGGGCACTTCAGAATATTACAGCTGACTGATGCAGTATTGTTACTGTTCTACCTTCTTCTACAAGTCATAATCCTCTAAAAGTTAGTGGTGGACATTACAGAGTTTCTGTAATATCAAAGACAGAGGCAAAAGCAATGTTTTAAAGGTTTGACAGTTCCCTCTGCCATGTTTTTGTGTGTGTGTGTGTGTGTGTGTGTGTGTGTGTGTGTGTGTGTGTGTGTGTGTGTGTGTGTGTCTGTGTGTGTCTGTGTGTGTGTGTGTGTGTGTGTGTGTGTGTGTGTGTGTGTGTGTGTGTGTGTGTGTGTGTGTGTGTGTGTGTGTGTGTGTGTGTGTGTGTGTGTGTGTGTGTGTGTGTGTGTGTGTGTGTGTGTGTGTGTGTGTATGTGTGTGTGTGTGTGTCTGTGTGTGTGTGTGTGTGTGTGTGTGTGTGTGTGTGTGTGTGTGTGTGTGTGTGTGTGTGTGTGTGTGTGTGTGTGTGTGTGTGTGTGTGTCTGTGTGTGTGTGTGTGTGTGTGTGTGTGTGTGTGTGTGTGTGTCTGTGTGTGTGTGTGTGTGTGTGTGTGTGTCTGTGTGTGTGTGTGTGTGTGTGTGTGTGTGTGAGTCTGTGTGTGTGTGTGTGTGTGTGTGTGTGTGTGTGTGTGTGTGTGTGTGTGTGTGTGTGAGTCTGTGTGTGTGTGTGTGTGTGTGTGTGTGTGTGTGTGTGTGTGTGTGTGTGTGTGTGTGTGTGTGTGTGTGTGTATATATATATATATGTGTGTGTGTGTGTGTGTGTGTATATATATATATATATATGTGTGTGTGTGTGTGTGTGTGTGTGTGTGTGTGTGTGTATATATATATATATATGTGTGTGTGTGTGTGTGTGTGTGTGTGTGTGTGTGTGTGTGTGTGTGTGTGTGTGTGTGTGTGTGTGAGGATCTGTTCTGGCTGCTTTTATGCCATATATGACTAGATCACACTAGAGCATAACCATGTTGAAGGTGCTTAAAAATATTGTTAAGCACATTTCTTGCATCCGAAAGGTACTTTAAATTTTATTTTCCCTCAAAGCTGCACTACAACGAAAATATATCCATTTGTTTATGTGAATGAAAAATGACTTCCAGAGATTCAGCTCAAGAGTGAGCTATTATGATTAAAGACCTGATCGTAATGCCTTACAAAGCATGAAAGCTTAGCTGTCATGATGTGCTACAAGTTAAAAATGTATAGTTGTTCAAAATGGTAAATAGCTTTTATAAGTTCATAGGTTCATAGGTATGTGCTAGGCTAATGGCCCTGGAGCCTTTACAAGCCTAGCCCATAGAAGTGCTCTGGCATCATGCCACTTGACGTTAGTTCCCAGTGCCTCTATCAAGTAGTGCCACTGCAGTGATCCCCGGTGTGAACTTTCTATTTGCCATCTACTCATCAAGATTTCTCTTGAAGAGGGGCAGTGAGGTGCTCTGCTTGACATCTATGGGATGTCTATTCCTGAGCATGGGCAGTCTCTGGGTCATGAACTTGTCTCTCCAGCATGTTCTGTTGATAGTGGTAATGAGGTTGAGCTCTCTGGAGTGTGTGGTGTGGAGGGATTTGGATTTCTTTAGATGTAGCATTTCTAACAGAGGTGGATCAGACATGGCTTTGTAAGTCAAGCAGAGATCGCCTCTTAGTAGATGATATGAGACAGAGAATAGCTGGGGGGCTTTTGAGTCTGTCCATGTAGGACATGTGTTTAAGGCCTAGGATCCTCTTCATGAGGGACTTTTGTGGCCTTTCCAGCTGTTGCATGTGTCTAGTGAGATACATGCCAAATGGGGCATTATACCCATCGACTGGCCTAATGAGGGAAGGGTAGAGAGAGATGATGACCTCTTTCTTCCTGGATGCAAAACCCTTGGTAATGAGATGTCCCACACAGAAGGACCTTCTAACCACAGTGGCAATGTGGTGGTTGAAGGAGAGGTTGCTGTCAGCCTGTGTCCCCAGATCTCTTATAACACCTTCATTGTTCAGTGGGATCCCATCGACGTGGTAATTAGTGGGAAATTAGTTTTTCCCAAAAGGGATGATGACGCATTTTTGGCATTAAGGTTAAGGACATGGTTTTGACACAAGTCATTGGTCTCAGTGAGGCCTTTCTGTGGGATGTCTACATCACTTGGGGAGTTAATAATGGCTGTTAGTGATTAGCACTACATTTATAATGGCTGTTAGTGATTAGCACTACATTTATAATGGCTGTTAGTGATTAGCACTACATTTATAATGGCTGTTAGTGATTAGCACTACATTTATAATGACTGTTAGTGATTAGCACTACATTTATAATGGCTGTTAGTGATTAGCACTACATTTTGATTCTCCCTGATATTTGTATAGCAGTGCATAACTCTTATCTACTTTCCAGTGGACTCAGTGACAGACCCACAAATAATAACGGATCCATTAAAATATCCCAACCAGTAGAATAAGAGCATTTCTACTAGCATAGATTTAAGATGGTTAAGGATGTTGTAACTATATCATGTTGATTTAATTGATGACTTATATCCCCAATGATTTATCTTAAAATCACAACTTCTGTGAAGTATAGAGCACAGTTTTGAAGTAAAATGAAGGACTTCCCTAACTTCAGTTGCATGTGAGAACTCATATAGGTGGACAAATGATTTATAAAAATCAGTGCACACCAACATTATATATTCCCCATTCCAAAGGTGGGATGGGCCTCCTTGAAACTGATTACATGCATAGATCTGTAATCGTGGGACTCCATACATATCTTCTGACCTCACAAGACCCAAATGTAATATGGTTTATGCTGTATTACTGGAGGTTACTATGGCATACTAGCATGTTTTTGTCTTCATCAAGTTGTTTAGTATATTAGCATGTGCTATTTGCATAGTTGCACCTTGTTAACTAATAGTATTCCTGTATATGTGTTGTGCGTAGATAACTCATACTGCTGTCTAATGATATCCATGTAATTGTGGTGTAAGTGGTGCATAAACTCGCATTACGTACCCAGGACAGAGTGCTGCTCACTATATATTTATCTGTGACTGCATACCTGTCAGCTGAGGTCCCTTCTCACTAATGTGTTATCCAATTGGCTCAGTATCTGCATATACCAGTAGTTGATTCAAGACATATTTTCCTGTGCACAGTTTGTTTTGTAGTGTTTATAATGTATATTTACCATCTCAGCAGTGCTTACTTCTCTCTGTACTCTTCTTTTCTAGATCTAACACCACTCTTAGGTAATCGGCTGCAATAACACCTTTATCTGTAACCCGACCTGTGGATACACTGTTATATGAAAAGCGCAGTCCGGGTCTGAGCTGTCTGCAAACACAAACATGTAAAGTTAACTTTGTACCTAACACAACTCTAGGTAATCGGCTGCAATAACACCTTTATCTTTAACCCGACCTGTGGATACACTGTTATATGAAAAGCGCAGTCCGGGTCTGAGCTGTCTGCAGACACAAACATGTAAAGTTAACTTTGTACCTAACACAACTCTAGGTAATCGGCTGCAATAACACCTTTATCTTTAACCAGACCAGTGGATACACTGTTATATGGAAAGCGCAGTCTGGGTCTGAGCTGTCTGTAAACACAAACATGTAAAGTTAACTTTGTACCTAACACAACTCTAGGTAATCGGCTGCAATAACACCTTTATCTTTAACCCGACCTGTGGATACACTGTTATATGAAAAGCACAGTCCGGGTCTGAGCTGTCTGCAAACACAAACATGTAAAGTTAACTTTGTACCTAACACAACTCTAGGTAATCGGCTGCAATAACACCTTTATCTTTAACCCGACCTGTGGATACACTGTTATATGAAAAGCACAGTCCGGGTCTGATCTGTCTGCAAACACAAACATGTAAAGTTAACTTTGTACCTAACACCACGCTAGGTAATCGGCTGCAATAACACCTTTATCTTTAACCCGACCTGTGGATACACTGTTATATGAAAAGCACAGTCCGGGTCTGAGCTGTCTGCAAACACAAACATGTAAAGTTAACTTTGTACCTAACACAACTCTAGGTAATCGGCTGCAATAACACCTTTATCTTTAACCCGACCTGTGGATACACTGTTATATGAAAAGTGCAGTCCGGGTCTGAGCTGTCTGCAAACACAAACATGTAAAGTTAACTTTGTACCTAACACAACTCTAGGTAATCGGCTGCAATAACACCTTTATCTTTAACCCGACCTGTGGATACACTGTTATATGAAAAGCGCAGTCCGGGTCTGAGCTGTCTGCAAACACAAACATGTAAAGTTAACTTTGTACCTAACACAACTCTAGGTAATCGACTGCAATAACACCTTTATCTTTAACCAGACCTGTGGATACACTGTTATATGAAAAGCGCAGTCCAGGTCTGAGCTGTCTGCAAACACAAACATGTAAAGTTAACTTTGTACCTAACACAACTCTAGGTAATCGACTGCAATAACACCTTTATCTTTAACCCGACCTGTGGATACACTGTTATATGAAAAGCGCAGTCCGGGTCTGAGCTGTCTGCAAACACAAACATGTAAAGTTAACTTTGTACCTAACACCACTCTAGGTAATCGGCTGCAATAACACCTTTATCTTTAACCCGACCTGTGGATACACTGTTATATGAAAAGCGCAGTCCGGGTCTGAGCTGTCTGCAAACACAAACATGTAAAGTTAACTTTGTACCTAACACCACTCTAGGTAATCGGCTGCAATAACACCTTTATCTTTAACCCGACCAGTGGAAACACTGTTATATGAAAAGCGCAGTCTGGGTCTGAGCTGTCTGCAAACACAAACATGTAAAGTTAACTTTGTACCTAACACAACTCTAGGTAATCGGCTGCAATAACACCTTTATCTTTAACCCGACCTGTGGATACACTGTTATATGAAAAGCGCAGTCCGGGTCTGAGCTGTCTGCAAACACAAACATGTAAAGTTAACTTTGTACCTAACACCACTCTAGGTAATCGGCTGCAATAACACCTTTATCTTTAACCCGACCAGTGGAAACACTGTTATATGAAAAGCGCAGTCCGGGTCTGAGCTGTCTGCAAACACAAACATGTAAAGTTAACTTTGTACCTAACACAACTCTAGGTAATTGGCTGCAATAACACCTTTATCTTTAACCCGACCTGTGGATACACTGTTATATGAAAAGCGCAGTCCGGGTCTGAGCTGTCTGCAAACACAAACATGTAAAGTTAACTTTGTACCTAACACCACTCTAGGTAATCGGCTGCAATAACACCTTTATCTTTAACCAGACCAGTGGATACACTGTTATATGGAAAGTGCAGTCCGGGTCTGAACTGCCTGCAAACACAAACAGCTAAAGTCAACTTTGTGTATGTGTCTACCTGTTTGAGCTAATATTCATAATCCCCTGGAGAGCACTCTGCTTTGGCTTGTAAGCAGCCCCCCCCCCACACACACACACACACACACACTGTCTCTCTTCTTCCATTTTCTCTTTTATTCCCTTCTGTTAACAAATAGTATCCATAACTGACCAAATACTGTGTGTTTGTTAATTTAATTGAGAGCACAGTAACCTACAGATACAAGTTTATGCTGTTTTCCCACCTGATAAATGGTTAAGAAATGACTTACAGCTTCACAGCAGTTCTTGGTCAATTTTGATTGTTTTTCTTAAACACAAACTTGTCTTTGCCTGGATCTTGGCTCATTAACAGCAGTACAAAAGAACTGCCAGCCCACACTCTTGTTTCCCCCTCCCCCTCCCTGTTTATTACCTTAAGCCAGTCCCAAAGTTTATAATGACAGTGTTTCTAACCTTAAAACCCTAAAAATTATATTACACTACAGCAACTACCCTTAAAATTATATTAAACTCAGCTAAACTACAGCTATTAAAATAAAGAGCTTTGACTCCCTATTTACTTACCTTGTGGCTCTAGGAAGCCTTAAGAAACCTTGTATTCTGTATAAAAACTGCTGTGCCACCTAATTCAGAATAACCTTATGGCAGACTCCCAGCATGGCTTCCGACCTCACCACAGCACTACTCAGCCCTCCTAGCCTTCTCCAACACCATAAACCATAATCTCAACAATAATAACACATCATCTGCCCTCTTCTTGGATATCTCCAAGACATTTGATATGGTTGATCACCAACTTCTAATCCACACCCTGAAAACATTCTGTCTAGATACTAAAGCCCTTCAATGGTTCCAATCTTATCTGAGTGGCAGACAGCAGGCTGTCCTTTCGCAAAACAAACTATCTAACCTCCTACCCAACTCCCTTGGTGTACCCCATGGTTCTATACTACCACGCCTTCTGTTCTCCATTTTCATCAATGACCGTTGTACTGTTATCCCAAAAGTCAGCTGTATCCAAAACGCTGACAATTCCACCTTGATCTGCTCTGCCACATCTCCAACAGAACTATGGTCAGCTACCCAGAGCACCTTCAACACAATTGAAAACTGGCTTTCTGGTTGTCATCTGATCTTAAATCCTAAAAAAACAAAACTGTTACTTTTCTCACCAACTCATAGGCCTACTGCATTTACCTTTACCATAAAATCCAATAACGGCACTATAATCTCCCCAGACACCTCTACAAAACTACTAGGTGTTATCATACATAACAATATTAAATTCGACCTGCATGTTAATCAAACCATCAAAACCATCAATAAAAAACTAGGGTCACTTTACAGGATAAAAGGCTTCTTAACCCCACCTGCTAGAATTGTCATAGCTCGCTCTCACCTATTTCAACTCTTCTGTATGCATCCCCTTTAGTCTCTAATTTCAACAAGTCTGTTCTCAACAAACTCTCTATCTGCTACAACCACATTGCCAGATTTGCCACTGGTCTGCCTTATAGGACATACCACTGTATCAATCTAAACCAGTTTGGGTGGCTAGAACTGCTCAGCTTGATCCAGTATAACTAACTGATTATGGCATATAAAATCCTTTACAATCCGGACAATACTCCTGCACTAAAAACATTATCACCCCTATAACAATCCCAGACCTCTTTGATCTTCTAACAGACTGCTAGTTCAGACTATCAAAACTAATAACTCAGCCAGTGACTCTCTCTTTGCCAAATCTGCAGATAGATCCTGGAACTCCCTCCCAGCTGATATTAGTTTACTTACCACCCTGAGTCAATTTAAGCTAAGACTTAGACAATATTTGACACTAAACTGGCTATGTCACTGTATCAAACCAGAGTAACTCTCCTCTACTATGAGTTAATAACTATAATTTAGCTTAGTTTTGTTACTTAATCTGGATTTACACCCAGGATCACGTCAGTCGCCCTGCTAGACAGGGGTTCAGGAATGTAAATAATGTGGGAAGAAATAGCCAGGGAATTGTTATGGCTAGGCTTGTATAGGCCCTAGGGCTGATAGCCTAGTACCAACCTATGAACCTATGAACCTATGATCATCTCTAATCTTGGAATTTGTATAACTTGTTAAGTATGTAACCACTGTATATATTGTACCTGTAATTTTACACCCGGGATTATCTCTAACCTTGGAATTTGTATAACTTGTTAAGTATGTAACTACTTTACATATTGTTTCTGTAATCTTACATCTGGGATTATCTCTAACCTTGAAATTTGTATAACTTGTTAAGTATGTAACCACTGTATATATTATACCTTGGAATTTGTATAACTTGTTAAGTATGTAACCACTGTACGTATTGTATCTGTAATATTACACCTGGGATTATCTCTAACCTTGGAATTTGTATAAATTGTTAAGTATGTAGCCACTGTACATACTGTATCTGTAATTTTACACCTGGGATTATCTCTAACCTTGGAATTTGTATAACTTGT
>NC_056729.1:1839955608-1840010608 GCF_019279795.1 Protopterus annectens | reverse complement strand
CTTCTGTTCTGTGACACTTTTAGTTGTTGTTTGAGGGATGCTGCTGCACACAAAGCCATGCTGTCTAGTATTTAGTCAACTGAAATTAATCTATTGTGCCTGATTAGGGATTGCCTGAGTGCAGTCCCATTTGAAGATAACTGACCCCCATTTTTTTTGAAAGGGCTGTATTAACATTTGATTCTGGAATACCCAGTATATTTTAAGAATTGGTACACCAGCACTGCTGTACAGAAGCATCCTTAATTAATTCATTCCTTGGAGTTCCAAGATTTGACGTACTAGCAGGAACACAGGGAATAACCAATGCCTATGTTGCTGACAAACATATACCTTAACCTTACTGAAAATGTAGTGTATAAAAATTTTATTTTTTTTATTTTAATTTATTTTTTATTTTGTTATTGTTAACCAGGAAAGTCCACTGGACACATATTCCTTTTCAGTGGACAGCTGGGGAGAAAAGCTCCACAAGCAATTGACAACAATGCACAATAGATGTATTTTATTTATTTAGTTTACATTTGTTGAATGGGATAGTTTAACTGGATTTATGTCCATTTTCAGTAGAGTCCCGGGGAGATAAGCTCCAGGAGATTACTAGACTACTAACATACAGGCACTAGTTGTTATACAGTTAAATACTACAAATTTTAAACAGTTCAGGGATCTTCACAGTTTATACAAAAAACATGTTACAAGCATTAGATAAGATATTTTAGACTTTATGTACAAGACTTCATTAGTAGCTAGAAATTGTTAAACAAATACATACTTCCAGTTTCAACACTTCAGCAATGCTCACAGTTTAAACAATACTTGTTGCCTGCCAGAGGTAGGATGCTTTAGAATTATATGCAGAAGAATTTAACTAGGTATTTTAAATTATCTCTATTAGGATAAGATATGTTTTTGCCAAGGATAGGCCTTGATCTAAAAAGACACAGATAGAGCAGGAATTAGGTCTTAAGAGAGGGTATTTGGGATATAGTATGAGATTAGTCTGGATTTGTACAGGGACATAACCAATGGGTTTTAAGATAGAGTTTCAGATTGTGTTTAAATAGTGTAAATGAAGACAGTGATGTAAGTTCATGGGGGTGTTGGTTCCAATACTTTCCAACTGCATTTGAAAACAGAGCATCTCCTGCCATGTTATTAGATTTACATGTTGATACTAGTAGTTTATTAGATGAGCGTAAAGTTGAACGGTTCTTATACTGGGTAATGAGACTAGCAAGTATTAGGGTATTGGTAGGTTGGAAAAGGGTTTTGTGCACAATGGTGAGTTGTTTAAAGTGAATCTGATTCAGAAGCTCTAACCAGCCTAATTGTTTCAGGTTATGGCAATGATGGGTCCTAAAGGAGGAAGCAGTAGCAAATCTGGCAATGCTATTGTAAGCATTGGATAGATTGTTAAGGTTATTTTTTGACAAGTTAGTATATATGGAAGAAGCATAGAGAAGTGTAGAGATAAGTTGGGAATAGGCAACAATGGCTCTAGCTAGTGGGGAGAGAAAGGGCTTTATCCTATAGAGGGACCTAGTTTCCTGTTGACAGTTTTTATGGTATTGTTGATATGGGTTTCAAAGTTCAGTTTATCAATGGTTACCCCTAAATATTTAAACAGAAAAAAGAAATAAAAATAATGATAATAATGTTGATAAGGGAAAATACATCATGTTCTAGAAGATATATATTTAAAGATTTTATATGCTACCAGCTGAATAAAGAAGTCAAACATATAATAAAACATGGAAAATTTACATAGGAAAATCAAAAGTATAAAAATGTTGTTGGTAATTGAGGTTTAATAGTGGCCATGCTGCAACTACTGCTAAAGCTTTATTTTTTACATGAATTGCTCAAAGGTGGTGCACATCAACATTTCTACATTATAGATGCACGACCTCTCCAACATTTGCACGTAGGAATCTTATGAATTGTGTGGGGCTTTCTTTAACAGAAATGAATTACTAATGTACAGTACTGAGGGTTTGTCAATTACAAGTGTGCAGTGGGAAGCAAAGAATAGTGGAAAATTATGAAGATTTGGAGCTTGGGGAGCATGTCTTCAGGTGACTCAACGTACAAAATTTTAGAGTCATGATTTAGCTGTTGTGTAGATGGTTAGTACTCAATAAGCACCACACAAGATTTGAGGTTAAGAAGATTGAGTGTGTTTTATAAGAGGGTCATTGATGCTAACGGTATTGGTATTTGTTGTTACATGGATGACTAAGTGTGTTTTGTAATTTTGCTGCTACTAGGATGACTGAGTGTGTTTTGTAATTGGATCTCTGATGCTAACAGTATTGGTATTTGATGTTACTAGGATGACTGAGTGTGTTTTGTAATTGGGTCGTTGATGCTAATGGCATTGGTATTTGTTATTACTAGTATCACTGAGTGTGTTTTGTAATTGGGTCGTTGATGCTAATGGTATTGGTATTTGTTGTTACTAGGATGACTGAGTTGTTTTATAACAGGGTCATTGATATTAATAGTATTGGTATTTGTTGTTAATAGCATGACTGAGTGTAATTTGTAAGAGGGTAGTTGATGCTAACAGTATTGGTATTTGTTGTTACTAGGATGACTGAATGTGTTTTGCAAGAGGGTCATTGATGCTAGCAGTATTGGTATTTGTTGTTACTAGGATGATAGAGTGCTTTTTGTAAGAGGGTCGTTGATGTTAACAGTATTGGTATTTGTTGTTCTAGGATGACTGAGTGTATTTTGTAAGAGGGTCTTTGATGGTAACAGTACTGGTATTTGTTGTTACTAGAATGACTGAGTGTCTTTTGTAAGAGGGTCGTTGATGCTAACTGTATTGGTATTTGTTGTTACTAGGATGACTGAGTGTGTTTTGTAATTGGGTCGTTGATGCTAACAGTATTGGTATATGATGTTACTAGGATGACTGAGTGTGTTTTGTAACAGGGTCATTCATGCTAACAGTATTGGTAATTGTTGTTACTAGGATGACTGAGTGTGTTTTGTAAGAGGGTTGTTGATGCTAAAAGTATTGGTATTTGTTGTTACTAGAATGACTGTGTTTTATAAGAGGGACGTTGATGCTAACAGTATTCGTATTTGTTATTAGGATGACTGAGTGTTTTTTATAAGAGTGCCGTTGATGCTAACAGTGTTGGTATTTGCTGTTACTAGGATGACTGAGTTTGTTTTGCAAGAGGGTCGTTGATGCTAGCAGTATTGGTATTTGTTGTTACTAGGATGACTGAGTGTGTTTTGTAAGAGGGTCATTGACGCTAACAGTGTTGGTATTTGTTGTTACTAGGATGACTGAGTGTGTTTTATAAGAGGGCCATTGATGCTAACAATATTGGTATTTGTTGTTACCAGAATGACTGAGTGTGTTTTGTAAGAGGGTCGTTGATGCTAACAGTATTGGCATTTGTTTTTACTAGGATGACTGAGTGTGTTTTATAAGAGGGTCATTGATGCTAAGAGTATTGGTATTTTTTATTACTAGGATGACTGAGTGCATTTTGTAAGACGGTCGTTGATGCAAGCAGTAATAGTATTTGTTGTTGCTAGGATGATAGAGTGTGTTTTGTAAGACGGTCGCTGATGTTAACAGTATTGGTATTTGTTGTTTCTAGTATGATTGAGTGTCTTTTGTATGAGGGTCATTGATGCTAACAGTATTGGTGTTTGTTGTTGCTAGAATGACCAAGTGTCTTTTGTAAGAGGGTTATTGATGCTAACAGTATTGGTAATTGTTGTTAATAGAATGACTTGGTGTATTTTGTGAGAGGGTCATTAATGCTAACAGTATTGGTAATTGTTGTTACTAGGATGACTGAGTGTGTTTTGTTAAAGGGTTGTTGATGCTAACAATATTGGTATTTGTTGTTCCTAGGATGACTGAGTGTGTTTTGTAAGAGGGTCATTGATGCTAAAAGTATTGGTGTTTGTTGTTACTAGGATGACTGAGTGTGTTTTTTAAGAGGGTCATTGATGCTAACAGTGTTGGTATTTGTTGTTACTAGGATGACTGAGTGTGTTTTTCAAGACGGTCATTGATGCTAACAGTATTGGTATTTGTTGTTACTAGGATGACTTGATCTGTTTTGTAAGAGGGTCGTTGATGCTAACAGTATTGGTATTTGTTGTTACTAGGATGACTGAGTGTGTTTTGTAAGAAGGTCATTGATGCTTACAGTGTTGGTATTTGTTGTTACTAGGTTGACTGAGTGTGTTTTCTCAGAGCAGAGTTGATGCTTCCAGTACTGGTATTTGTTGTTAATAGAATGACTGAGTCTGTTTTATAAGAGGGACGTTGATGCTAACAGTATTGGTATTTGTTACTAGGATGACTGAGTGTTTTTTATGAGGGCCATTGATGCTAACAGTAATGGTATTTTTTATTACTAGGATGACTGAGTGTGTTTTGTAAGACGGTCATTGATCCTAGCAGTATTGGTATTTGTTGTTACTAGGATGATAGAGTGTGTTTTCTAAGAGGGTCGTTGATGTTAACAGTACTGGTATTTGTTGTTACTAGAATGACTGAGTGTCTTTTGTAAGAGGGTCGTTGATGCTAACTGTATTGATATTTGTTGTTACTAGGATGACTGAGTGTGTTTTGTAATTGGGTTGTTGATGCTAACAGTATTCAGATTTGTTGTTCCTAGGATGACTGTGTGTGTTTTGTAGGAGGGTAATTGATGCTAACAATATTGGTATTTGTTGTTACTAGAATGACCGAGTGTCTTTTGTAAGAGGGTCATTGATGCTAACGGTATTGGTATTTGCTGGTACTAGGATGACTGAGTGTATTTTGTAACAGGGTCATTCATGCTAACAGTATTGGTAATTTTTGTTACTAGGATAACTGAGTGTGTTTCATAAGAGGGTCATTGATGCTAACAGTATTGGTATTTGTTGTTACTAGAATGACTGTATTTTATAAGAGGGATGTTGATGCTAACAGTATTTGTATTTGTTACTAGGATGACTGAGTGTTTTTTATAAGACTGCCATTGATGCTAATAGTATTGGTATTTGTTGTCACTAGGAAGACTGAGTGAGTTTTGTAAGAGGGTCGTTAATGCTAATGGTGTAGGTTGTTGTTGGTACTAGGATGACTGAGTGTGTTTTGTAAGAGGGTTGTTGATGCTAACAGTATTGGGATTTGTTTTTACTAGGATGACTGAGTGTGGTTTGCCAGAGGGTCATTGATGCTAACAGTATTGGTATTTGTTGTTACTAGGTTAACTGAGTGTGTTTTGTAATTGGGTAGTTGATGCTAATGGTATTGGTATTTGTTTTTGCTAGATTGACTGAGTGTGTTTTGTAAGAGGGTTGTTGATGCTAATGGTATTCGAATTTGTTGTTACTAGGATGATGGAGTGTGTTTTGTAAGAGGGTCAGTGATGCTAAAAGTATTGATATTTCTTGTTACTAGGATGACTGAGTGTGTTTTTTAATTGGGTTATTGATGCTAACAGTATTGTTTTTTGTTGTTACTTGGATGACTGAGTGTGTTTTGTAAAAGTGTTGTTGATGCTAACAGTATTGGTATTTGTTCTTACCGGGATGACTGAGTGTGTATTGTAAGAGGGTCATTAATGTTAACAGTATTGGTATTTGTTGTTACTAGGATAACTGAGTTTGTTTTGCAAGAGGGTCGTTGATGCTAACAATATTAGTATTTGTTTTTTCTAGGATGACTGTGTTTTGTAAGAGGATCATTGATGCTAACAGTATTTGTATTTGTTGTTACTACGATGACTGAGTGTGTTTTGTAAGAGGGCCATTGATGCAAACAGTATTGGTATTTGTTATTAGTAGGATGACTGAGTGTGTTTTGTAAGAGCGCCATTGATGCTAACAGTATTGCTATTTGTTGTTACTAGGATGACTGGGTGTCTTTTGTAAGAGGGTCGTTGATGCTAACGGTATTGGTATTTGTTGTTACTAGGATGATTGAGTGTGCTTTGTAAGAGGGTTGTTGATGCTAACAGTACTGGCGTTTCTTGTTGCTAGGATAACTGAATGTGTTTTGTAATTGGGCCATTGATGCTAACCGTATTGGTATTTGTTGTCACTAGGATGACTTAGTGTGTTTTGTAACTGGGTCATTGATGCTATGCCTATTGGTATTTGTCATTACTAGGATGACTGAGTGCATTTTGTAAGATGGTCGTTCATGCTAATGGTATTTGTTTTTGTTGTTACTAGGATGAGTGAGCGAGTTTTGTAAGTTGGTCATTGATGCCAATGGTCTTGGCATTTGTTGCTACTAGGATGACTGAATGTGTTTTGCAAGAGGGTCATTGATGCTAACGGTATTGATATTTGTTTTTACTAGGATGACTGAGTGTGTTTTGTAATTGGGTAGTTGATGCTAATGGTATTGGTATTTGTTGTTACTAGGATGACTGAGTGTGTTTTGTAAGAGGGTTGTTGATGCTGATGGTATTTGTATTATTTGTTACTGGGATGAAGGAGTGTGTTTTGTAAGAGGGTCATTGATGCTATCAGTACTGGTATTTGTAGTTACTCAGATGACTGATAGTGTTTTGAAACAGGTTCATTGATGCTAATAGTATTGGTATTTGTTGTTACTAGGATGACTGAGTGTGTTTTGTAAGAGCGTCAGTGATGCTAACAGTATTGGTGTTTGTTGTTCCTAAGATGATTGAGTGTGTATTGTAAGAGGATCATTGATGCTAACAGTATTGGTATTTGTTGTTACTAGGATAACTGAGTTTTTTTTTGCAAGAGTGCCATTGATGCTAACAGTATTAGTATTTGTTGTTACTGGGATGACTGAGTGTGTTTTGTAAGAGGGTAGTTGATGGTAACAGTATTGGTGTTTGTTGTTCCTAGGATGACTGAGTTTTGTAAGAGGGTCGGTGAAGCTAACAGTATTGGTATTTGTTGTTACTAGGATAACTGAGTGTCTTTTCTAAAACTGTCATTGATGTTAATGGTATTGGTATTTGTTGTTACCAGGATGACTGTGTGTGTTTTGAAAAAGGGTCATTGATGCTAACATTATCGGTATTAGTTATTACTAGGATGACTGACTGAGTTTTGTGAGAGGGTCGTTTATGCTAGCAGTATTGGTATTTGTTGTTACTATGATGATTTATTGTGTTTTGCAAGATGGTCGTTGATGCTAACAGTATTGGTTTTTGTTTTTACTAGAATGACTGAGTGTCTTTTGTAAGAGGGTCCTTGATGCTAACTGTATTGGTATTTGTTGTTACTAGTATGATTCAGTGTTTTTTGTAAGAGGGTCATTGATTCTACCAATATTGGTATTTGTTGTTACTAGGATGACTGTTATTGTTTTGTAATTGGGTTGTTGATGCTAACAGTATTGTTTTTTGTTGTTACTAGGATGACTGAGTGTGTTTTGAAAAAGGGTCATTGATGCTAACATTATCGGTATTAGTTATTACTAGGATGACTGACTGAGTTTTGTGAGAGGGTCGTTTATGCTAGCAGTATTGGTATTTGTTGTTACTATGATGATTTATTGTGTTTTGCAAGATGGTCGTTGATGCTAACAGTATTGATTTTTGTTTTTACTAGAATGACTGAGTGTCTTTTGTAAGAGGGTCCTTGATGCTAACTGTATTGGTATTTGTTGTTACTAGTATGATTCAGTGTTTTTTGTAAGAGGGTCATTGATTCTACCAATATTGGTATTTGTTGTTACTAGGATGACGGTTATTTTTTTGTAATTGGGTTGTTGATGCTAACAGTATTGTTTTTTGTTGTTACTAGGATGACTGAGTGTGTTTTGTGAGATAGTCGTTGATGCTAACAGTATTTGTATTTGTTGCTACTAGGATGAGTGAGTGCATTTTTTAAGAGGGTCATTGATGCTAACGGTGTTGGTATTTGTTGTTACTAGGATGACTGATTGTGTTTTGTAAGAGGGTTGTTGATGCTAACTGTATTTATATTTGTTGTTAATAAGATGACTAAGACTGTTATGAAAGAGGATATTTTATGCTAATAGTATTGGTATTTGTTGTTACTAGGACGACTGAGAGTGTTTTTTAGGAGGGTCAGTGATTCTAACAGTATTGGTTTTTGCTGTTCCTAGGATGACTGAGTGTGTTTTGCAAGAGGGTCGGTGATGCTAACAATATTGCTATTTGTTGTTACTAGGATGACTGAGTCTGTTTTGTAAGAGGGTCGTTGATGCTAACGGTATTGGTATTTGTTTTTTTTTTTTTTTTTTTTTTTCGGTTATTTAAATTTCCTTGGTTCCAGGTTAGCTATATTAACTACCAGTTCAGCACAGATCTGGGTCTTTCCTTTTATTATGGATGTCACTAAAGATTGCCTTATGATTGTCCTTAGTTGAGGAAGCTAATTTGGATTCATAGTTTACTTTGGGGGACATTGCAAGAAATCTTATTTGCTTGTTTTAAGCTGAGGAGGAAGTGTTTCCAGTTTAGGGCTCACTCCCTCTTCCTCGTAGACAGCAATTTCTTGCTCTTAATTTAAACCTCATTAATAGCAGTGGTCCATCAGACAGGTTTGCTCTTCCTTGAGGAGCTTGTTTTGTTCCTTTCAGGTACGGCAGAGTCAATGCAGTTATATGAGTGTTTGTATAAAGCATTAGTGTAGAACTTGGCATAGTTTCATGTCGGGGGGGAGGTTGCATTGAAGGTATTTTTTTTTGGGAGGGGGTTTGGTTATTTACATTTCCTTGGTATTGGTATTTGTTGTTACTAGGGTGACTAAGTGTGTTTTGTAATTGGGTAGTTGATGCTAATGGTATTGGTATTTGTTGTTACTAGGATGGCTGATTGTGTTTTGTAAGAGGCTTGTTGATGCTAACGGTATTTATATTTATTGTTACTAAGATGACTAAGACTGTTTTGAAAGAGGGTCTTTGCTGCTAATAGTGTTGGTATTTGTTGCTACTAGGACGACTGAAAGTGTATTTTAAGAGGATCGGTCATGCTAACAGTATTGGTGTTTGCTGTTCCTAGGATGACTGAATGTGTTCTGTAAGAGGGTCGGTGATGTTATCCATATTGGTATTTGTTGTTACTAGTTTGACTGAGTGTGATTTGAAAGAGGGTCTTTGATGCTAAAAGTATTGATATTTCTTGTTACTAGGATGACTGAGTGTGTTTTTTAATTGGGTTATTGATGCTAACAGTATTGTTTTTTGTTGTTACTTGGATGACTGAGTGTGTTTTGTAAAAGTGTTGTTGATGCTAACAGTATTGGTATTTGTTCTTACCAGGTTGACTGAGTGTGTATTGTAAGAGGGTCATTAATGTTAACAGTATTGGTATTTGATGTTACTAGGATAACTGAGTTTGTTTTGCAAGAGGGTCGTTGATGCTAACAATATTAGTATTTGTTTTTTCTAGGATGACTGTGTTTTGTAATAGGATCATTGATGCTAACAGTATTGGTATTTGTTGTTACTACGATGACTGAGTGTGCTTTGTAAGAGGGTTGTTGATGCTAACAGTCTTGGTATTTCTTGTTACTGGAATGACTGAGTGTCTTTTGTAAGAGGGTCGTTGATGCTAACGGTATTAGTATCTGTTGTTACTAGGATGATTGAGTGTGCTTTGTAAGATGGTTGTTGATGCTAACAGTGCTGGAATTTCTTGTTGCTAGGATGACTGTGTTTTGTATTTGGGGCATTGATGCTAACAGTATTGGTATTTGTTGTCACTAGGATGACTTAGTGTGTTTTGTAACTGGGTCATTGATGCTATGCCTATTGGTATTTGTTGTCACTAGGATGACTGAGTGCATTTTGTAAGAGGGTCATTCATGGTAATGGTATTTGTTTTTGTTGTTACTAGGATGACTGAGTCAGTGAGTTTTGTAAGTTGGTCATTGATGCCAACGGTCTTGGTATTTGTTGCTACTAGAATGAATTAGTGTGTTTTGCAAGAGGGTCGTTGATGCTAATGGTATTGGTATTTGTTTTTACTAGGATGACTGAGTGTGTTTTGTAAGAGCATCATTGATGTTAACAGTATTGATATTTGTAGTCACTAGGATGACTGATAGTGTTTTGAAACAGGGTCATTGATGCTAATAGTATTGGTATTTGTTGTTACTAGGATGACTGAGTGTGTTTTGTAAGAGTGTCAGTGTTGCTAACATAATTGGTGTTTGTTGCTCCTAGGATGAATGAGTGTGTATTGTAAGAGGATCGTTGATGCTAACAGTATTGGTTTTTGTTGTTACTAGGATAACTGATTTTTTTTTGAAAGAGGGTCATTGATGCAAACAGTATTAATATTTGTTGTTACTAGGATGACTGAGGGTGTTTTGTAAGAGGGCCATTGATGCAAACTGTATTGGTATTTGTTGTTACAAGGATGACTGAGTGTGTTTTGTAAGAGGGTCATTGATGCTAATGGTATTGGTGTTTGTTGTTACTTGGATGACTGAGTGTGTTTTGTATGAGCGCCGTTGATGCTAACAGTATTAGTATTTGTTGTTACTAGTATGACTGAGTGTGTTTTTTAAAGGGCCATTGATGCTAACAGTATTGGTATTTGTTGTTACTAGGATGACTGAGTGTCTTTTGTAAGAGGGTCATTGATGCTAATGGTATTAGTATTTGTTGTTACTCGGATGACTGAGTGTGTTATGTATGAGTGCCGTTGATGCTAACAGTATTGGTATTTATTGTTACTAGGATGACTGGAGGGCTATTGATGCAAACAGTATTGGTATTTGTTGTTACAAGGATGACTGAGTGCGTTTTGTAAGAGGGTCATTGATGATAACGGTATTGGTATTTGTTGTTAATCGGATGACTGAGTGTGTTTTGTATGAGCGCTGTTGATGCTAAAAGTATTGGTATTTGTTGTTACTCGGATGACTGAGTGTGTTTTGCATGAGCGCCGTTGATGCTAACAGTATTGGTATTTTTTGTTACTAGGATGACTGAGTGTGTTTTGTATGATCGCCGTTGATGCTAACAGTATTGGTATTTGTTGTTACTAGTATGACTGAGTGTGTTTTTTAAGAGGGCAGTTGATACTAACAGTATTGGTATTTGTTGTTACTAGGATGACTGAGTGTCTTTTGTAAGAGGGTCTTTGATGCTAACGGTATTGGTATTTGTTGTTATTAAGATGACTAAGTGTGTTTTGTAAGAGGGTCGTTGATGGTAACAATATTGGTATTCATTGTTACTAGGATGACTGAGTGTGTTTTGTAAGAGGGTTGTTGATGCTAACACTATTGTTATTTGTTGTTTCTAGGCTGACTGAGTGTCTTTTGTAAGAGGGTCGTTGATGCTAATGGTATTCGTATTTGTTTTTACTAGGATGACTGTGTTTGTTTTGTAATTGGGTCGTTGATGCTAACAGTATTTGTTTTTGTTGTTACTAGGATGACTGAGTGTGTTTTGTAAGATGGTCATTGATACTAACAGTATTGGTATTTGTTCTTACTAGGATGACTGAATGAATTTTGTATGAGGGTCGTTGATGCTAATGGTATTGGTATTTGTTTTTACTAGGATGACTGAGTGTGTTTTGTAAAAGGGTCATTGATGCTGACAGTATCGGTATTTGTTGTTACTAGGATGACTGAGTTTGTTTTGCAAGAGGGTCGTTGATTCTAACAGTATTGGTATTTGTTGATACTAGAATTACTGAGTGTGTTTTGTAAGATGGTCTTTGATACTAACAGTATTGGTATTTGTTCTTACTAGGATGACTGAGTGAATTTTGTATGTGGGTCGTTGATGCTAATGGTATTGGTATTTCTTGTTACTAGGATGACTGAGTGTGTTTTGTAAGAGGGTCATTCATGCTAACAGCATTGGTATTTGTTTTTACTAGGATGACTGAGTGTGTTTTGTAAGAGGGTCATTGATGCTAACAGTATTGGTATTTGTTGTTACTAGGATGACTGAGTGAGTTTTGTTAGAGGGTCATTGATGTTAATGGTGCTAGTATTTGTTGTTACCAGGATGATTGAGTGTGTTTTGTAAGAGCATCGTTGATGCTAACAGTATAGTTATTTGTTGTTACTATGATGACTGAGTGTGTTTTTTAAGTGGGTCATTGATGCTAACGGTATTGATATTTGTTGTTACTAGGATTACTGAGTGTGTTTCGTAAGAGGGTCGTTGATGCTAACAGTATTGTTATTTGTTATTACTAGGATGACTGAGTGTGTTTTGTAAGAGAGTCATTGGTGCTAGCAGTATTGGTATTTTTTGTTACTAGGATGACTGAGTGAGTTTTGTAAGAGGGTTGTTGATGCTAACAGTATTGTTATTTGTTATTACTAGGATGACTGAGTGTGTTTTGTAAGAGAGTCATTGGTGCTAGCAGTATTGGTATTTGTTGTTACTAGGATGACTGAGTGAGTTTTGTAAGAGGGTCGTTGATGCTAATGGTGTTGGTATTTGTTGTTATTAGGATGAATGAATGTGTTTTATAAGAGGGTCATTGATGCTAACAGTATTGGTATTTTTTGTTACTAGGATGACTGAGTGTGTTTTGTGAGAGGGACATTGATGCAAATGGTATTGGTACTTGTTGTTACCAGGATGACTGCTTTTTGTAAGAGGATTATTGATACTAACTGTATTGGTATCTGTTGTTACTAGTATGACTGAGTGTGTTTTTTGAGAGAGCAGTTGATGATAACAGTATTGGTATTTGTTGTTACTAGAATGACTGACTGTGTTTTGTAAGATTGTCATTGATGCTAACAGTATTGGTATTTGTTGTTACTAGGATGACTAACTGTGTTTTGTAAGGGTGTTGTTGATGCTAACAGTTGGTATTTGTTGTTACTGGTATGACTGAGTGTGTTTATTAAGAGCGTCATTGATGATAACGGCATTGGTATTTGTTGTTACTGGGATGACTGAGTGTGTTTTGTAAGAGGAGCATTGTTGCTAGCAATATTGGTATTTATTATTACTAGGATGACTGTTTTCTGTAAGAGTATTATTGATACTAACTGTATTGGTATTTGTTGTTACTAGGATGACTGAGTGTCTTTTGTAAGAGGGTCATTGATGCAAACGGTATTGGTACTTGTTGTTACTTGGATGACTAAGTGTGTTTTGTATGAGGGTCGTTTTATGGTAACAATATTGGTATTCATTGTTACTAGGATGACTAAGTGTGTTTTGTACAAGGGTCGTTGATGCTTACACTATTGTTATTTGTTGTTACTGGGTTGACTGAATGTCTTTTGTAAGAGGGTCATTGATGCTAACAGTATTCGTATTTGTTGTTACTAGGATGACTTTGTTTGTTTTGTAATTGGGTTGTTGATGCTAACAGTATTTGTTTTTGTTGTTACTAGGATGACTGAGTGTGTTTTGTAAGATGGTCATTGATACTAACAGTATTGGTATTTGTTCTTACTAGGATGACTGAGTGAATTTTGCATGAGTGTCGTTGATGCTAACGGTATTGGTATTTGTTGTTACTAAGATGGCTGAGTGTGTTTTATAAGAGGGTCATTCATGCTAACAGTATTACTATTTGTTTTTACTAGGATCACTGAGTGTGTTTTGTAAGAGGGTCATTGATGCTATCAGTATTGGTATTTGTTGTTGCTAGGACGACTGAGTTTGTTTTGCAAGAGGGTCATTGATGCTAACAGTATTGGTATTTGTTGTTTCTAGGATGACTGAGTTTTTTTTGCAAGAGGGTCGTTGATTCTAACAGTATTGGTATTTGTTGATACTAGGATTACTGAGTGTGTTTTGTAAGAGGGTCGTTGATGCTAACAGTATTGTTATTTGTTATTACTAGGATGACTGAGTGTGTTTTGTAAGAAGGTCATTGGTGCTAGCAGTATTGGTATTTGTTGTTATTAGGATGATTGAGTGTGCTTTTTAAGAGGGTCATTGATGCTAACAGTATTGGTATTTGTTGTTCTAGGATGACTGAGTGTGTTTTGTAAGAATGTCGTTGATGCTAACAGTATTGCTATTTGTTTTTACTAGGATGACTGAGTGTGTTTTGTAAGAGGGTCTTTGATGCTAACAGTATTGGTATTTGTTGTTACTAGGATGACTGAGTGAGTTTTGTAAGAGCGTCATTGATGCTAACTGTGTTAGTATTTGTTGTTACTAGGATGAATGAGTGTGTTTTGTAAGAGGATCATTAATGCTAACAGTATTAGTATTTGTTGTTTCTAGGATGACTGAGTTTATTTTTCAAGAGGATCATTGATGCTAACACTATTGGTATTTGTTTTTACTAGGATTACTGAGTGTGTTTTGTAAGAGCGTCGTTGAAGCTAACAATATAGTTATCTGTTGTTACTATGATGACTGAGTGTGTTTTTAAGTGGGTCATTGATGCTAACAGCATTTGTTTTTATTGTTACTAGGATTACTGAGTGTGTTTTGTAAGATGGTCATTGATGCAAACGGTATTGGTACTTGTTACCAGGATGACTGTTTTTTGTAAGAGGATTATTGATACTAACTTTATTGGGATTTGTTGTTACTAGTATGACTGTGTGTGTTTTTTAAGAGGGTAGTTGATGCTAACAGTATTGGTATTTGTTGTGACTAGGATAACTGACTATGTTTTGTAAGGGTGTCATTGATGCTAACAGTATTGGTATGTGTTGTTACTAGGATGACTGAGTACGATTTGTAAGAGGGTCATTGATGCTAACAGTATTGGTATTTGTTGTCACTAGGATAACTTAGTGTGTTTTGTAACTGGGTCAATGATGCTATGCCTATTGGTATTTGTTGTCAGTAGGATGACTGAGTGCATTTTGTAAGAGGGTCATTCATGCTAATGGTATTTGTTTTTGTTGTTACTAGGATGACTGAGTCAGTGAGTTTTGTAAGTTGGTCATTGATGCCAACGGTCTTGGTATTTGTTGCTACTAGAATGAATTAGTGTGTTTTGCAAGAGGGTCGTTGATGCTAATGGTATTGGTATTTGTTTTTACTAGGATGACTGAGTGTGTTTTGTAAGAGCATCATTGATGCTAACAGTATTGGTATTTGTAGTCACTAGGATGACTGATAGTGTTTTGAAACAGGGTCATTGATGCTAATAGTATTGGTATTTGTTGTTACTAGGATGACTGAGTGTGTTTTGTAAGAGTGTCAGTGTTGCTAACATAATTGGTGTTTGTTGCTCCTAGGATGAATGAGTGTGTATTGTAAGAGGATCGTTGATGCTAACAGTATTGGTTTTTGTTGTTACTAGGATAACTGATTTTTTTTTGAAAGAGGGTCATTGATGCAAACAGTATTAATATTTGTTGTTACTAGGATGACTGAGGGTGTTTTGTAAGAGGGCCATTGATGCAAACTGTACTGGTATTTGTTGTTAATCGGATGACTGAGTGTGTTTTGTATGAGCGCTGTTGATGCTAATGGTATTGGTGTTTGTTGTTACTTGGATGACTGAGTGTGTTTTGTATGAGCGCCGTTGATGCTAACAGTATTAGTATTTGTTGTTACTAGTATGACTGAGTGTGTTTTTTAAAGGGCCATTGATGCTAACAGTATTGGTATTTGTTGTTACTAGGATGACTGAGTGTCTTTTGTAAGAGGGTCATTGATGCTAATGGTATTAGTATTTGTTGTTACTCGGATGACTGAGTGTGTTATGTATGAGTGCCGTTGATGCTAACAGTATTGGTATTTATTGTTACTAGGATGACTGGAGGGCTATTGATGCAAACAGTATTGGTATTTGTTGTTACAAGGATGACTGAGTGCATTTTGTAAGAGGGTCATTGATGATAACGGTATTGGTATTTGTTGTTAATCGGATGACTGAGTGTGTTTTGTATGAGCGCTGTTGATGCTAAAAGTATTGGTATTTGTTGTTACTCGGATGACTGAGTGTGTTTTGCATGAGCGCCGTTGATGCTAACAGTATTGGTATTTTTTGTTACTAGGATGACTGAGTGTGTTTTGTAAGAGGGTAGTTGATGCTAATAGCATTGGTATTTGTTGTTACTAGGATGACTGAGTGTGTTTTGTATGATCGCCGTTGATGCTAACAGTATTGGTATTTGTTGTTACTAGTATGACTGAGTGTGTTTTTTAAGAGGGCCATTGATACTAACAGTATTGGTATTTGTTGTTACTAGGATGACTGAGTGTCTTTTGTAAGAGGGTCTTTGATGCTAACGGTATTGGTATTTGTTGTTATTAAGATGACTAAGTGTGTTTTGTAAGAGGGTCGTTGATGGTAACAATATTGGTATTCATTGTTACTAGGATGACTGAGTGTGTTTTGTAAGAGGGTTGTTGATGCTAACACTATTGTTATTTGTTGTTTCTAGGCTGACTGAGTGTCTTTTGTAAGAAGGTCGTTGATGCTAATGGTATTCATATTTGTTTTTACTAGGATGACTGTGTTTGTTTTGTAATTGGGTCGTTGATGCTAACAGTATTTGTTTTTGTTGTTACTAGGATGACTGAGTGTGTTTTGTAAGATGGTCGTTGATACTAACAGTATTGGTATTTGTTCTTACTAGGATGACTGAATGAATTTTGTATGAGGGTCGTTGATGCTAATGGTATTGGTATTTGTTGTTACTAGGATGACTGAGTGTGTTTTGTAAGAGGGTCATTCATGCTAACAGCATTGGTATTTGTTTTTACTAGGATGACTGAGTGTGTTTTGTAAAAGGGTCATTGATGCTGACAGTATCGGTATTTGTTGTTACTAGGATGACTGAGTTTGTTTTGCAAGAGGGTCGTTGATTCTAACAGTATTGGTATTTGTTGATACTAGAATTACTGAGTGTGTTTTGTAAGATGGTCTTTGATACTAACAGTATTGGTATTTGTTCTTACTAGGATGACTGAGTGAATTTTGTATGTGGGTCATTGATGCTAATGGTATTGGTATTTCTTGTTACTAGGATGACTGAGTGTGTTTTGTAAGAGGGTCATTGATGCTAACAGTATTGGTATTTGTTGTTACTAGGATGACTGAGTGAGTTTTGTAAGAGGGTCATTGATGTTAATGGTGCTAGTATTTGTTGTTACCAGGATGATTGAGTGTGTTTTGTAAGAGCATCGTTGATGCTAACAGTATAGTTATTTGTTGTTACTATGATGACTGAGTGTGTTTTTTAAGTGGGTCATTGATGCTAACGGTATTGATATTTGTTGTTACTAGGATTACTGAGTGTGTTTCGTAAGAGGGTCGTTGATGCTAACAGTATTGTTATTTGTTATTACTAGGATGACTGAGTGTGTTTTGTAAGAGAGTCATTGGTGCTAGCAGTATTGGTATTTTTTGTTACTAGGATGACTGAGTGAGTTTTGTAAGAGGGTCGTTGATGCTAACAGTATTGTTATTTGTTATTACTAGGATGACTGAGTGTGTTTTGTAAGAGAGTCATTGGTGCTAGCAGTATTGGTATTTGTTGTTACTAGGATGACTGAGTGAGTTTTGTAAGAGGGTCGTTGATGCTAATGGTGTTGGTATTTGTTGTTATTAGGATGAATGAATGTGTTTTATAAGAGGGTCATTGATGCTAACAGTATTGGTATTTTTTGTTACTAGGATGACTGAGTGTGTTTTGTGAGAGGGACATTGATGCAAATGGTATTGGTACTTGTTGTTACCAGGATGACTGCTTTTGTAAGAGGATTATTGATACTAACTGTATTGGTATCTGTTGTTACTAGTATGACTGAGTGTGTTTTTGAGAGAGCAGTTGATGATAACAGTATTGGTATTTGTTGTTACTAGAATGACTGACTGTGTTTTGTAAGATTGTCATTGATGCTAACAGTATTGGTATTTGTTGTTACTAGGATGACTAACTGTGTTATGTAAGGGTGTTGTTGATGCTAACAGTTGGTATTTCTTGTTACTGGTATGACTGAGTGTGTTTATTAAGAGCGTCATTGATGATAACGGCATTGGTATTTGTTGTTACTGGGATGACTGAGTGTGTTTTGTAAGAGGAGCATTGTTGCTAACAATATTGGTATTTATTATTACTAGGATGACTGTTTTCTGTAAGAGTATTATTGATACTAACTGTATTGGTATTTGTTGTTACTAGTATGACTGAGTGTGTTTTTAAGAGGGCTGTTGATGCTAACAGTATTGGTATTTGTTGTTACTAGGATGACTGAGTGTCTTTTGTAAGAGGGTCATTGATGCAAACAGTATTGGTACTTGTTGTTACTTGGATGACTAAGTGTGTTTTGTATGAGGGTCATTTTATGGTAACAATATTGGTATTCATTGTTACTAGGATGACTAAGTGTGTTTTGCACAAGGGTCGTTGATGCTTACACTATTGTTATTTGTTGTTATTAGGATGACTGAATGTCTTTTGTAAGAGGGTCATTGATGCTAACAGTATTCGTATTTGTTGTTACTAGGATGACTTTGTTTGTTTTGTAATTGGGTTGTTGATGCTAACAGTATTTGTTTTTGTTGTTACTAGGATGACTGAGTGTGTTTTGTAAGATGGTCATTGATACTAACAGTATTGGTATTTGTTCTTACTAGGATGACTGAGTGAATTTTGCATGAGTGTCGTTGATGCTAACGGTATTGGTATTTGTTGTTACTAAGATGGCTGAGTGTGTTTTATAAGAGGGTCATTCATGCTAACAGTATTGCTATTTGTTTTTACTAGGATCACTGAGTGTGTTTTGTAAGGGGGTCATTGATGCTATCAGTATTGGTATTTGTTGTTGCTAGGATGACTGAGTTTGTTTTGCAAGAGGGTCATTGATGCTAACAGTATTGGTATTTGTTGTTTCTAGGATGACTGAGTTTTTTTTGCAAGAGGGTCTTTGATTCTAACAGTATTGGTATTTGTTGATACTAGGATTACTGATTGTGTTTTGTAAGAGGGTCGTTGATGCTAACAGTATTGTTATTTGTTATTACTAGGATGACTGAGTGTGTTTTGTAAGAAGGTCATTGGTGCTAGCAGTATTGGTATTTGTTGTTATTAGGATGATTGAGTGTGCTTTTTAAGAGGGTCATTGATGCTAACAGTATTGGTATTTGTTGTTCTAGGATGACTGAGTGTGTTTTGTAAGAATGTCGTTGATGCTAACAGTATTGCTATTTGTTTTTACTAGGATGACTGAGTGTGTTTTGTAAGAGGGTCTTTGATGCTAACAGTATTGGTATTTGTTGTTACTAGGATGACTGAGTGAGTTTTGTAAGAGCGTCATTGATGCTAACTGTGTTAGTATTTGTTGTTACTAGGATGAATGAGTGTGTTTTGTAAGAGGATCATTAATGCTAACAGTATTAGTATTTGTTGTT
The DNA here is from genome assembly GCF_019279795.1 of Protopterus annectens. Classification (NCBI taxonomy): domain Eukaryota; kingdom Metazoa; phylum Chordata; order Ceratodontiformes; family Protopteridae; genus Protopterus; species Protopterus annectens. Next base: position 1,839,991,349 of record NC_056729.1, on the reverse strand, counting down.
TCTAGGATGACTGAGTTTATTTTTCAAGAGGATCATTGATGCTAACAGTATTGGTATTTGTTTTTACTAGGATTACTGAGTGTGTTTTGTAAGAGCGTCGTTGAAGCTAACAATATAGTTATCTGTTGTTACTATGATGACTGAGTGTGTTTTGTAAGTGGGTCATTGATGCTAACAGCATTTGTTTTTATTGTTACTAGGATTACTGAGTGTGTTTTGTAAGATGGTCATTGATGCAAACGGTATTGGTACTTGATACCAGGATGACTGCTTTTTGTAAGAGGATTATTGATACTAACTTTATTGGGATTTGTTGTTACTAGTATGACTGTGTGTGTTTTTTAAGAGGGTAGTTGATGCTAACAGTATTGGTATTTGTTGTGACTAGGATAACTGACTATGTTTTGTAAGGGTGTCATTGATGCTAACAGTATTGGTATGTGTTGTTACTAGGATGACTGAGTATGATTTGTAAGAGGGTCATTGATGCTAACAGTATTGGTATTTGTTGTCACTAGGATGACTTAGTGTGTTTTGTAACTGGGTCATTGATGCTATGCCTATTGGTATTTGTTGTCACTAGGATGACTGAGTGCATTTTGTAAGAGGGTCATTCATGCTAATGGTATTTGTTTTTGTTGTTACTAGGATGACTGAGTCAGTGAGTTTTGTAAGTTGGTCATTGATGCCAACGGTCTTGGTATTTGTTGCTACTAGAATGAATTAGTGTGTTTTGCAAGAGGGTCATTGATGCTAATGGTATTGGTATTTGTTTTTACTAGGATGACTGAGTGTGTTTTGTAAGAGCATCATTGATGCTAACAGTATTGGTATTTGTAGTCACTAGGATGACTGATAGTGTTTTGAAACAGGGTCATTGATGCTAATAGTATTGGTATTTGTTGTTACTAGGATGACTGAGTGTGTTTTGTAAGAGTGTCAGTGTTGCTAACATAATTGGTGTTTGTTGCTCCTAGGATGAATGAGTGTGTATTGTAAGAGGATCATTGATGCTAACAGTATTGGTTTTTGTTGTTACTATGATAACTGATTTTTTTTTGAAAGAGGGTCATTAATGCAAACAGTATTAATATTTGTTGTTACTAGGATGACTGAGGGTGTTTTGTAAGAGGGCCATTGATGCAAACTGTATTGGTATTTGTTGTTACTTGGATGACTGAGTGTGTTTTGTATGAGCGCCGTTGATGCTAACAGTATTAGTATTTGTTGTTACTAGCATGACTGAGTGTGTTTTTTAAAGGGCCATTGATGCTAACAGTATTGGTATTTGTTGTTACTAGGATGACTGAGTGTCTTTTGTAAGAGGGTCATTGATGCTAATGGTATTAGTATTTGTTGTTACTCGGATGACTGAGTGTGTTATGTATGAGTGCCGTTGATGCTAACAGTATTGGTATTTATTGTTACTAGGATGACTGGAGGGCTATTGATGCAAACAGTATTGGTATTTGTTGTTGCAAGGATGACTGAGTGCGTTTTGTAAGAGGGTCATTGATGATAACGGTATTGGTATTTGTTGTTAATCGGATGACTGAGTGTGTTTTGTATGAGCGCTGTTGATGCTAAAAGTATTGGTATTTGTTGTTACTCGGATGACTGAGTGTGTTTTGCATGAGCGCCGTTGATGCTAACAGTATTGGTATTTTTTGTTACTAGGATGACTGAGTGTGTTTTGTAAGAGCGTAGTTGATGCTAATAGCATTGGTATTTGTTGTTACTAGGATGACTGAGTGTGTTTTGTATGATCGCCGTTGATGCTAACAGTATTGGTATTTGTTGTTACTAGTATGACTGAGTGTGTTTTTTAAGAGGGCCATTGATACTAACAGTATTGGTATTTGTTGTTACTAGGATGACTGAGTGTCTTTTGTAAGAGGGTCTTTGATGCTAACGGTATTGGTATTTGTTGTTATTAAGATGACTAAGTGTGTTTTGTAAGAGGGTCGTTGATGGTAACAATATTGGTATTCATTGTTACTAGGATGACTGAGTGTGTTTTGTAAAAGGGTTATTGATGCTGACAGTATCGGTATTTGTTGTTTCTAGGCTGACTGAGTGTCTTTTGTAAGAGGGTCGTTGATGCTAATGGTATTCGTATTTGTTTTTACTAGGATGACTGTGTTTGTTTTGCAATTGGGTTGTTGATGCTAACAGTATTTGTTTTTGTTGTTACTAGGATGACTGAGTGTGTTTTGTAAGATGGTCGTTGATACTAACAGTATTGGTATTTGTTCTTACTAGGATGACTGAATGAATTTTGTATGAGGGTCGTTGATGCTAATGGTATTGGTATTTGTTGTTACTAGGATGACTGAGTGTGTTTTGTAAGAGGGTCATTCATGCTAACAGCGTTGGTATTTGTTTTTACTAGGATGACTGAGTGTGTTTTGTAAAAGGGTTATTGATGCTGACAGTATCGGTATTTGTTGTTACTAGGATGACTGAGTTTGTTTTGCAAGAGGGTCGTTGATTCTAACAGTATTGGTATTTGTTGATACTAGAATTACTGAGTGTGTTTTGTAAGATGGTCTTTGATACTAACAGTATTGGTATTTGTTCTTACTAGGATGACTGAGTGAATTTTGTATGTGGGTCGTTGATGCTAATGGTATTGGTATTTCTTGTTACTAGGATGACTGAGTGTGTTTTGTAAGAGGGTCATTCATGCTAACAGCATTGGTATTTGTTTTTACTAGGATGACTGAGTGTGTTTTGTAAGAGGGTCATTGATGCCAGCAGTATTGGTATTTGTTGTTACTAGGATGACTGAGTGAGTTTTGTAAGAGGGTCATTGATGTTAATGGTGCTAGTATTTGTTGTTACCAGGATGATTGAGTGTGTTTTGTAAGAGCATCATTGATGCTAACAGTATAGTTATTTGTTGTTACTATGATGACTGAGTGTGTTTTTTAAGTGGGTCATTGATGCTAACGGTATTGATATTTGTTGTTACTAGGATTACTGAGTGTGTTTCGTAAGAGGGTCGTTGATGCTAACAGTATTGTTATTTGTTATTACTAGGATGACTGAGTGTGTTTTGTAAGAGAGTCATTGATGCTAGCAGTATTGGTATTTTTTGTTACTAGGATGACTGAGTGAGTTTTGTAAGAGGGTCATTGATGCTAACAGTATTGTTATTTGTTATTACTAGGATGACTGAGTGTGTTTTGTAAGAGAGTCATTGGTGCTAGCAGTATTGGTATTTGTTGTTACTAGGATGACTGAGTGAGTTTTGTAAGAGGGTCGTTGATGCTAATGGTGTTGGTATTTGTTGTTATTAGGATGAATGAATGTGTTTTATAAGAGGGTCATTGATGCTAACAGTATTGGTATTTTTTGTTACTAGGATGACTGAGTGTGTTTTGTGAGAGGGACATTGATGCAAATGGTATTGGTACTTGTTGTTACCAGGATGACTGCTTTTTGTAAGAGGATTATTGATACTAACTGTATTGGTATCTGTTGTTACTAGTATGACTGAGTGTGTTTTTTGAGAGAGCAGTTGATGATAACAGTATTGGTATTTGTTGTTACTAGAATGACTGACTGTGTTTTGTAAGATTGTCATTGATGCTAACAGTATTGGTATTTGTTGTTACTAGGATGACTAACTGTGTTATGTAAGGGTGTTGTTGATGCTAACAGTTGGTATTTCTTGTTACTGGTATGACTGAGTGTGTTTATTAAGAGCGTCATTGATGATAACGGCATTGGTATTTGTTGTTACTGGGATGACTGAGTGTGTTTTGTAAGAGGAGCATTGTTGCTAACAATATTGGTATTTATTATTACTAGGATGACTGTTTTCTGTAAGAGTATTATTGATACTAACTGTATTGGTATTTGTTGTTACTAGTATGACTGAGTGTGTTTTTAAGAGGGCTGTTGATGCTAACAGTATTGGTATTTGTTGTTACTAGGATGACTGAGTGTCTTTTGTAAGAGGGTCATTGATGCAAACAGTATTGGTACTTGTTGTTACTTGGATGACTAAGTGTGTTTTGTATGAGGGTCGTTTTATGGTAACAATATTGGTATTCATTGTTACTAGGATGACTAAGTGTGTTTTGTACAAGGGTCGTTGATGCTTACACTATTGTTATTTGTTGTTACTAGGATGACTGAATGTCTTTTGTAAGAGGGTCATTGATGCTAACAGTATTCATATTTGTTGTTACTAGGATGACTTTGTTTGTTTTGTAATTGGGTTGTTGATGCTAACAGTATTTGTTTTTGTTGTTACTAGGATGACTGAGTGTGTTTTGTAAGATGGTCATTGATACTAACAGTATTGGTATTTGTTCTTACTAGGATGACTGAGTGAATTTTGCATGAGTGTTGTTGATGCTAACGGTATTGGTATTTGTTGTTACTAAGATGGCTGAGTGTGTTTTATAAGAGGGTCATTCATGCTAACAGTATTGCTATTTGTTTTTACTAGGATCACTGAGTGTGTTTTGTAAGAGGGTCATTGATGCTATCAGTATTGGTATTTGTTGTTGCTAGGACGACTGAGTTTGTTTTGCAAGAGGGTCATTGATGCTAACAGTATTGGTATTTGTTTTTCTAGGATGACTGAGTTTTTTTTGCAAGAGGGTCGTTGATTCTAACAGTATTGGTATTTGTTGATACTAGGATTACTGAGTGTGTTTTGTAAGAGGGTCGTTGATGCTAACAGTATTGTTATTTGTTATTACTAGGATGACTGAGTGTGTTTTGTAAGAAGGTCATTGGTGCTAGCAGTATTGGTATTTGTTGTTATTAGGATGATTGAGTGTGCTTTTTAAGAGGGTCATTGATGCTAACAGTATTGGTATTTGTTGTTCTAGGATGACTGAGTGTGTTTTGTAAGAATGTCGTTGATGCTAACAGTATTGCTATTTGTTTTTACTAGGATGACTGAGTGTGTTTTGTAAGAGGGTCTTTGATGCTAACAGTATTGGTATTTGTTGTTACTAGGATGACTGAGTGAGTTTTGTAAGAGCGTCATTGATGCTAACTGTGTTAGTATTTGTTGTTACTAGGATGAATGAGTGTGTTTTGTAAGAGGATCATTAATGCTAACAGTATTAGTATTTGTTGTTTCTAGGATGACTGAGTTTATTTTTCAAGAGGATCATTGATGCTAACAGTATTGGTATTTGTTTTTACTAGGATTACTGAGTGTGTTTTGTAAGAGCGTCGTTGAAGCTAACAATATAGTTATCTGTTGTTACTATGATGACTGAGTGTGTTTTTTAAGTGGGTCATTGATGCTAACAGCATTTGTTTTTATTTTTACTAGGATTACTGAGTGTGTTTTGTAAGATGGTCATTGATGCAAATGGTATTGGTACTTGTTACCAGGATGACTGCTTTTTGTAAGAGGATTATTGATACTAACTTTATTGGGATTTGCTGTTACTAGTATGACTGTGTGTGTTTTTTAAGAGGGTAGTTGATGCTAACAGTATTGGTATTTGTTGTGACTAGGATAACTGACTATGTTTTGTAAGGGTGTCATTGATGCTAACAGTATTGGTATGTGTTGTTACTAGGATGACTGAGTACGATTTGTAAGAGGGTCATTGATGCTAACAGTATTGGTATTTGTTGTTACAAGGATGACTGAGTTTGTTTTGCAAGAGGGTCGTTGATGCTAACAGTATTGGTATTTGTTGTTTCTAGGATGACTGAGTTTATTTTGCAAGAGGGTCGTTGATTCTAACAGTATTGGTATTTGTTGATACTAGGATTACTGAGGGTGTTTTGTAAGAGGGTCGTTGATGCTAACAGTATTGTTATTTGTTATTACTAGGATGACTGAGTGTGTTTTGTAAGAGAGTCATTGGTGCTAGAATTATTAGTATTTGTTGTTACTAGGATGATTGAGTGTGTTTTTTAAGAGGGTCATTGATGCTAACAGTATTGGTATTTGTTGTTCTAGGATGACTGAGTGTGTTTTGTAAGAGGGTCGTTGATGCTAACATTATTGGTATTTGTTGTTACTAGGATGACTGAGTGAGTTTTGTAAGAGGGTCATTGATGTTAACGGTGTTAGTATTTGTTGTTACTAGGATGAATGAGTGTGTTTTGTAAGAGGGTCATTAATGCTAACAGTATTGGTATTTGTTATTTCTAGGATGATTGAGTTTATTTTGCAAGAGGATCGTTGATGCTAATAGTATTGGTATTTGTTTTTAGTAGGATTACTGAGTGTTTTGTAAGAGCATCGTTGATGCTAACAGTATAGTTATTTGTTGTTATTATGATGACTTAGAGTGTTTTTTAAGTGGGTCATTGATGCTAACAGTATTGGTATTTGTTTTTACTAGGATTACTGAGTGTGTTTTGTAAGAGGGTCATTGATGCTAACAGTATTGTTATCTGTTATTACTAGGATGACTGAGTTTGTTTTGCAAGAGGGTCATTGATGCTAACACTATTGGTATTTGCTGTTTCTAGGATGACTGAGTTTATTTTGCAAGAGGGTCGTTGATTCTAACAGTATTGGTATTTGTTGATACTAGGATTACTGAGTGTGTTTTGTAAGAGGGTCATTGATGCTAACAGTATTGTTATTTGTTATTACTAGGATGAATGAGTGTGTTTTGTAAGAGGGTCATTGATGATAGCAGCATTGGTATTTTTTGTTACTATGATGACTGAGTGTGTTTTGTAAGAGGGTCATTGATGCAAACGGTATTGGTACTTGTTTTTACCAGGATGACTGCTTTTTGTCAGAGGATTATTGATACTAACTGTATTGGTATTTGTTGTTACTAGTATGAATGAGTGTGTTTTTTAAGAGCCCATTGATGCTAACAGTATTGGTATTTGTTGTTACTAGGATAACTGACTGTGTTTTGTAAGAGTGTCGTTGATTCTAACAGTATTGGTATTTGTTGTTACTAGGATGACTGACTCTGTTTTGTAAGAGTGTCGATGCTAACAATTGGTATTTGTTGTTACTGATGAGTGTGTTTATTAAGAGCGTTGTTGATGATAATGGCATTGGTATTTGTTGTTACTGGGATGACTGAGTGTGTTTTGTAAGAGGGCCATTGTTGCTAACAATATTGGTATTTATTATTACTAGGTTGACTAATTATTGTAAGAGGGTTATTGATACTAACTGTATTGGTATTTGTTGTTACTAGTATGACTAAGTGTGTTTTTTAAGAGGGCCGTTGATGCTAACAGTTTTGGTATTTGTTGTTACTAGGATGACTGAATGTCTTTTGCAAGAGGGTCGTTGATGCTAACGGTATTGGCATTTTTTTATTACTAGGATGACTAAGTGTGTTTTGTAAGAGGGTCATTGATGGTAACAATATTGGTATTCATTGTTTCTAGGATGACTGAGTGTGTTTTGTAAGAGGGTCGGTGATGCTAACACTATTGTTATTTGTCGTTACTAGGATGACTGAGTTTCTTTTGTAAGAGGGTTGTTGATGCTAACGGTATTGGTAATTTTTTTTACTAGGATGACATTATTTTGTAAGAGGGTTATTGATACTAACTGTATTGGTATTTGATGTTACTAGCATGACTGAGGGTGTTTTGTAAGAGGATCGTTGATGCTAACAGTATTGGTATTTGTTGTTACTAGGATGACTAAGTGTGTTTTGTAAGAGGGTCGTTGATGGTAACAGTATTGGTATTTGTTGTTACTAGGATACTGGGTGTCTTTTGTAAGAGGGTCATTGATGCTAACAGTATTAGTATTTGTTGTTACTAGGATGACTAAGTGTGTTTTGTAAAACGGTCGTTAATGGCAACAATATTGGTATTCATTGTTACTAGGATGACTGAGTGTGTTTTGTACGAGGGTCGTTGATGCTAACACTACTGTTATTTGTTGTTACTAGGATGACTGAGTGTCTTTTGTAAGAGGGTCGTTGATGATAACGGTATTCGTATTTGTTGTTACTAGGATGACTTTGTTTGTTTTGTAATTTGGTCATTGATGCTAACAGCATTTGTTTTTATTGTTACTAGGATGACTGAGTGTGTTTTGTAAGATGGTCGTTGATACTAAAAGTATTGGTATTTGTTCTTACTACGATGACTGAGTGAATTTTGTATGAGGGTCATTGATGCCAACGGTATTGGTATTTGTTGTTACTAACATGGCTGAGTGTGTTTTGTAAGAAGGTCATTCATGCTAACAGTATTGGTATTTGTTTTTGCTAGGATATCTGAGTGAGTTTTGTAAGAGGGTCATTGATGTTAACGGTGTTAGTATTTGTTGTTACTAGGATGAATGAGTGTGTTTTGTAAGAGGGTCATTAATGCTAACAGTATTGGTATTTGTTGTTTCTAGGATGATTGAGTTTATTTTGCAAGAGGATCGTTGATGCTAACAGTTTTGGTATTTGTTTTTAGTAGGATTACTGAGTGTTTTGTAAGAGCATCGTTGATGCTAACAGTATAGTTATTTGTTGTTACTATGATGACTTAGTGTGTTTTTTAAGTGGGCCATTGATTTATTTATTTATTTTTATTTGACATTTGTTGACTGGGAATGTCTGACTAGGTTCCACAGAGCCTGTTTTCAGTGGAGGCCCGGGGAGAAATGCTCCAGATGCATGTCTTTGGAATGTGGGAGGAAACCGGAGGATACCCACGCGAACACAGGGAGAACATGCAAACTCCACACAGAAGGCACCCCAGCCGAGAATTGAACCAGAGAACCTCTTGCTGTGAGGTGACAATGTTAACCGCTGCACCACTGCGCCGATGCTAACAGTATTGGTATTTGTTGTTACTAGGATTACTGAGTGTGTTTTGTAAGAGGGTCATTGATGCTAACAGTATTGGTATTTGTTGTTTCTAGGATTACTGAGTGTGTTTTGTAAGAGGGTTGCTGATGCTAACAGTATTGCTATTTGTTATTACTAGGATGACTGATTGTGTTTTGTAAGAGGGTCATTGGTGCTAGCAGTATTTGTATTTGTTGTTACTAGGATGACTGAGTGAGTTTTGTAAGAGGGTCGTTGATGCTAACGGTGTTGGTATTTGTTGGTACTAGGATGAATGAGTGTGTTTTGTAAGAGGGTCATTGATGATAGCAGTATTGGTATTTTTGTTACTAGGATGACTGAGTGTGTTTTGTAAGAGGGTCATTGATGCAAACGGTATTGGTACTTGTTGTTACCAGGATGACTGCTTTTTGTAAGAGGATTATTGATACTAACTGTATTGGTATTTGTTGTTACTAGTATGAATGAGTGTGTTTTTTAAGAGGGCCATTGATGCTAACAGTATTGGTATTTGTTGTTACTAGGATGACTAACTGTGTTTTGTAAGAGTGTCGTTGAAGCTTACAGTATTGGTATTTGTTGTTACTAGGATGACTGACTCTGTTTTGTAAGAGTGTCGATGCTAACAGTAGATATTTGTTGTTACTGGTATTACTGAGTGTGTTTATTAAGAGCGTTGTTGATGAAAATGGCATTGGTATTTGTTGTTACTGGGATGAATGAGTGTGTTTTGTAAGAGGGCCATTGTTGCTAACAATATTGGTATTTACTGTTACTAGGATGACTGTTTTTTGTAAGAGGGTTATTGATACTAACTGTATTGGTATTTGTTGTTACTAGTATGACTAAGTGTGTTTTTTAAGAGGGCCGTTGATGCTAACAGTATTGGTATTTGTTACTAAGATGACTGAGTGTCTTTTGTAAGAGGGTCATTGATGCTAACGGTATTGGCATTTTTTTATTACTAGGATAACTAAGTGTGTTTTGTAAGAGGGTCGTTGATGGTAACAATATTGGTATTCGTTGTTACTAGGATGACTGAGTGTGTTTTGTAAGAGGGTCATTGATGCTAACACTATTGTTATTTGTTGTTACTAGGATGACTGAGTTTCTTTTGTAAGAGGGTTGTTGATGCTAACGGTATTGGTAATTTTTGTTACTAGGATGACTTTTTTTTGTAAGAGGGTTATTGATACTAACTGTATTGGTATTTGATGTTACTAGCATGACTGAGGGTGTTTTGTAAGAGGATCGTTGATGCTAACAGTATTGGTATTTGTTGTTACTAGGATGACTACATGTGTTTTGTAAGAGGGTCGTTGATGCTAACAATATTGGTATTTGTTTTACTGATATGACTGAGTGTGTTTTGTAAGGGTGTCATTGATGCTAACAGTATTGGTATTTGTTGTTACTAGGATGACTGGGTGTCTTTTGTAAGAGGGTCGTTGATGCTAACGGTATTAGTATTTTTTGTTACTAGGATGACTAAGTGTGTTTTGTAATAGGGTTGTTGATGGTAACAATATTGGTATTCATTGTTACTAGGATGACTTTGTTTGTTTTGTAATTTGGTCATTGATGCTAACAGCATTTGTTTTTTATTGTTACTAGGATGACTGAGTGTGTTTTGTAAGATGGTCATTGATACTAGCAGTATTGGTATTTGTTCTTACTAGGATGACTGAGTGAATTTTGTATGAGAGTCATTGATGCTAACGGTATTGGTATTTGCTGTTACTAAGATGGCTGAGTGTGTTTTGTAAGAGGGTCATTCATGCTAACAGTATTGGTATTTGTTTTTGCTAGGATATCTTAGTGTGTTTTGTAAGAGGGTCGTTGAATCTAACAGTATTGTTATTTGTTGTTACTAGGATGACTGAGTTTGTTTTGCAAGAGGGTCTTTGATGCTAACAGTATTGGTACTTGCTGTTTCTTGGATGACTGAGTTTATTTTGCAAGAGGGTGGTTGATTCTAACAGTATTGGTATTTGTTGATACTAGGATTACTGAGTGTGTTTTGTAAGAGGGTCGTTGATGCTAACAGTATTGTTATTTGCTATTACTAGGATGACTGAGTGTGTTTTGCAAGAGGGTCATTGGTGCTAGCAGTATTGGTATTTGTTGTTCTATGATGACTGAGTGTGTTTTGTAAGAAGGTCGTTGATGCTAACAGTATTGGTATTTGTTTTTACTCGGATGACTGAGTGTGTTTTGTAAGAGGGTCATTAATGCTAACAGTATTGGTATTTGTTGTTACTAGGATGACTGAGTGAGTTTTGTAAGAGGGTCATTGATGTTAACGGTGTTAGTATTTGTTGTTACTAGAATGAATGAGTGTGTTTTGTATGAGGGTCATTAATGCTAGCCGTATTAGTATTTGTTGTTTCTAGGATGACTGAGTTTATTTTGCAAGAGGATCATTGATGCTAACAGTATTGGTATTTGTTTTTACTAGGATTACTGAGTGTGTTTTGTAAGTGGGTCATTGATGCTAACAGTATTGGTATTTGTTGTTGCTAGGATTACTGAGTGTGTTTTGTAAGAGGGTCATTGATGCTAACAGTATTGTTATTTGCTATTACTAGGATGACTGAGTGTGTTTTGTAAGAGGGTCATTTGTGCTAGTAGTATTGGTATTTGTTGTTACTAGGATGAATGAGTGAGTTATGTAAGACGGTCATTGATGCAAATGGTATTGGTACTTGTTACCAGGATGACTGCTTTTTGTAAGAGGATTATTGATACTTACTGGATTGGTATTTGTTGTTACTAGTATGACTGAGTGTGTTTTTTAAGAGGGCCGTTGATGCTAACAGTATTGGTATTTATTGTTACTAGGATGACTGACTGTGTTTTGTAAGGGTGTCATTGATGCTAATGTATTGGTAGTTGTTGTTACTAGGATGATTGACTGTGTTTTGTAAGAGTGTTGTTGATGCTAACAGTTGGTATTTGTTGTTTCTGGTATGACTGAGTGTGTTTATTAAGAGCATCGTTGATGATAATGGCATTGGTATTTGTTGTTACTGGGATGACTGAGTGTGTTTTGCAAGAGGGCCATTGTTGCTAACAATATTGGTATTTATTATTACTAGGATTACTGTTTTTGTAAGAGGGTTATTGATACTACCTGTATTGGTATTTGTTGTTACTAGGATGACTGAGTGTCTTTTGTAAGAGGTTCATTGATGCTAACGGCATTGGCATTTTTTTGTTATAGAAGAATGACTATGTGTTTTTTAGCGTAGTCTGATGGTATCAATATTGGTATTCATTGTTACTAGGATGACTGAGTGTGTTTTGTAAGAGGGTCTTTGATGCTAACGGTATTAGTATTTGTTGTTACTGGTATGACTGAGTGTGTTTTGTAAGATGGTCGTTGATGCTAACAGTATTGGTATTTGCTGTTTCTAGGATGACTGAGTGTGTTTTGTAACAGGGTCATTGATGCTAACAATATTGGTATTTGTTCTTACTAGGATGACTGAGTGTGTTTTGTAAGAGGGTCTTTGTTGCTAACAGTATTGGTATTTATTGTTACTAGGATGATTGAGTGTGTTTTGTAACAGGGTTGTTGATGCTAACTGTATTGGTATTTGTTGTTACTAGGATGACTCAGTGTGTTTTGTAAGAGGGTCTTTGATGCTAACAGTATTAGTGTTTGTTGTTACTGCGGTGACTGATTGTGTTTTGTAAGAGGGTCGTTGATGCTAACAGTATTGGTATTTGTTTTTACTAGGATGACTGAGTGTGTTTTGTAAGAGGATCATTAATGCTAATAGTATTGGTATTTTTTGTTACTAGGATGACTGAGTGTGTTTTGTAAGAGGGTCATTGATGCTAACAGTATTGGTTATTGTTGTTTCTAGGATTACTGAGTGTGTTTTGTAAGAAGGTCGTTGATGCTAACAGTATTGCTATTTGTTATTACTAGGATGACTGATTGTGTTTTGTAAGAGGGTCATTGGTGCTAGCAGTATTTGTATTTGTTGTTACTAGGATGACTGAGTGAGTTTTGTAAGAGGGTCGTTGATGCTAACGGTGTTGGTATTTGTTGGTACTAGGATGAATGAGTGTGTTTTGTAAGAGGGTCATTGATGATAGCAGTATTGGTATTTTTGTTACTAGGATGACTGAGTGTGTTTTGTAAGAGGGTCATTGATGCAAACGGTATTGGTACTTGTTGTTACCAGGATGACTGCTTTTTGTAAGAGGATTATTGATACTAACTGTATTGGTATTTGTTGTTACTAGTATGAATGAGTGTGTTTTTTAAGAGGGCCATTGATGCTAACAGTATTGGTATTTGTTGTTACTAGGATGACTAACTGTGTTTTGTAAGAGTGTCGTTGAAGCTTACAGTATTGGTATTTGTTGTTACTAGGATGACTGACTCTGTTTTGTAAGTGTCGATGCTAACAGTAGATATTTGTTGTTACTGGTATGACTGAGTGTGTTTATTAAGAGCGTTGTTGATGATAATGGCATTGGTATTTGTTGTTACTGGGATGAATGAGTGTGTTTTGTAAGAGGGCCATTGTTGCTAACAATATTGGTATTTACTGTTACTAGGATGACTGTTTTTTGTAAGAGGGTTATTGATACTAACTGTATTGGTATTTGTTGTTACTAGTATGACTAAGTGTGTTTTTTAAGAGGGCCGTTGATGCTAACAGTATTGGTATTTGTTACTAAGATGACTGAGTGTCTTTTGTAAGAGGGTCATTGATGCTAACGGTATTGGCATTTTTTTATTACTAGGATGACTAAGTGTGTTTTGTAAGAGGGTCGTTGACGGTAACAATATTGGTATTCGTTGTTACTAGGATGACTGAGTGTATTTTGTAAGAGGGTCATTGATGCTAACACTATTGTTATTTGTTGTTACTAGGATGACTGAGTTTCTTTTGTAAGAGGGTTGTTGATGCTAACGGTATTGGTAATTTTTGTTACTAGGATGACTTTTTTTTGTAAGAGGGTTATTGATACTAACTGTATTGGTATTTGATGTTACGAGCATGACTGAGGGTGTTTTGTAAGAGGATCGTTGATGCTAACAGTATTGGTATTTGTTGTTACTAGGATGACTACGTGTGTTTTGTAAGAGGGTCGTTGATGCTAACAATATTGGTATTTGTTTTACTGATATGACTGAGTGTGTTTTGTAAGGGGTCATTGATGCTAACAGTATTGGTATTTGTTGTTACTAGGATGACTGGGTGTCTTTTGTAAGAGGGTCGTTGATGCTAACGGTATTAGTATTTTTTGTTACTAGGATGACTAAGTGTGTTTTGTAAGAGGGTCGTTGATGGTAACAATATTGGTATTCATTGTTACTAGGATGACTTTGTTTGTTTTGTAATTTGGTCATTGATGCTAACAGCATTTGTTTTTTATTGTTACTAGGATGACTGAGTGTGTTTTGTAAGATGGTCATTGATACTAACAGTATTGGTATTTGTTCTTACTAGGATGGCTGAGTGTGTTTTGTAAGAGGGTCATTCATGCTAACAGTATTGGTATTTATTTTTGCTAGGATATCTTAGTGTGTTTTGTAAGAGGGTCGTTGAATCTAACAGTATTGTTATTTGTTGTTACTAGGATGACTGATTTTGTTTTGCAAGAGGGTCTTTGATGCTAACAGTATTGGTACTTGCTGTTTCTTGGATGACTGAGTTTATTTTGCAAGAGGGTGGTTGATTCTAACAGTATTGGTATTTGTTGATACTAGGATTACTGAGTGTGTTTTGTAAGAGGGTCGTTGATGCTAACAGTATTGTTATTTGCTATTACTAGGATGACTGAGTGTGTTTTGCAAGAGGGTCATTGGTGCTAGCAGTATTGGTATTTGTTGTTCTATGATGACTGAGTGTGTTTTGTAAGAAGGTCGTTGATGCTAACAGTATTGGTATTTGTTTTTACTCGGATGACTGAGTGTGTTTTGTAAGAGGGTCATTAATGCTAACAGTATTGGTATTTGTTGTTACTAGGATGACTGAGTGAGTTTTGTAAGAGGGTCATTGATGCTAACGGTGTTAGTATTTGTTGTTACTAGAATGAATGAGTGTGTTTTGTACGAGGGTCGTTAATGCTAGCCGTATTAGTATTTGTTGTTTCTAGGATGACTGAGTTTATTTTGCAAGAGGATCATTGATGCTAACAGTATTGGTATTTGTTTTTACTAGGATTACTGAGTGTGTTTTGTAAGTGGGTCATTGATGCTAACAGTATTGGTATTTGTTGTTGCTAGGATTACTGAGTGTGTTTTGTAAGAGGGTCATTGATGCTAACAGTATTGTTATTTGCTATTACTAGGATGACTGAGTGTGTTTTGTAAGAGGGTCATTTGTGCTAGTAGTATTGGTATTTGTTGTTACTAGGATGAATGAGTGAGTTTTGTAAGACGGTCATTGATGCAAATGGTATTGGTACTTGTTACCAGAATGACTGCTTTTTGTAAGAGGATTATTGATACTTACTGGATTGGTATTTGTTGTTACTAGTATGACTGAGTGTGTTTTTTAAGAGGGCCATTGATGCTAACAGTATTGGTATTTGTTGTTACTAGGATGACTGACTGTGTTTTGTAAGGGTGTCATTGATGCTAATGTATTGGTAGTTGTTGTTACTAGGATGATTGACTGTGTTTTGTAAGAGTGTTGTTGATGCTAACAGTTGGTATTTGTTGTTTCTGGTATGACTGAGTGTGTTTATTAAGAGCATCGTTGATGATAATGGCATTGGTATTTGTTGTTACTGGGATGACTGAGTGTGTTTTGCAAGAGGGCCATTGTTGCTAACAATATTGGTATTTATTATTACTAGGATTACTGTTTTTTGTAAGAGGGTTATTGATACTAACTGTATTGGTATTTGTTGTTACTAGGATGACTGAGTGTCTTTTGTAAGAGGGTCATTGATGCTAACGGCATTGGCATTTTTTTGTTATAGAATGACTAAATGTGTTTTGTAAGAGCGTCGTTGATGGTATCAATATTGGTATTCATTGTTACTAGGATGACTGAGTGTGTTTTGTAAGAGGGTCTTTGATGCTAACGGTATTGGTATTTGTTGTTACTGGTATGACTGAGTGTGTTTTGTAAGATGGTCGTTGATGCTAACAGTATTGGTATTTGCTGTTTCTAGGATGACTGAGTGTGTTTTGTAACAGGGTCATTGATGCTAACAATATTGGTATTTGTTCTTACTAGGATGACTGAGTGTGTTTTGTAAGAGGGTCTTTGTTGCTAACAGTATTGGTATTTATTGTTACTAGGATGATTCAGTGTGTTTTGTAACAGGGTCGTTGATGCTAACTGTATTGGTATTTGTTGTTACTAGGATGACTCAGTGTGTTTTGTAAGAGGGTCTTTGATGCTAACAGTATTAGTATTTGTTGTTACTAGGATGACTGAGTGTGTTTTGTAAGAGGATCATTGATGCTAATAGTATTGGTATTTTTTGTTACTAGGATGACTGAGTGTGTTTTGTAAATGGGTCGTTGATGGTAACGGTATCGGTATTTGTTGTTTTTGACACCGTTGTACCGTTCCACTTGTGCAACATAAATTAATAATACTTATGAGATTTTAAACTCCCAGAATTTATCAAAGGGTTCTTCATTTAATCATAAAGCAAGGTATCCAAGGTATCTGTGTTTAAATAGGAAAGTTATTCAGATAGTAAATGTCAATTCTACAAAGGTGCATATATCTAACCAGAAACAGAGAAACCACAGAGAAATATTCTGATACGAAGTTGGACATCTGAACCTTTTTAAACTTGGTATGTGAATGAGTGTGCATCCGTACCTGTGTCTATGCATTCGTGTTAGTGTATGTCTTTTTTTCTGTGAGAAAAATAGACATTTTATTTGACAGGGGGTTAGGAGTTGTGATGTAAATTAAAATGGGTTACAATCATACCTCTCAATCTCTCAGAGCAAGAAATCTGGACAATGAAAGCCAAATATATTGATGGGACAAAGGCCCAAAAATAGGGACAGATTTTAAATATTGCTCCTGTAAACTCATATAGTTGCTAGAACAACAGGTTTTCCATTATTATGCATATTTTCTGAGGGTTATGATGTCTGAAGTTCAAATGTCTGCCATTATTTATTATTATTTGGTGACCTCAATCTTCATGTTGTTATCCCACAGTTCCACTGGAATGGGCAGGGTTACATGATTATGTGTGTAAATTTTATGTTAATTGGCACCCCGATTTTTTCCTAGTTGTACCTACTTTTCATGGGCCTGTGTCTATATTTTTTATATTTCCGGGTTGAGAGCTCTGCTTCCATTCCATGTGCATGTAAATGTTAGAAATCTATATCCACCACTGATAATATATTAGCACTAGTCAAAGGGCCCATATGGTCCAAAAGTCTAGATTTATGCTTGCTGAATAAAATGTGCCATAGTACCCCTGAATTCCTCTGGGACATCCCAGAGTCATTGTCCCAGGTGCTCCCAGTGTTCATATAGGTTTTCTCTAACATGTAGTAGGTGAATCAGCAACTCTAAATCATCTGTAAGTGTGCATCAAGTGTATGTATGTGATGCTGAAGGAAAGCTTTGCAGTTACTTATGATCCCTACTTACCTAGAAAACTTTGTCTACCTCTGTTCCCTCCCTACTTAGAAAACTCAGTGGATGGTGATGGCTGTTAATAGGATCACTGAAGGAGTTAGGCCCAACTCAACAGCAATTAATTCACTGAATGTTTTCAGTCAGATAAAGTACTTGGTATTTTTTTAAATAACATTTAGATTTAACCCAGGGTTGTACAGACCTTTACGACTGGAAATAATCAGCTTGAGCTTTGAACCTCTATAGTTCATGAGCTGACAAGTCTTTTAACAAGACCAAAAATTCCTATATTTGAAAACAGCAATATTTCATATAATATGTATAAATATTACTTTTAAACATCATGCTGTCTAACTTCAAGCAGTGAAGACAGAACTACAGCAAGGGTGGAGCAAAGGGGTAGCTACCCCAAGCCCAGGCAGTGAGGTGGAGTGATTGGCAGCTTTGCTGAGGTGCTAATGACTTCCTGGCTGGATGTACAAACATTTTCAATATGCTTTTAAGCTTTTGTGGCTGCATAATTGCTTAAAATGGGAGTCAGTATGTGGAGACAATAAAGAGTTGTTAAGTATGCATGTAACAGCTTATGTATGTATAGAATAGCTTTTGCTATATTCTCACACTGACTTCTACAAAGGTAAAAGAGCATTTGTTGATACAATGTTGCAAACAAGCAACCATTTGCTACAATGTATGAATGAGAGCTACTACAGCAAAGTGGACAGGACAGCTTTGGGCTCTGTTTGAGCATCTTATTTTCTTCTCTGGCCATCCATTTTGTTTGATGACTTTTTTCCCTTTGGTCTTCAACTTTGAAGATCTTTTTTTTTTTTGGTCCCGAGCGTTGGTTGAGGGGCAGTAGTTGAGGGCATCATCCTGGGCATTGAATGACAACTACAGATCTGAGTGACAAGTTCAAATCCAGATGAACCCTGATAACTCTGGCTGTTTTATTATCCACCCATAGATCCAGTTCTAGTTTTAACAACATTGGCTCAGCAGAGGACAAAAACATCTAAGTGAACAGAATGGATTATATAACCAAACAAGCTTTTTGTGGATTTTTTCTACACTGATATTGATTAAACCTCAATAATTTCAATATTGAATATAAGTGTAATTAAATTAATTAATTAAAAGGGTAGTATAGGCCTTTTTTATAAAAAAAAATCCAAAATTGATATTCCTGTCACTATCAGCTGAAAGGTGAGACAATGTATATGTCCTTTATCATAAATTCCCTGAGTAATGAATGCACATTACATTTTTATAGAGAAAGCTTTCCACATTCAGTTTAATGCTATACTTGGAACAAGTGTACTGGTTAGCATAGAGGATAAAGGCTATGAAATGATAACAACCAGTGTTTGATTCCTTCAGGCTCCATTTGCCTAATGTGACCAAGTCATTTAATCAAACAGTGCTCCTGGATTGCCCATAAATAAGGACACTTGAATGCAATGGACTTATCAATTTAATAAATTAAATAAAAACACATTTGACTAGACAAGACCCCACTAATTCAGCTCTTCACTCTTCTGTTACAGTCTCATATTTAGCTGTACAGCCCCAGAAGGATTATTGCCTATGGTACTGTACTTCTGGGTAACAGAATTAGAATAAACTAACTTATGTAATTATTTTAAAAGCAACCAAATTACATTGATTCGGTCTACAGAACAAGCTTTTTACCAAGTATAAGCTAGTTCATAAGGAACCATACTTCTCAGAATCCATTACTATGTCAGAAAAAAATATCCAGTGATTTAAAATAGTATGTTTCAATAAACATTTTGGAACAGAATTTAAAGCAATTACTAATATTTTCCATAAATACAGTTTTATTGAAAATTTTACAGCATGACATATCTAACATGGAATAAAACACCCATAAGCAAAGAAATAGTGCCCAAATTTTCTAATATAAATCACATTTCATGGATTGTAATGGTTTAATAAGTTGTCACCACATACAGAGCAGAATAAATATACTGATCAGTTGTACCTTATCCACAGAAAAAAACATATGTGCCTAACTACAGCCAATAAAACAACATAAGCAGTTAAGTCCAGGAGTCACATCGAGAATGTCAGAGACTTGGGCCTTTATTTTATTTATTTTTTTTTTATTTATCATTTGTTGAATGTCTTTGGAATTTAAATTAATAAATAAAAATAATAAAACATAAATGTCTTTATGTTTAAAATGTTCAAAAATCAAAATGTCTGACATTCTGTTTTAAGATTTACCAGCCATGTATACACCCAGCTGGACCATGTGGTCCTGGCTGAGCCTTATGGAGAGTATCATGACCCGAACTTCTGTTTGGTCAGCACCTTTTGGAGGTCTACAGGAAATGAATCCTAAGGAGGTTGTTTTTTTTCATATTTTAAGAGTAATCACTTGGAAGCCTATTGACATGTAAACAATAAAGTTCCACTGTACTTTGAGGTGAGATAGGGGATTGTCGACATGAGCTAAGAAACCTAGCCCATCAATTGATCTCATGAAAGGAAAGTGGCTAGCTTAAAATGTCCCACAAGAGCACTATTTGCCTTTGAACCTTTTATCATTCTAAAAGACTATATTCAGCCTTGTTACCCTGGAGTTTTTTAATAGGGCTTTCTCACATTTATCACCCCTTGAGGACAACACCTTTGGAACACTACAAACATTTGATAGGTTCATAGGTTCATAGGATGATACTAGGCTATTGGCCTGGAGGTCCTTATAAGCCTAGCAAGAATTTCACCCATGTTCCCTCAAAGTCAACACATTTCCCCTGTCCAGCAGGGACACAGATGGGATCCCAGGGGTATATTTTCTGTTTCCCATCCAGTCGTCCAGGTTCCTCTTAAAGAGGGCTAAAGAGGTACTCTGCTTGACATAGAGAGGGAGTCTATTCCACTGATTGGGGGAGTCTTTAGGACACAAATCTATCCCGCCAACCAATTCTGTTAATGTCACAGACCAGGTTAAGGCCTTGCATGCGGGTTGTGTGAGTGGAGTTTGTCTTACGGATATGCAGCAACTCCATCAAGGCTGGGTCTGAAATGGTCTTGTATGCCAGACACAGGTCACCTCTGAGCAGTCTGTATGCGACTGAGTAAACGGACAGGGCTTTTAGCCTGTCTGTATAGGATAGGTGTTTGAGACCCTGGATTTCCTGGTCAGGAACCTCTGTGGTCTCCCCAGCTGCTGCATGTGCTTGGCAAGGTACAGGCCAAAGGGGACGTTGTACTCGATAATGGGTCTGATCAGGGAGGAGTACAGGGATGTTATGACCTCCTTGTTCCTGGATGAAATACCCTTATTTATGAGGTGGGTCATGTAGAAAGCCTTCTGTACAATGGAGGCAACGTGGTGGTCAAACGTCAGGTTGCTATCAACCTGGGTGCCTAAGTGATATGCCCTTCACACACCTACTAGAGTAGCCATTATTCCCAAGTACCTCATGCTAGTCTCTCAACAACACCACCAAAGTGCATTATGTAGCCCTCAACCTCAGTCCTTCCACATTTTTTCTTTAAAGATCTACAAAATTATTGATGGCTGTGCAGAGGTCATTCTTGCACTGTTCACACTGGATCAGTTTATCAAGCACTATTTCAAAAATGTGTGTTCCAAACAATGTCACTTAAACCCTAATCACAAAATCTGAGGAGCTAGAAGTCATGCAGTGAGCAGCCTTTCCCCATGGCTCCATGGTTATTTACCACAGCCTTTCCCCATGGCTCCATGGTTATTTACCGCAGCCTTTCCCCATGGCTTCATGGTTATTTACTGCAGCCTTTCCCATGGCTCCATGGTTATTTATCCCAGCCTTTCTCCATGGCTCCATGGTTATTTACCGCAGCCTTTCCCCATGGCTCCATGGTTATTTACTGCAGCCTTTCCCCATGGCTCCATGGTTATTTACCCCAGCCTTTCCCCATGGCTCCATGGTTATTTACCAAAATAATGCTTGTATTTCCCCAAGTCTAAAGCAATGTTCCCCTGTTTCTAGCTGCAGCAGTAGGCTACATCAGAGTGATGATACCTCATTCTCTGTCACCTTGTGGATAAAAATGAACTACTGCAAAAGTTGGAGTAGAGTCATTCAACTTATTATCAGGTCATGATATCAGCAGCAAAAATTGATAGACTGGCTTTCTTGGTGGCTAATATTCTAGGGGATACTACCTTTATCAAAAAGAAAAATGGGAACTAAAAACAGCTTTGGAAGCTTAGCAGATAAAGCAGAAGATTAGCAGTTCAAACTATTAAGGAGCTGCTTCTTGTAACCAAGAGTGCAGGGTTTGATTCCTTCTACAGTCATTTCCCAGTTGTAAGACTCTGAGCAATTCACTTAACCAGAAGCATTCCCAGGTTGCCCCTGAAAGGTGCACTTGTGTTCTGCGGGCTTACCTTGATAATAAATGTCTAACAAGTTTACTCAGCCCCCTTTAGACCAAACACAGAATATAATGCCTCCATTGCCGTGTATCTGCCCAGTAATAAGAAGGAAAGGAAGTCTTCAGAGCTGAGTGCTGTAAAAAGGCTGTACTGACAAAAACACACATTGAGGATTGCTAAAAAGGCTGTACTGACAAAAACACACATTGAGGATTGTTAAAAAGGCTGTATTGACAATAACACATGTTGAGGATTGTTAAAAAGGCTGTATTGACAATAACACACGTTGAGGATTGTTAAAAAGGCTGTATTGACAATAACACATGTTGAGGATTGTTAAAAAGGCTGTATTGACAATAACACACGTTGAGGATTGTTAAAAAGGCTGTATTGACAATAACACACATTGAGGATTGTTAAAAAGGCTGTATTGACAATAACACACGTTGAGGATTGTTAAAAAGGCTGTATTGACAATAACACACGTTGAGGATTGTTAAAAAGGCTGTATTGACAATAACACACGTTGAGGATTGTTAAAAGGCTGTATTGACAATAACACACGTTGAGGATTGTTAAAAAGGCTGTATTGACAATAACACACGTTGAGGATTGTTAAAAAGGCTGTATTGACAATAACACACATTGAGGATTGTTAAAAAGGCTGTATTGACAATAACACACATTGAGGATTGTTAAAAGGCTGTATTGACAATAACACACGTTGAGGATTGTTAAAAAGGCTGTATTGACAATAACACACGTTGAGGATTGTTAAAAAGGCTGTATTGACAATAACACACGTTGAGGATTGTTAAAAAGGCTGTATTGACAATAACACACGTTGAGGATTGTTAAAAAGGCTGTATTGACAATAACACACGTTGAGGATTGTTAAAAAGGCTGTATTGACAATAACACATGTTGAGGATTGTTAAAAAGGCTGTATTGACAATAACACACGTTGAGGATTGTTAAAAAGGCTGTATTGACAATAACACACATTGAGGATTGTTAAAAAGGCTGTATTGACAATAACACACGTTGAGGATTGTTAAAAAGGCTGTATTGACAATAACACACGTTGAGGATTTCTGTCCACAGGTAATAGGACTTCTTCAGAACAATGTAAGTTGCAACAGACTGAATTTTTATACCTGTGGGTGGCAGCCTCAAATAATTAATGACATCATCACATAATTAACTGTTCAACCCCTCTCTATCACAAACAAGTGTCAACTTTAAAAACTTTTTAAAAACTAGTCAAGACAACATAAACTAACGTTTTCATTTAAAATAATGTGTTGGCAGTTCACAATAACATTATATAAATATAAAATCTCTCTAGAACAAAATACTTTGTCTTACAACTGTTTAAGCATAGAAGAAATGTTTTCAGACCATTGGTGATTGTCTCATTCAAAATAGTAAGATGCATTCAATCTAAGTAATCTGGAAACAGAAACACAGTCATTGAGTCCTGGGGGTTGAGTGGCACTGGTTTTTAGTTGCCACTTCAATTCTAGGGATTTGAGGTAGTTATCCAGAGGACCACCTCATTCCCCTGGTTGTGCCTGGTCAATAACAGTAAATGTAAATGTATGTCCCAGGTTTCCTTTGACATGTTTGGCCAAGGCATTGTGTTTATCTCTATTTATAATTTATATTGATGCTCGTAGACTCTCTGCCTGAAGTTTCTCTTAGTTTTCTCAATATAGAATGCAGAGCAATCAGAGCAGTGAGTTAAATAAATCACTCTCCTACTGATCATTCAGATCTAAACCTCTTCTGTAACATCAACAGAACAGTTTGGAGGGACGGGTATGTTTCACAGAGGATACCACTGCTGAGGAACAGACTCCCCATCCACATAAAACAAAGTCCATCTCTGTCCATTTTCAAGTGCAAGTTAGATCCATGGATGGGAAACAAAAAATTACCACAGGACTCCCCCTATAATATTAAAGTTCCTAAATGCTTTATCCATGCATGGGTACCCTTCAAATTATCTATGGTATGATCCCAGTTATTCTCATTAGGAGTAATATATAATTATCAAACATGGGATGGGTATTGCCAATCAATAATCAACTGGGATAGGTTATTTTGAGCACAGAAAGGGAAACTGGATAGACTTAAAATGGCCCACAAGGCAGCTTGCTTAGTACTTATCTATCAACATATGAAAAGCCTGTGCCACTAAAATGGCATTCTTGGAATTTGTGGTGACCTTATAGGATGCTAAACTGCAGGACTACATAACTTTAGTGGTAGAATTTGACTATAAACTAAAAAAGTAGATAATCCCCACAGGAACAATTTATGTCTGTTGGTTTTAAAGATGGTGTAAAGAGGATTAACCTGTGTGAAATTCTAGAAGATGACTTGATGGAAGCCTTAATAATGCCCATTTATTAAGCAGGTAGGTCTACTGGACACAGCTCCTTTTCAGGAGTGACCTGGGAGCAATTTTTGGTTAAGTGACTTGCACAGAGTCACACAGTCCACAAAGGAGAGCTGAGGGAATCAAACCCTGTCCCCCAGCTCACAGCCTTAACCCTCTGCACCAACTGCAAGACTAAACATCCCTCCTTCACAACCAGCCATGACTAAGCAGGCTTATTAAACTCTGAGGCCTCCACAAGGAACTACAAGCCCACACAGACAAATAATCTTTAAGTTGCTCAGTGAATCAAACAAAATAATCCTCCTCAGTGCTGCAGAGGAGGAGAAATCATTTATGTTAAGAGATGGCCAGATAAACTTATTTCAAGAATTTACTCCATACATGCATAAAGCCAGTCATTTACTGCAGTTCAGTCTTTATGTCATCAAAATAACACCCCCTCCTGACTATGCTCTCCAGCCATTCTATATATGCAATGGGGTGATAGAAACTTTATTCATTGATCTGGATACAGCCATGCAGTTTCTATGGAGTAATTTGACAACTGAAGTAATCCATTGATTCTTCTAGCAGAAAAGCAGGTCACACCACTGGGTAGATCAGTGGGATCTAAGCAGTTTAACTGCTCAAATCTAATAATTGGCCCTTGGAAGTTTTCAACAATGACAGCAAAAGTGGTGAAAGCTCACCTGTGAAGACTAATGTCATCTGAATTAATGAGGAAGTCAGGATTGATAAGTCTCCACTACCATACAATTCCTCTGTAAAATACTTATTTCCATGCAACCTCTTCACAGAGAACAGATTTCTGCTACAGGAAGATACCAAGATGGAAGAGAATGACCTAACAGAGATGGGAGAGACTGGTTTGTGAGACACCCAAGGCCCAGGGCAATCGGGTGAAATATATTCTTTCTAGGGCATTGAGAAACATGTGCATCAGAAGAAGCAACTGAGCAGACAAGGGACGTACAATACAAGGTGACAATATTTATTATACAACTTGAACCATGTGAGGTGATAATATTTGTTACAACACTTGAACTATGTGAGGTGATAATATTTGTTACATCACTTCAGCTATGCAAAATGATAATATTTGTTACATCACTTCAACCATGCAAGGTGATAATATTTGTTAGACCACTTCAACCATGCCAGTTGATAATATTTGTAACACCACTTGAACCATGTGAGGTGATAATATTTGTTACATCACTTCAACCATGCAGAGTGATAATATTTGTTACACTCCTTAAACCATGTGAGGTGATAATATTTGTAACATCACTTGAACCATGCAAGGTGATAATATTTATTACACCACTTGAATCATGTGGAGTGATAATATTTGTTACACCACTTGAGCCATGTGAGGTGATAATACCACTTGAGCCATGTGAGGTGATAATATTTGTTACACCACTTGAACAATGTGAGGTGATAATATTTGTAACATCACTTGAAACATGTGAGGTGATAATATTTGTTATACCACTTGAACCATGCAAGGTGATAATATTTGTTACACCATATGAACCATGCAAGGTGATAATATTTGTTACATCACTTGAACCATGCCAGGTGATAATATTTGTTACACCACTTGAACCATGCCAGGTGATAATAATTGTTATACCACTTGAACCATGCCAGGTGATAATATTTGTTACACCACTTGAACCATACAAAGTGATAATATTTGTTACACCACTTGAACCATGCAAGGTGATAATATTTGTTACACCACTTGAACCATGCAAGGTGATAATATTTGTTACACCACTTGAACCATGCAAGGTGATATTTGTTACACCACTTGAAGCATGCAAAGTGATAATATTTGCTACACCACTTGAACCATGCAAGGTGATAATATTTGTTACACCTCTTGAACCATGCAAAGTGATAATATTTGTTACACCACTTGAACCATACAAAGTGATAATATTTGTTACACCACTTGAACCATGCAAGGTGATAATATTTGTTACACCACTTCAACCATGTGAGGTAATAATATTTGTTGCACCACTTTAACCATGCAAAGTGATATTTGTTACATCATTTGAACCATGCAAGGTGATAATATTTGCTACACCACTTGAACCATGCAAGGTGATAACATTTATTACACCACTTGAACCATGTGAGGTGATAATATTTGTTACACCACTTGAACCATGTGAGGTGATAATATTTTTTACATCACTTCAACCATGCAAAATGATAATATTTGTTATACCACTTGAACTGTGTGAGGTGATAATATTTGTTACACCACTTGAACCATGCAAGGTGATAATATTTGTTACACCACTTGAACCATGCAAGGTGATAATATTTGTTACACCACTTGAACCATGTGAGGTAATAATATTTGCTATACTACTTGAACCATGCAAAGTGATATTTGTTACACCACTTGAACCATGCAAGGTGATAATATTTGTTACATCACTTGAACCATGTGAGGTGATAATATTTGTTACACCAATTGAACAATGTGAGGTGATGATATTTGTTACACCACTTGAACCATGCAAAGTGATAATATTTGTTACACCACTTGAACCATGCAAAGTGATAACATTTGTTACATCACTTCAACCATGCAAAGTGATAACATTTGTTACACCACTTGAACCATGTGAGGTGATAATATTTGTTACACTACTTGACCCATGTGAGGTGATACTATTTGTTACACCACTTGAACTGTGTGAGGTGATAATATTTGTTACACCACTTGAACCATGCAAAGTGATATTTGTTACACCACTTGAACCATGCAAGGTGATAATATTTGTTACACCACTTGAACCATGCAAAGTGATAATATTTGTTACATCACTTCCACCATACAAAGTGATAATATTTGTTACACCACTTGAACCATGTGAGGTGATAATATTTGTTACACTACTTAACCCATGTGAGGTGATACTATTTGTTACACCACTTGAACTATGTGAGGTGATAATATTTGTTACACCACTTGAACCATGCAAAGTGATATTTGTTACACCACTTGAACCACACAAGGTGATAATATTTGTTACACAACTTGAACCATGCAACGTGATAATATTTGTTACATCATTTCAACCATGTGAGATGATAATATTTGTTACACCACTTCAACCATGTGAGACGATAATATTTGTTACATGGTGATAATATTTGTTACACCACTTGAACCATGCAAAGTGATAATATTTGTTACACCACTTGAACCATGTGAGCTGATGTTTGTTACACCACTTGAACCATGCAAAGTGATAATATTTGTTACACCACTTGAACCATGTGAGGTGATATTTGTTACACCACTTGAACCATGCAAAGTGATAATATTTGTTACATCACTTCAACCATGTGAGGTGATAATATACCACCTATGCCATGCACTTTTGGTTCACAATACAATTTGGAATCCTGGTCTGTGTGTGGAGGTTTTTCTTTAGGATGTCATGCAACTTACAGCTTTAGTGCTTGGAGTAGCTGAATGGCTGATCTTAAAGCCTTTTTACATTAACTGGCAGGCAGATGTAACCATGCTAAAATGTTCTGTAACTTATGACGTTAGAGAATGTGTGAGCTTGATTTATTTTCAGCTTGTTTGTTTTGTCATTAAGAACTGTATATATTGTAAATGCTTTTTGGTTTGTTCAGTTAATGCTCAAGGATTAACTGTGCCAGCAAGATGGAGGATAACTAAGGGACGGCTTAGGGTTATGAAAGCCAGTGTAGTTATAAGCCAGGAATACAAGGTGTTTAAAAAGTTTTGGACAGTGTTAAAATGATGTGGAAGCTGTTGTGTAGTTTAAATAATAAAGCTAAAGCAGAGGTTCTGGTTGAAGATAACTCTTCTGCATGAGGGTATTGGAAAAGAAGACTAGAGGTAAAGAAAGACAGAAGATGAGAACTTGTTTTTTTTTTCATATTGGCCCATTACTCCAGACTCAGTCAGTGGACCAAACATAAATGCCCAGAAGTTCTCTGCTGACTTCTTCAGCAGTGTAGTACGTTTGGAAGGGCAGGATATCCCTGTAATGTTAGGGGTTAATTTTAATGAAGTTCTGGACTCAGCATTTTATAGGTCCTCTCCCCCTAGCACAGACAAGTGACTACATTCAAAAGCAGAGGAATTAATGTAGAGTGTCGTGAGTTTTATAAGGAGCATTATACAGACACTCCATAATAATGACCATAACAGGATGACCTGAGGAAATTTCTAGAGAAGGCACATCCCTCCCAGATTATTGCCACCACACTAGACAGCCCCAATATCACAAGAGAAAATACATAAGCCAATAATTAATATGCATATGGGGAAAGCCACTGGCCTGGATGGTCTGATCATCCCAACACTGAGATTGATAAAGGACTCATTGACGGATCTACCCCTAATGTGATGGAAGTATTCAGGTATTCATTTATTCAGGTATCCAGATATTCAGATATCTCTGATCTATCCATCAGATTAATCCCTCATCCCACTCCTCAATGACAGTAGTTACTCACAAAACAGGGAATGATACCTCAGCTCTCTCAAATTACCACTCAATTTCTAATTAATGCAGCACTAATTACTTATCAAAAATAATGGTGACTCAGATAAAACCCTTAATAACTGGCCTGATCTTGCCCACTCATATTTGTTTTGGGTTGCAGCAGTGCAGATTACTTGAAGAATGTTCAACTGTAAATGTCAGGCCTACATAATGTGAATATTGCATTGTTTATAATTATATATTACCCC
Organism: Protopterus annectens; assembly: GCF_019279795.1. NCBI lineage: Eukaryota > Metazoa > Chordata > Ceratodontiformes > Protopteridae > Protopterus > Protopterus annectens. The sequence continues at coordinate 1,839,962,419 of NC_056729.1, read as the reverse complement.
TAATAATGTGAATATCCCATGGTCGATAATTATATATAACCCCTAATAATGTCAGTATCCCATGGTTGATAATTATATATTACTCCAATAATGTGACTATCCCATGGTCAATAATTATATATTACCCCTAATAATTTTAATATTAGTTGACATTGTGAAGGTTTCTGATGCCATCAAGTCAGTATATATTTGGAGGATCCTTGAAGAGATTACTTACTCCAGAAGAGTGAGTCTACAATTCAAACACTATGTGAAAATTTACAGGTCAGAATCTAAACCAATGGCACATTACCCTATTAGCCCCCTCATGTCTCAATAATTGCACTAAACAAGGATGTCCACTTTCTCCACCTCTTATTTTATTAGCTATAGATCCATTGAATAAAGTCCTGTAACAGACTGATCTATATTTGGAGTGAGCCTGAAGACCCTGTGTTATGTGAATGATTGCTTAACTCTTACTCAGGACCCAAGAGAGGATTTACTGATAATAGATAAAATACTTACCAAATTTGCCAATATAGCACACCTGAGAGTGCATAATAGGAAAACAGAGTTCTTTATGGGGAACCACCATTCAAGGAAACTTGAAAAGGAAGGTTTAGATTTCCCTTTGGTCTGGTCACACTCTGAACTGAAATACCTGGGTTTCAGCCTCCGCTCATGGGTGACTTTAACTACCCCTCCATAAACAGGGAGACTTATATGAGCCATAATTCACTTGCTCAGAAGTTTTTGGACTCCATCAATGCAAAGACCCCGGAGCAACTAGTTAGCTCCCCAACTACAGGTACAAATATCCTAGACCTAGTTCTCATGAACATGGGGGGGATGCTGCTCCTTCCCATGCATTAACTCCTCCCTGGTAAAATCTGATCACAAAATGATCTCCTTTAGTATTAAAACTAACTTAGAACCCCCATCAAACTACAAACCTGTGATGAACTTTGCTAAGGCTAATCACCTCAAACTAAGTGACAGCTTATTAAACCACCAAGCCCCTCCAAACCCAGGTGACACTGAGGCCTACTCTGAGCTGTACACAAAAGCACTGTACAACCACATTCATAGCAGCATAGAGGAGGCAGTACCTCTCTTAGTCAAACCCATAATTACTGGCAAAAATACACCCTGGTGGACCCCTAGCATAAATAGGCTATTCAACAAAAGGAAAAAATCCTCTCCAAAGCCAAGAAGGAGGAGACAAAACAGTGCAAAAAGACACTCACCAGTCTGAACAAACAAATTACAGACCTGGCCAAATCTGCCAAAACAAACTGAGGCAAAGATAAGCCTCTCAGGTGAAGGATGACCATATATATTTTTTAATTATGTTCGTAACCTCAGGGAAACACTCAACAATGAGCCAGGTTACTCATGAATGGGAACATTTACACCCAGCCTGAAACTACAGAAAACCTGCTGGCTGACAGGTTCAGTTCAAACTTCTCCCCCATCACTTCCTACCACACCCAAAGAAATACCTGCAACAATCTCCCTTCTGGTCATTATGAAAGAACAGGTCCTTACTATGCTCAACACAGCCTTCATGGGCCCTGACAACATTCCAGGATGCTTCTTTAATAGTTTAAAACAGAATCTATCAAGGTCACTATATACCCTCTTTAATCACAGCCTCTAGATGGGCTTTGTCCCAGAGGCATGGAGAACTGCAACAGCTGTCTCTCTGCACAAGGGGACCCATCAACTGACCCAGGGAACTACAGACCCACAAGCTTGACCAGTCTTATCTGCAAGGCCATGGGGAGAATTATCATGGACCTGATCAATAATGACATAGGAACTCTCCAAAAACTGAATAAGACCCAATATGGCTCTGTCAAAAGGAGGTCTTGCCTGCTAATCCTGCTGGACTTCTTCAAGGAAGTCACCAGAGCCATGGATGAAGGTAAAACAGTACATACAACTTATCTACACCTGGCCAAAGCCTTTGACACAATTCCCACACTCAGGGATGATAGATAAACTTACTGAGCTAGTCATAAACCCGTACATCATCAGATGGATAGCCAACCGAATCAGTGACAGGACACATGTTGTCTGGATAGGTGAATTCACTTCCTATAAGAAACCTGTTACTAGTGGTGTCCCACAGGGATCAGTGTTGAGACCCCTCCTGTTTGGTGTATACTTATTTGAAGTGAAGGCCATTGCTGGGGGTCTCTGGCTCACCAAGTTCACTGACGACTGTAAGCTTGGATCAATCACTGACAAACAGGCCTAAAAACAACAAACAACGTGTACCAAAACCATGGCCTGAGACTAAATGCTAAAAAATGGGTAATCATACCCTTCAGTAAATCAGATACCCCATCAAATTGTAATATTAATAGCACACCCCTAAAAGTAGGCCTAGTGGTGAGTGACCTAAGAGCACAGATATATAGTAACCTAAACTTTGACCACCAAGTATCTACAGTAGAGAGGAAATCCTTTTGTGTGGCTCACCTTATAAGTAAAGTTATGGCATTAAGGTCAAAGGAAGTCATAGTGCCATTGTACTCAGCCCTCATCAGACCCATAATCAAGTACAATGTTCCCTTCTGCATGTACCTAACCAGGCACTTACACCAATGGAGTGGCCCCAGAGGTTTCTCACTAAAAAAAATACAAAGCGTAAGACATGTGTCTTATGCAGACCAACTAAAGGCCCTACCTCTTTACTCCATCTCATGTCGTTTATTGTGAGGTGACTTATGCCTGACCTACAAGGCATTCTCTGATCCAGCCCTTATGAAAATGTTACATATTTGCAAGAAAAAATAATATAAGGCTTATGCGTTCTATGGACCTGAGCCTTATTCACAATTGTAACAGAACTTGGTGGAGAGACAGATTCAGATCCCAGAGGTTGGCTACATTTTCTGTGGAATAAACTTCCCATCTTTGTAAAACAAAGCCAGTGGATGGGGAAAGTTAAATTAATTCCTAGACTACTGGCCATGTCCCTTATGGACAGAGGCACACTGTAAAATGACTCAGGCCTTCAACATCCAAAGACCCACTACCCTGATACTACCCCATCCTATATTTGGGGAATTAAGATATAATATTTTCATATCCTGGGCATTATTGGCTAGACTTGTAAAGACTTTTGTGCCACTGGCCTAATAATTACCTATAAACATAGGAAAATTATATGGTAAGCATTCTGAAGTTTTTTTTTTTCCTTTTTATATGGATTAATCCCTGTTCTAGAAAGCCAAATAATGTTAACTCATACTGTACCCTAAGTCTTAATTGTAATACAAAATCACTTGCGACATAACTTTAGACTGCAGGTAGCAGCACACAACAAAATCATTATGTATTTCATATTATCTGACAGTGTGTATAGTTTAAACAAATTCATCATAGTTAATCTTGAGCAGAACCATTGTGTTACATGAATTCCACACAGACTATACAAAGTACTCACAAAAATAACAAAATTCTAAGCTATTCATGATTGGTGAAGTGAAGAGTTGGAATTATATAAAAACTTTAATGTCACGTTAACAGAGTCTATCTGCAAGTAACTTCAATGAATTCTTTAACTAGTAGGAATAAACAAGAGTGACCCTCCCTGTTTATAATGTTGCAGGTGGACACAACATTGAATATTGTGTTTATAATTGTTTTCAGTATTGTACATAGGAAAAGATTCAAAGATATTTCACAAGGCAAATCTCTTGAGTCAAACACCTGCATAAAAAGAACAGGATGGCAAGGCTGTCTCTGTAATCAGTTACCTGCAGATTGGTTAGAGGTGACGTAATACGAATCTATAAATATATCAGCAATGATATCTTGGCAGCACTGTTGTGATGAGAATTTAAGACACATTAACTGGAAGTTAGAAACAACTGCCTACTTGTGAATAATCCTGAATATAACTGCATTAGGGGAAGATCATTCCATGATACAACTGGCAAACTCTGGAATTACCACTGGAAGTCAGAAGGGTCAGTGGTCTTGAGGAATTTAAGTATAGACATATAAGCTCATAGGTATATACTAGGCTAATGACCACTGGGGCCTATAAAAGCCTAGTCATGCATCCCAAAGGGATCTTACATGTTTTTTGAACCTTAGAGATTATTTTAAGGGGGAACTGTAAGCTCAGCCAAAATGTATAGACTGCCCCTATCCATTAGAGACATAGGTGCTAGATATGGGATGAATTCCCAGTTTCCTATCCACTGGTCCAGGTTACACTTGCCAAGGGTTATGGAAGACCTCTTATTCACATGGGAGGAAAGCCTATTCCAGAGGAGGGGAATTCTCTGAGACACATACCCGTCCCTCATGTATGTCTTATTTATACTCACCAGCAAGGTTCGAGTCCCTAGACTGAGTAATTCAGATGCTACTGGTTTTGTGATGTGTGAAAGACCCATCAGCATGGATGCCATGGACGCCGGACACAGATCACCATTCAACAGTCAGTAGGAAACTGAGTATAGAGATAGGGCTTTGAGGTGATCTGCTTGGGACATGTTGTTTATTCCCTGTATTTTTTTTTTGGGAGGAACTTTTGTGGATGTTTCAGTTGCTGCATGTGTCTGGTCAGGTATATAGTAATGGGAGCATTGTACTCGATCTGATGAGGGTCAGGTACATAGGAATGATGCCCTCGCTTATACATTGAGTGATATAAAACGATTTCCTTATTACCTCAAACACATTTGAAATCTAGATTACTGTTTCCAAACATTCCTTGACATTCTTAGGGGTGTGTCATCGATGAGGTAGTTTCCCAGGGTGGCTGACTGCCCAAAGGGTACTATCACGTGTCTCTTGTACAGTGTATAAATGTTTGGTAAGGGTGTATTTAACCACTTTTCAATCACTGGCAAACTCATGTAAGGTCTGTTTGGTGGCCCACGGATTGAAATAATGAGCACTGGACATTGAAGATGTATTTCCGCATATCTCTACCATACTGTGCAGTGGGTGAATAGTCCATTACCAGGGCATCTTCAGTTACTACCACTATCATTGTCCATTTAGAGGAGGCAGGATGTGGGAAGTACTTATGGCACTAAGACTGGTGATGAATGTGACAGGTCTACCCTTTTTGCCACCTAGATAGCTGTACTGTGTGTAAAAGGTCACAGCACCTGGCTTGGAATCATCTGCGGCTAAAAAATGACACCACAAATGTTGTGGACAGGTCACTTAGCTGAAAAGTGCATTTACTGTCTGCAGTGTTCAGGCAACAGAATGAAGTATACTGTCTTTCAGATGGTCACTACAAGGAAGATGTCCACTTATTAACCCTAAGATGAGCACATTAAAATAAAATGTGAAGATAACACAAATCTCACACACGCATACACACACACACACACACACACACACACACACACACACACACACACACACACACACGCACACACACATATACTTTGTATGTTATCTAAACAAAAATTCTAAGTATGGAGTTGTCTGTCATTGTTGAGTTCAAGAGTTGGTAGATATGCTTGTAATCTAACTGCATCCAGCTCAATCCTTCTTAGCTCAATTGATGTGCTCCTGTCTTTGTCCATCTTCTTTTAATCTTGGTTCTATATTTCTATGTCCAACCGGGTACCTGGTGCCTCATATCACAGATACATGTCTTCTTAGTGACCCCTTACAGTCATACATCTTTATTGGCTGTCCTTATTAATTCATTGCTACAAGCCACATCAGTGTGAAAATCATGGGGTTGTACTCACTGATGTCTAGCGACATTGACTGCCCTTATTAATGCATTGCTACAAGCCACGTCAGTGTGAAAATCATGGGGTTGTACTCACTGACGGCCAGCTTCATTGGCTGTACTTATTAATGCATTGCTACAAGCCACATCAGTGTGAAATTCATGGGGTTGTACTCACTGATGTCCAGCTTCATTGACTGTCCTTATTAATGTATTGTTATAAGCCACATCGGTGTGAAAATCATGTGGTTGTACTCACTGATGTCCAGCTTCATTGGCTGTCCTTGTTAATGCAGTGCTACAAGCCACATCAGTGTGAAAATCATGGGGTTGTACTCACTGATGTCCAGCTTCATTGGCTGTTCTTATTAATGCATTGCTACAAGCCACGTCAGTGTGAAAATCATGGGGTTGTACTCACTGATGTCCATCTTCATTGGCTGTCATTAATGCATTGCTACAAGCCACGTCAGTGTGAAAATCATGGGGTTGTATTCACTGATGTCCATCTTCATTGGCTGTCATTAATGCATTGCTACAAGCCATGTCAGTGTGAAAATCATGGGGTTGTAGTCACTGATGTCCATCTTCATTGGCTGTCCTTATTAATGCATTGCTACAAGCCACGTCAGTGTGAAAATCATGGGGTTGTACTCAGTGATGTCCAGTTTGTTCTTCTGTAACCTCCATTCTGCTCTATTTTTATCTCCTCACCTTTGTCTGAGATTGCACAAACACGGGTAAGAGTAAATTTCCCAACCCCATGAATTATGCAGTCTCACACATCTGCCAATCAGTTGCTCATTTGACTACATGCAGTCGACTAAGCAGCTGTCGATCTAACACACATTTGATCATTTCAATAACTGTCGTATATATGTATGCACACACACACACACACACACACACACACACACACACACACACACACACACACACACACGCACATGCATGCACACACGCAAAGGCATGCACACACAAACACACATACACATGCGTGCACGCACATGGGCCAACTCACTGCTGACATTTGGGCCACCTAATGACTGGCATTCAACCGAGGGTTTTTCCTGAGAACAAACTTACAAACTTGTCAAAAAAGAT